>NC_090261.1:67646929-67809429 GCF_037325665.1 Littorina saxatilis
GGCAGTGATCAATACCCAGGTACGAGACAATACCTGTGTTACAATCAGTGACAGAAGTCCACAACCTAGGTATTACCAGATCTATGTCTCTGGTATTACTGAAGCGCTCACCTGCTCTGTTAATTATCAATCAATGCGAACAGATCAAGGATAGGATTGTTTTGTATACTAACGTGTTTTTGTGTGTGTGTGAATCAGTGTGAGTGTGTTTGTTTGTGCGTGTGTGTGTGTGTGTGTGTGTATAGATATATATATATATATCTATATATATCAGGGGCGGATCAGTTCATTTTATGGGGGGGTTTCCAAAAGTATATTGTGAAGATATGGGTGTGAAGGCGCAAAGCGCTGAGCTGACGCTAGCTTGCTAGGGGGGTCCGGGGGCATGCTCCCCCTGAAAATTTTGAAAAAAAGGATGAAAAATGGTGCAATCTGGTGCATTCTGAGGATGATCATTACCAGTTTCAGGCAGTAGATTTTGTCACTGATTAATACCCCAAAAATTGAAACTCAACCCAAATAAACACACACAAATATTTTTATTTTTTGGCTGGGGGGGGGGGGGAGTTTCCAGAAACCCCAGAAACCCCCCCCCCCTCGTCCGCCCCTGTATATGTGTGTGTGTGTGTGTGTGTGTGTGTGTGTGGCGTGTATAGTAGTAGTCCAGTGGACGATACCATGTTCCGCCTGTGAGCAGACCTAGATTCAGAAAACTCATGGATTTTATGTGGAGATTCATGTGTTCAGGCCTGTAGTTGTTAATCTAAATGCGGTATGTTTGTATTGTTTGCTCCTGAGATGTATACTTCGTACATTAGAGCGTTCGGAACTTTTCAGTCGCAAAAGTAATACCAACGCACAACAGCTTCTCAACCCATTGCGCTATCGAGGATTCAGGCTGTTGCTGGGTCGGTATTTGTTTGGTTGCTGGGTGTTTATCGAAAAATAACTATACTGTTCAAAAAAAGAAACGCATAGCTTGTAATATTTGGTTAATTTAGTTATATGGCTACAAGGATATCCACCAAACTGCAGAAAATGTTTATCTGGTCGTCGACCTTTCGTCCATTGCCACAAGTGAGCTCTGCACGTGACGCATGCGTTATCAGTGGCTACAATGTCAAAATTGCTCATTTGGCATGACCACTCGTCATGCTTCAGTGTAATCTCGTGAAACTCGGGGAATATTGAGCTCTCACCATGTCTTCCAAAACCCATAAAAGCGGATTGTTCGCCACAAAGAAATCAGACGACAATTCAGCGAGGAAAGATGGCCCGATTGAGCAGAGAAGACCGCCAAATTGCATTGGGTCGTTTACAAGCAGGCCAAAGTGAAAGTGCGATCGCCAGGCACTTCCACGTGTCCCAGAGCACCATCAGTAGACTGTGGGTCAGGTTTCAAGCCACTGGCTCCGTTGCTGACTTGCCACGAGCGGGAAGACCAAGGGCGACAACTGCTGCTCACGACCGCTTCATACGGCTCCGCCACCTCCGGAATCGTTTCCTGTCGGCCTCATCTTCTGTCCAGGCTCTCCCCGGGCCACACCGATTATCGGACCAGACCGTGCGGAACCGCCTGCATGAAGCTGGTTTGAGAGCTCGCAGACCTCACAGAGGAGCTGTCCTCACCCGCCGCCATCGCCAGAACCGAGTGCAGTGGGGCAACCAGCACCTTCGCTGGACCGTCCGGAATCACTGGAGACACGTGTGGTTCAGCGACGAGTCCTACTTCCTGCTCCAGCGACATGATGGTCGGAGGAGGGTCTACCGGAGAGTAAACGAACGTTACGCGCCCAACTGTGTGGATGAGGCACCCGTTCATGGTGGTGGAGGCGTCATGGTGTGGGGGGCGATCAATACCGCTGGAAGGAGCACCCTGGTGCACGTCCAAGGGCGCATAACTGCCCAGCGATACGTGGAGGAAATTCTGCGCCCACACGCCCTTCCTCTTCTGGCTGACCAGGATGCCATATTCCAGCAGGACAACGCTCGCCCGCACACAGCACGACTCACCACCCAGTTCCTCACCGACCACCATGTCCAGGTGCTTCCCTGGCCATCCATGTCGCCAGACATGAACCCGATAGAACACCTCTGGGATGAATTGGACAGACGTGTGCGCAGGCGAGAAGAAGCGCCGGCAAATCACCGCGATCTATTGCAGGCACTTCAGGAGGAGTGGGACACCATCCCACAGCAAGATATTCGGCATCTGATCCAGTCCATGCCCAGAAGGTGCCGGGCAGTTGTTGCTGCTCAAGGCAGTCACACCCCCTACTGACTTGACAGCCTCGGCACCCAATCGTATTGATTGACTGATTGATTTGAAGATGCAAATGAACTGTGTGTGCATTCAACTGTGTCCATACCAAATTTCAAACAAATAATCTAAATATTGGATTTTCTGTTAATTTTTTCGAAAAATAAAACAAATTTGGCAAGTAGCAACTATGCGTTTCTTTTTTTGAACAGTATAGCTCTACAAGTTTACAGAGGTAAAGAAGCAGAGGGGGGAATAAAGTGGTTTAAATGTGTTGAAGGTTAGCACTGCAAGCAAAACTAGTACTAGAGGTTCGCTCAAGGCTCTTGCGACACTGTGGATAGACTGACTCGGAACGCTCTGATTGTGACAGCGTGGTGGAAAATACTCGTCAACACCAGGGACCTATATCTAATATAGGTCTATGTCAACACTGACTGCATGGAATAGCTTACAGTGTTTTGGTGTGGACAAGTCGAGTGAATGGAATATTGATCAGGTGCATGGAGTGATTGAGTCTCTATTGGCGAGCTATTGTCAGTCCGTGATACAGCGAATACAAGGTACGTTTAGTTACGTAACCTTCAGTCCGTGATACAGCGAATACAAGGTACGTTTAGTTACGTAACCTTCAGTCCGTGATACAGCGAATACAAGGTACGTTTAGTTACGTGATACAGCGAATACAAGGTACGTTTAGTTACGTGATACAGCGAATACAAGGTACGTTTAGTTACGTGATACAGCGAATACAAGGTACGTTTAGTTACGTGATACAGCGAATACAAGGTACGTTTAGTTACGTAACCTTCAGTCCGTGATACAGCGAATACAAGGTACGTTTAGTTACGTGATACAGCGAATACAAGGTACGTTTAGTTACGTGATACAGCGAATACAAGGTACGTTTAGTTACGTGATACAGCGAATACAAGGTACGTTTAGTTACGTAACCTTCAGTCCGTGATACAGCGAATACAAGGTACGTTTAGTTACGTGATACAGCGAATACAAGGTACGTTTAGTTACGTGATACAGCGAATACAAGGTACGTTTAGTTACGTGATACAGCGAATACAAGGTACGTTTAGTTACGTAACCTTCAGTCCGTGATACAGCGAATACAAGGTACGTTTAGTTACGTGATACAGCGAATACAAGGTACGTTTAGTTACGTGATACAGCGAATACAAGGTACGTTTAGTTACGTGATACAGCGAATACAAGGTACGTTTAGTTACGTAACCTTCAGTCCGTGATACAGCGAATACAAGGTACGTTTAGTTACGTGATACAGCGAATACAAGGTACGTTTAGTTACGTGATACAGCGAATACAAGGTACGTTTAGTTACGTAACCTTCAGTTTGTGCACAGGTATGTGCTTTTTGGTTTGTGTTAATCATGGGCGGATCAGTTTAATATTGCAAAACGGCCATGCATATGCTATACAAGCAGCGCATTTTCTTAAGTGATTACGGTTTCGACGCGGATATGCCATTGTCGCATTTTAATTATTGGAGACTCAAGCGGTGGCTCAAGTTAATCAGAGACATACATGTCTCTGAGTTAATGAAATAAGCTCCTTAAAAAGACAATAGTAGTTTGTGATTGGATTTCTTATGAACCTTTCAACTTCTGCACTCACTGATTTTTTTCGAATGCAGTGTATGTCAATGGGCATGGCATTCACAGCTTTGTTACGTCAGTGCAATCTACTCTATAATTCTTAACTCATGTCAAATGAACTTACATTTTTCATTTAAGCAATGTATTGTATGTAAATTGATGATATGTTCTTACTTTCATTTTATTATAATCATGTAGTAGTAGTTTTCTTTGACTTGCTTATTCTTTAGCAATTTTAGACTAGTCCCTCGGGGCGAGGGCCAGATGTAAAAAAGCAGATCACTGCTTACTCTATTATCCTCGTTAAATAAAGAATTGTTCTTGTTCTCTTTCTCTGTCTCTCTCTGTCTCTATCTCTGTCTCTGTCTCTGTCTGTCTCTGTCTCTGTCTCTCTCTCTCTCTCTGTCTCTCTCTCTCTCTCTTTCTGTCTATCTCTCTCTCTCTCTCTCTCTCTCTGTCTCTATCTCCCTCTCTCTCTCTGTTTCTACTTGTCACGGTTTCTTTACCTTCTTTTCTGTCTGTCTATTTGTCTGTCTATATTTCTGTCTCTCTGTCTTTCTATGATTGTCTCTGTTTCGGTGAGTGTCTCTGTCTCTCTGTCGATGAATGTGTGTGTGTGTGTGTGTGCATGTGTGTGTGTGTGTGTGTGTGTGTGTGTGTGTGTGTGTGTGTGTGTGTGTGTGTGTTTCTCTCTTTCTCAGTCCCCCTTTCTCTTGTTGACAAGTCCTTTGTGTTAATTTTCTGAGAAGGAAAGACAACACCGCCAACACTAACAACAACAACAACAACAACAACAGACAAACAACAACAACAGACACACAAAGCGTTTACATTAGGATCACTGAGTCCATTATACGTATTAACCTTGCACGGTTCGATTTAAAACGCCCCAATCCTGTATACAAACTTCTAAGCAACCTACCATACTCATGTCTTCCGCAAATTAACACAAATCAAACACAGTAGCGGCCGCATTTGGGCCGCTTTCATGCATAACATTGCACAGAGTTTTCTGGTCAGGCTTGTTTTCACGCTTCAGTGAGAAGGCTCGTCGGCAAACCTTGAACTGCTAACCTTCCTTTCTTTTGTCCAGTCACGCATCATTGCAAACGCTGGAAGCGTAGTCTTCGGCCTGGCGAAAGTGTGATCATATTGTGATCGAACAGACTAATACTAATCAAGTTTTATTGAAAAACTGCACCCTGTGGGATTCCCTGTACACTAGATTGCCAATTTTAAAGTCTTAGGTATACAGGGAATCCACCTACAGGAACTCGACCTACAGGGAATCCCACTAGGCTTTTGGTCGACATAGACCCCATCAGCAATACTAATAGAGCTATTACGTTTATACTAGCTATATCGCGAGGTGTACATACACAGGTTGGAACCAATACCGACATTCTGTTTGCACGGTTACTGAAATACACAGTGAACGGATATGGGGAGCTTGAAGTATCTTTGATAGAATAACGGTACGGATTTTCTGAAGTATGGTTAAAGCTTTTGCGGTCAATTGTGTTTTAGGACTAGCTGAGTTTTTAGAAAAATGTACCGAATGGCTTCTACCTGTCGGTTTTGTTTTTTCTGTTTTGCAGTAGAGGTGTGGTAATAACGATTTGTCAGTCACGTATAGCCTACACCCGGTCGGGTCTTTAATCCGCTCAATCTTAGTTCTGTTGTATCAGCTTCCACTGTTTGTAATAGCCTAGCTATAATCAATGCTCACGGCTAAGGGACAATATTATTAATGTGCAGAACTGTGCTGAGAGGAGAAAGTGAATGTTCTCAGTTCAAAATTAGTTGCAAAACAGGGTCTTCAAGCGATCAGTTTGGGTCAACAGCGGGTAGGTACTCCTCTGGAAAACACTGTGTGTTGATAGGAACGGGGCAACGTTTTCCTGTGCTAAAAATGAATGGGCTGACGTGAGAGATGTAGGCCCAGCCTGAACTTTCTCAGTCCAGAGACCGGACTTAGCTACAAAACAGTGTCCACACTGAACTTGAGCGGTCTCTTTCCTGGATGATTTATAGCCCTTGGTTGGACATTGTTTTCTGTGGACAAATAGTGAAACGGCTTTATTTGTCACAACAGACATATCTCAAACGAGTTCTTATTCGTGCAAACATTTGGTTGTCTTTTAGCTGGAAAGCCTTCGAAGGAGAACGAGGGAGAGAATTAGGAGAAGCGAAGCGAAACAATCGACTTTTCGCAGCCTGCCTATGACGAGCAGAAATAATACAGCATTCAAAGGAGAACAATAAAGAAATATAAGGATTAGGACGAATTAGAAACGGAGCTGTGAACAAACTCCTGTCCGCATCGTCTCTCACACCGTGACGTCACAACTATGACGTCACTCACCACGAATCTCAAAGACCCTCGCACGTGCAGAGTGTTCGTGTCTTCTCCATTCGGAGGGATAGAGCGCGAGCGAGAAGAGCTCGTGGCGCTCTATTTTCCCCAGTTAGCCGCGCTATGCCAGGCGAAGGGCGTTCAGTTCGTGACAGTGGACATGCGATGGGGGATCACGGAGGAAGCTGCGAGAGACAACCAGGTCGTTAACATCTGCCTGCGGGAGATCGACCGGTCTGACATCTTCATTGGAATCTATGGCCAGGTGAGCGAGGATGATGAGACACAGGGGGAGGGTGTGTGTGTGTGTGTGGGGGGGGGGTCGTGTGGTGTGCGGGGTGTGGGTAGGTGGGTGGGTTATGGTGAATGTGTGTGTGCATAGGAGGGGAGCTGTGGTAGGGGGGGGGGGGGTATTTACGTCCGTTCGTGCGTTCAAGCGCGCGTGTATAAGTGCGTGTATGTTTCTGTGTATGTTCGCGTATGTGTGTGTATGTGGGGGGCTTCTTTGTCGAAATGTGTGTGTGTGTGTGTGTGTGTGTGTGTGTGTGAGTGTGTGTGTGTGTGTGTGTGTGTGTGTGTGTGTGCGAGCGTGCGTTCATGCGAGCGTGGGTGCGTGTGTGTCAATGTGTGTATGTGTGTGTGTATGTCACAGTGTGTGTGTGTGTGTGTGTGTGTGTGTGTGTGTGTGTGTGTGTGTGTGTGTGAATCAGATTTATTCGTCACGAAAAACGAATTTAACGGAGCAGATTGACAGTAACCGACTGATTTCTTCCATGGGTAGATGTTTTCGTGTGACGGTCGTGCGTGTAATTTATGTGGGGGCGTGCGTGCGTGTATGCGTGTGCGTTTTCTGTGTTTGCGTTCGCCATTGCTGTACAATCTGGACGTTCGCCATTGCTGTACAATCTGGACGTTCGCGTCATTTACAAAATGTAGATTGCATCTTTTTTTCTCAGTGGCAGCGTTGATTTGGGCACATAGCAAACATTACATTACAAAATTAAAAAAGAAGAAAGGTAGGTTGTTGGAACGTTTGTTATTGACAAAACAATACATTCACAAATATATCGACCCAACGGTCTTTTAAGTGCACAGACAAACAATTAATAACGAAAACCTATCTGGCTGATTTTTCGTCACACGAAAACATCTACCCATGGAAGATTCATTCGCTTGCGGTTTCGTGGCTTCGTGGCAGGCGGAAGAAAAAATCAGCCAGATAAGTTTTCGTTATTAAATAAATGTTGCCATCTTCAACATTACAAATTATATTTTCATTGAAGCATTGAAGCATTTTTGACGGTTCACCTGGTACACAGTAGTAGGGATTTCACAGTAATGAATAGAAAATATTAAAAATGTTATCCAGGCGTTTCATCAAACGTTTTTGACTTTTTGTTTACGTAACAGTTTTGAACACACTTTGACATAGTAAATAACTCTTCTAGTAAAAGGTAGCACATGGTAAACACTAGTGTTTAAATGAACACTATAGTGTTAACCATGTGCCGCCTTTACTACGAGGGCTGTTCCATTATTATTTAGAATCCAGGCTCTTGGCGTTGAATACAAAATCATGCCGTCAGAAAGTTAATTATCGTGAGACTTGACACGCAAATTAAAGTTTCATTGATTACTGTGTTCAAAAATGGTTACAGAAAGGGTGTTCAAAAATGGTTACAGAAATTTGAGAAAAAATGGTTTTGAACACCCTTTCTGTAACCAAAAATGGTTTTGAACACCCTTTCTGTAACCATGTTTGAACACCCTTTCTGTAACCATTTTTGAACACAGTAATGAAACTGTAACGCTTGATGGTTACAGAAAAAGTTTTCAAAACTGGTTACAGAAAGGGTGTTCAAAAAGGGTTACAGAAAGGGTGTTCAAAAATGGTTACAGAAAGCGTGTTCAAAAGTCGAACACTTCAGTTAAGAGTGTAAACATTATTACTGATTTTTGTTTTTCTGTGTGTTTATGTAACAGCGTTACGGGTGGCACGGGTCCAAGGATGAGGAGTTACAGCGTAACGTGGACCTGTCCATCAAGCGTTACCCGTGGCTGAAGAGCGTGCGTGACCGCAGTGTCACGGAGTTCGAGTTCATGCATGGCCACCTCAACAAGCCCGGAGCTGTGCCTGCCGCTTTCGCCTTCAGGGCTAAGGTGAGTTGTTGTTGTTCAAGGCTATAAGGTGAGTTGTTGTTGTTGTTCGAGGCTATAAGGTGAGTTGTTGTTGTTCGAGGCTATAAGGTGAGTTGTTGTTGTTGTTGTTGTTGTTGTTGTTCGAGGCTATAAGGTGAGTTGGTGTTGTTGTTGTTCGAGGCTATAAGGTGAGTTGTTGTTGTTGTTCGAGGCTATTAGGTGAGTTGTTGTTGTTCGAGGCTATAAGGTGAGTTGTTGTTGTTCGAGGCTATAAGGTGAGTTGTTGTTGTTGTTGTTGTTGTTGTTGTTGTTGTTGTTCGAGGCTATAAGGTGAGTTGTTGTTGTTGTTCGAGGCTATTAGGTGAGTTGTTGTTGTTCGAGGCTATAAGGTGAGTTGTTGTTGTTGTTCGAGGCTATAAGGTGAGTTGTTGTTGTTGTTCGAGGCTATTAGGTGAGTTGTTGTTGTTGTTCGAGGCTATTAGGTGAGTTGTTGTTGTTGTTCGAGGCTATAAGGTGAGTTGTTGTTGTTGTTCGAGGCTATTAGGTGAGTTGTTGTTGTTGTTCGAGGCTATTAGGTGAGTTGTTGTTGTTGTTCGAGGCTATAAGGTGACTTATACATAACATGTATGTATGGCCACCCTTTCGTACAGTCCACTACACAATACGCAGGATTCCACTTGACCTTCCGCAGGACTACACATAAGTTGACCTGGAAGATCGAACCCGTGACCGTCCGCATGGAAAGCCTGCGTTTTATCGACTAGGCCACCGCGCCCGTCTAAATTCTCATTAATTTTGAAATGTACCCCTCTGTCTTTAGCCCACCCGCAAATTTGAAGCTATGCCTGCTTAGCGGGTTGCCTTCAAGGTATACGTAAGGTATTTTGTTCTCAGGGTATTTACTAGAACATTTCCTATATTCTCCATATTAGTTACGTCATAGCATTTGGCCACCTCAATCTATTCCAGGGCTATTCGAATTGTGTTTGCGTTTAGGACTATGGTAAGCTCTTTTGTTCATTCTCTTTGTTGTTTTGATCACTTACTTTTCGGGGAGATGTCTATGGTACACTATATTCGTCAACCCTTCTACAGTTTAAAGGGTAGACTACATCTATTCTTTTTTGACATCTCAACAGAAGCGGAGTTTCTTATGTGATTTTGCGTGTGTTGTTTGTATATATGTATGTGTGTGTGAGAGAGAGAGAGAGACTGAGAGAGAGAGAGAGAGAGAGTGTGTGTGTGTGTGTGTGTGTGTGTGTGTGTGTGTTCGTATGTGTGTGTGTGTGTCTCTCTCTCTCCGTCTCAGTCTGTCTGTTTTATTCACCAGATGAAATGTGCGAAGATGCCTCAAATTAGTGAGACATGGAAAGATCTCTCTCGCTCTCTCCTGACAAATGTGACAGGAACTTGCGTAATATTAGCGGTGGTATAGACAGTGCACCAGCTGATTGACAATCTGGGAGATAAACGATATCACTCCACGATGCGAACGACTGTGCTAAACCTGAATGACACAGACTGCGATATGGTTTCCATGCCGCGACGGAAACGTTGAATATTTTGCATTGTTTTAAATGTCTCGCAAAGCTATACCCTTTACCTCAACCAACCCCTTTTGAAATGAACCTTCGTGTTTATTAAAAAAAAAAAGAAGTCAAGTCTGTCTGTTTGTCTGTCTGTCTGTCTGCCTGTCTCTCTCTCTCTCTCTCTCTCTCTCTCTCTCTCTCTCTCTCTCTCTCTCTCTTTCTGCTCTTCTTACTTGTTCTGTTCTATAAATAATCGACAGCCCTGGTATAAACTAAATGATTGTTGGTGGAGATAGGCTTGGAACGACCGAGTGTGTATGGTCTCATTTATTTGTGTATTCTTGTTTTCTTGTGATTCGCATGTATCCCCCAACTGAAAGGGGCTGTTGGCCTATCTCTGCCCCCACCCACATTTTCACCCCTGTGTTTCTGTAGGAAGCACGCACACCCGATTGTATTTCATATCCCATACAAATATCTATTGTTTATGTCTTTGTCGCGACAGCAAATGTTATTTAAATATCCTTCACAAATGTCTAGTGTTGATATCTTTGTCTTGTGCAGGCGTACGACAAGACTATGGCGCAGACGGCAGACGACCAAGTGAAACGCAAATACGAAGTGGAGAGCGCACAGGCGAAGAAGCTGTTGGATGATTTGAAAGAACGAGTGAAGAAAACCAAGACTAAGGTCGGTATTTCATTTTCGATCATGCGTCTAAAAACTGCAACAGTTTAGTCTACACTGTCCTAAAAGACCAAACAATTAATACTGTACTGTACTGTATTGACGAAGACAATTCGAATTTCAAAGCACAACGTTTTGACCACTGCGATCTTCCTCAGGTACACAAATCAGACAAATCAGACAAATCAGACAAATCAGACAAATCACACAAATCACACAAATCACACAAATCAGACAAATCACACAAATCACACAAATCAGCACACTGTACTGGCATTGGCCTACTACTTTCCTTCCTCTAAACATACTTTTCTTTCTTTCTTTATTTGGTGTTTAACGTCGTTTTCAACCACGAAGGTTATATCGCGACGAGGGAAAGGGGGGAGATGGGATAGGGGAAAGGGGGGAGATGGGATAGAGCCACTTGTTAAGTGTTTCTTGTTCACAAAAGCACTAATCAAAAAATTGCTCCAGGGGCTTGCAACGTAGTACAATATATGACCTTACTGGGAGAATGCAAGTTCCAGTACAAAGGACTAAACATTTCTTACATACTGCTTGACTAAAATCTTTACAAACATTGACTATATTCTATACAAGAACCACTTAACAAGGGTAATAAGTGAAGAATTTTATGGGTGAGAAAAGGAAAGTAAAAGGACTTTGGGGAGGCAGAAATAGAGAAGAAACAAGAAAAAGATCCTAATTAGGTTCACGGCATCGAGAGTGATGCGACCTTCTCTCAGAAATTAGTAGAGAAGGCTCCCCCATCCACCACCCGGGGGACGCGCCTCTACGCCAATTAGGGGGCGCGAGGCTCTGAACATACAAGAAGATAAACTTACAGACAAAAACGTAGACAGCCAGAGGGAAAGACAGACCAAACAGACAGACGGAAAGACAAATGCATGCTTACACGTAGCAAGCACGTACCATTGTGAGTGGAGCCCCCCCCCTTCCCCCCTCCCCCTTTCCCTTCTTCTGTCGTGTTTGGGTTGAATCTCAGTTTGGTGAAGAATTTCGCTGCTTCTTTAGTGAAGAGCAGATTGTATTGATTTTATGACACCGACATGACGTAACATAAGTATTGTTATGTTATTAAATAATTTTTTTTAATGATATTCCTTCGCATTATCTTTATTTGTCACCTAATGTTGTTGTTGTTTGTTATTGTTTGTTGTTGTTGTTGTTGTTGTTGTTTAATGATCGACATAGTAAAGATTTATTTTTGACCCTTTTGCGCCTGTGATGATGATGATGATGATGATGATGATGATGATGATGATGATGATGATGATGATGATGATGATGATGATACTTGTTTAATTTTTATCTATTTAGTTTTCTCACCTCACTGCAAACAACATTTTTACATTTTTATGTTTCCAGTGCTTCGCCATTCACGACAACTACAACACACCAGAAGAAGTGAGTAAAGCATGGACATTTTCTGAGACTTTTTGGTTTTGAATCGCGCGATGTCTGATCGCGGTACCAAAATGTATGGACGTCGACAACTGTCAGATAATTTACTTACGCCAACAATTGATAAGGATCAGTTGGCAAAGAAAAGCCTGGATGCCTGATGCGGAAATTTGTCAAGCTTGGCCATGAGGGTTTTCAACTTAAAATTGAATTGTCAAACACATACACTTAAATATAAGCCTAAATGAGACAATCGTAGAACACATGTACGTAAGATAAGGTTCAAGAAAAGTGTCCCAAATTGTGTTCCAAATTCAGGGAAGATGTTGCAAAGTGCCAGACTTAGTTCGCGAAGAAAACCGTGGCAGTGTGTTAAAAATAAGGTGGACTCATGACGACAAGCAAAAATCTTGACTCATTCCGTGAGCATTATTTCACGTTTAAAGGACACATCTACATAATAGACTCTGGACGGAGAGAGTTAATTTATTTGGGATACTGTCCTTAAACTGTGCCCATACGGGTTCTTCTTAGTATTCAGGAACAATCATAGTACTTTGGGATAAGCGTAGTATCTTGGGATAACCATCGCATTTTGGGATAACCAGAGTATTTTTGGATAACCATCGCATTTTGGGATAACCAAAGTATTTTGGGATAACCATATCGTTTGCAGGCGGCCAAATTTTTGTTCGAGGGCATGAAAACTTTCATGGAAAACGTCCTCTTGAAAGACTCGAAGGCTCAGAGCCCACGTGACCTTGAGCTTGCGTGTCATGACGCCTACATGGCCAATCGTACGTCGCTTTTCATTGGTGGAGACGCCTACATGAAGGAGCTCAACCAAACTTTGCAGAAAGGTCAGCTCTCATTGGACGCTTTTGTAACTTACCAAAAAATTAACTTGTGACTCGTAGAAGCGGAAGTAAGGATGCGGAAACATAAAGCAACACCCTGGGGGTCTATATTGTTTTGTAAGAAGTTTCATTCAAAATCATATATTATAGTGTGAATCCATCAGAAGTCGTCTAACGGTTCGCCGGTCTCTATGGTTATTTTTTTTAACGATTCCAATGTCAACACTATAAACAAAATCGTTTCAAAATGTCTGTAATTCAAGACCAAAGTCTAGAATCTGTATACTTAGAAACTGGTCAAATGTATTTAAACTGAAATGTACTGCGACAAATCTGCAACCACCGATTTTTGGCCCTCCATTTTTTCTAAGAAATAGTTACCGTTTCGCTTCAACACGGAGAGCGGAACTCACTTTCTGATTGATGACAGTGGTACCTCCCATAACGACCCTTACATTTTACGGCTCGATCCCTCCACATGACAACTCATTTTTCTCTGACGGATTATTTCTCCTTCTATTTCTTAGTATTTCTTACCCGTATATTGCGTCACTCTCTCTATTACGATTAACGTCCGACCATCAGTGGACTTATAACGACTTTTCCACACATTAAAATGATTCTGGTTCCATTATCTACACAATCTCTGAAAATGTTAATCATGCCGACAGGTGGTGTTGGTCACCTGGTTGTGGGTCCGGCGGGCAGCGGCAAGGGCGCAGTGGTCAGTAACTGGGTGGCCGCGGTGAAGAAAAAGAAAAGCCACGAGCTCATCTATCACTTTGTGGGCTGCAGCAAAGATAGTACCAGTAAGTCCGCTTTACTTCACATAAAATCAACAAAACTACTGTACGCACGTGTTAACGAAGACGATGCAAATCACAATGTTCGATGTTTCGACCCGAGGGTCTTCCTCAGGAACACAAAACACAATGTTCGACGTTTCGACCCTAGGGTCTTCCTCAGGAACACAAAACACAATGTTCGACGTTTCGACCCTAGGGTCTTCCTCAGGAACACAAAACACAATGTTCGACGTTTCGACCCGAGGGTCTTCCTCAGGAACACAAAACACAATGTTCGACGTTTCGACCCGAGGCTCTTCCTCAGGAACACAAAACACAATGTTCGACGTTTCGACCCTAGGGTCTTCCTCGGGAACACAAAACACAATGTTCGACATTTCGACCCGAGGGGATTCCTCAGGAACACAAAACACAATGTTCGACGTTTCGACCCGAGGGGATTCCTCAGGAACACAAAACACAATGTTCGACATTTCGACCCGAGGGGATTCCTCAGGAACACAAAACACAATGTTCGACATTTCGACCCGAGGGGATTCCTCAGGAACACAAAACACAATGTTCGACGTTTCGACCCGAGGGGATTCCTCAGGAACACAAAACACAAAACAAAGCGAATAAAAGAAGAGGACAGACGATAGAACAGAAAGAAGAACTACAGATGTCACGATTTACGAACCAAAACAAACTGTCCGTGTAACTTTCTTGTGTGTATTGTGTGTGTTTTTTCTTGTTTTTTTTTCTCACATCCTAACATCACATTTATATCAATAGGCCGACCATATCTATATCCACACACACACACACACACACACATATACACACACTGTGTTGTGTTTGTGTTTGTATAGCATCATTCCGCCTTCTTCATTTGGAGATAAGTTCAGTTGTCTGTAATGATGTGTCTGTCCATTATAAAGACCACTGGGTCGATGTACTTGTGAACGTCTTGCGTTGGCACATACTAAATGTTCTTTTAACTTACCTTTGTTGTTTTTTAATCTGGATTTTGGAACATTAGCCGTCTATCTGTATCCGATGTCCGCATTACTTCATCCCGTGTATACTACATTGGGTGTGCACGTTAAAGATCCCACGATTGACAAAAGGGTCTTTCCTGGCAAAATTGCTTAGGCACAGTTAATAATTGTCTACCATACCCGTGTGACTTGGAATAAGGCCGTGAAAGGTAAATATGCGCCGACATGGCTGCAATCTACTGGCCGTATAAAATTTCATCTCACACGGCATCACTGCAGAGCGCCTAGAACTGTACCCACGGAATATGCGCGATATAAGCTTCATTGATTGATTGATTGATTGATCTTTAACTTTTGCGGCGAAAGCCAGACGTCCTATGAGAGATGATAGAGGTTCTGCAACCTCCAAACAGGGGTGGGGGGTGGGAGGGGGGGGGGGGGGGGGTGGAGGAGGTGGCGTTGGAGAATCGTACTGACTTCCAGTGCTCTGTTTCACGTGTTTGGTAACTTGTGCGTGCTGTGAACAGGATTTGCCAGAAAGAGTAAGAGGACAGTGATTGTTCTTTGACGCACTGTCATATACTCCCTGTAGGTGTGAGCGGCATCTCTCTATCTCTCTCTCCCTGTAGGTGTAAGCGGCATCTCTCTATCTCTCTCTCCCTGTAGGTGTGAGCGGCCTCTCTCTATCTCTCTCTCCCTGTAGGTGTGAGCGGCATCCTGAGCCGGCTGATCGAGGAGCTGGAGACCCTGGCCGGGGTGGTGAAGAAGCGCAAGGGTCTGGAGGAGCGCGAGGAGGAGGACGCCAAGCCCAGCAACCTCAGCGAGATGTTCCAGCAGCTCCAGGTCGTCATGGACAAGGCCGCCAAGAGGAAGAAGATCCTCATCGTCATTGACGGCGTCAGTCGCATCGAGCAGCAGTCCAGAACCTCCAAGGTAGAGGGTAGATACTCTCTTTTCCGTACGCATGTTATGGTCACTGGCCTGAGGTTAAATCTACCTACACCATGACTTGTAATTCTAGATTAAGACATGGGTTTACAGGAAGCAGCAGTCCAGAACCTCCAAGGTATAGGCTCTGAAGATACTCTCTTTTCCATTTGCATGTGTAACCGAAGCACAAAAATCACTTTTGGAGGCAAAGCCAGTCAAACAGGATTGTGATTTTAGAGCTAATTTCTCAGCCCTTCAATAACTGCTATAGGAACGCGAAGATTCCCAGGAGAATACCAGGTGACATCAGCAGCCAGTCCCCATCACAAACAGTACTCTACGATTGACAGGTGGCTAGCCGGTGTAACACGAGAAAATTACTCCCACGAGATTTTTACTCCGGAGTAAACATTTCGTACGAAAAAGTTACTCCCTTTACGAAAAAAAGCACTCCCCCATTGCACGAGAAAATTACTCCCCAAGACAGGTGAGTTCCGAGTAAACATTTCGTACACAAATGTTACTCCCCTGACGAATAAATAACGAATAAATTACTTCACCCCAACACGAGCAATTTAACCTCCCATGCCAGGTGTACGAAATTTTTACTCCCTTGTTCCCTGTTAGTCTTGGTGGTGGAAGGGGTGGAAGGAGGGTAGCGCGACATTCGTGTGCGCGAGATCACCTATTGGCATTATCCCTTCGCCCGCATCCCATTTTTGCGTACGATATTTTTACTGGAAGTAAAAAATAATGGGGAGTAAAAATTTCGTGGAGGGAGTAATTTTGTCGTGCCTTGGGGAGTTCTTTTCTCGTACGAAAAGTGTACTCGGAGTAAGAATTTCGTACGAAATATTTACTTCAGAGTAAATTTTTCGTGGAGTAAACATTTCGTGTTACACCGGCAACGTAGGAGAAACGTGTGAGCTACGACAGAGACTATACAGTCTGTGTACTCTACAGTCTCTGGCTACGATAAGTAGCCCGTGCTCTTGCTGGCAGGCAGCAGTCTGCCTGTAACACATGTAATGGTCATTGGCCAGGGGTTAAATCTACCTACACCATGACTTGCAATTCTAGATTAAGACATGGCTTTACAGGGAGAGAGAATCTCTTTAGTGGTGTTTAGGTTAATCCGACATTTCCGTTATTTTATCAGACAGACTCTTAAAATACAGGTAGAAAATGGTCAAATTCTACGCCTGAAAACACTTTTCTGGCCGTTTGTGATCTCGTACTGATTACATGTATAGCTTGATCGAAGAGCATACAACTTACGATGGTTGTACAGGTTGGGAAAGTTCGGGAAACTTTTTTCTCTGCATTGTCTTTTCATCTATTATTCCTCACAATTGTCGTGATTATCCATTTACAAAGACTCTCTGATGTAATTGAGCGATTTGACGTGTTTTTTTTAGGTCCTGGGTGCAATGAAACTTGTTGGCAAAAAGTCTGATTTTCAAAGAGGGTATTAATTTTAGGCCTAAAAAAAATTAGGTGTGGTTACGGTAACCCGACCTACCCTATGTTTAGGGGCCGACCCTATAACTTTTTATTACATTTGTCCAACAAAAAACAAAAAAACAAAAACAAAAAGCGAGAAAAAAGCAGAAAAAAACGAGTGCAGAAAACGCAATGAAAGCGAAAGCGCTAGAGTCGCACACTTATTTCCCTGTCAAGTAGGTTTAATTTGTACACATTAGAAAAAAAAAGTAAAAAAAAAAAAGTGATTGCCTACCTTCCTACCCTATTTTTTTGGGGCTGTTACCTTAACCACACCTTTTTTGGGGGGCCTTATAACCAGCGATCACAAGGGGTGTAATCAGGTCTGAAGAATGTGTGAGGCAAAAATGGGATCATTTGGTCTCAGTTTAGGAATGGAGTTACGGGCCTTCTTTTGAGGAGACTGACATTTTCATAAAGGGCTGTCTGGGTTTCGCAGTTTGCTCGCTGACTGCTAAACTCGTAAGTAAGTTTGGGTGAAAAGGTTTCTGCATAGTACGTGACAATGACAGTGCTGTTAGTAAACAGAATAGCGACAGCAACGGGACCTTCGTGGTAAAAACAATACGGCGAATAGCCCTGTTTATACTTGGAAAACCTCGCTTACAAATGTGATGCAACGTTGAAGTTCTTCTTTTATTCCACAGCCGTTGTTCTGGCTGCCCACTACCTTGCCCCCTAAAGCCGTCACGGTCGTGATGACGTGTCGCGAGGATCATAGTGACGTCATACAGGAACTGACGAAGCGAGGTTTCAGTATCACCAAAATGAAACCACTGACGGAACAACAACAGAAAGAGTTTTGTGTGGTGAGATTGTGCAGTACAAGTTTACATTGTGTGATCTTATACACTGTCTAACATCTGACTTCCTGCCGTTCTGTGCGTCTATGTGTCCGTGTGTGTATGTGTCTGTACGTCACGTCCCCCGTCCGCCGCCCCGCCCCCCACCTTCCCCCTCCCTCTCTCTCACTCTCTGTGTATCTCTGTTGATCTCTCGATCTCTGTCTCTGTCTCTCTCCCTCTGCCTGTATATATATACATCTCTCTCTCTCTCTCTCTCTCTCTCTCTCTCTCTCTCTCTCTCTCTCTCTCTCTCTCTCTCTCTCTCTGTTACAAATGTTCTTTTGTCTCTCTGCACAAAGGACATCCTACAGCACACGCTTATTTCTGTGCTCATGAGTGAAAGATGACAGTAAACACGCTTTATTAGAACATTTTGGTTTTAACAAATTGTATTCAAGAATTTCAAATCACAATACCGCATTCATATAAAGAAGTTTAATTATATCAAAGTACATATAGCACAACAAGCAAAGAATAGTTTATGGCACTTTGCATTTTAGCAACAAAACTGTGCCTCTCACAATTGTTTTGTGTGTATTTTCTCCCTCCACATAGGGAATCCTGCAACAGAACAGCAAGGAGTTGTCCCCCGCCCAGCTGAAGAAGATTGTGGAGGTCAAACAAGCGGAAAACCCGCTATACCTCAAGATTGTTATTTCGGTCAGTGATCGTCTGTGTGTTTTTGTCTGCCTCCCCCCTCAATCCCTGCTCTTTCTGTCTGTCTGTCTGTTTATCTGTCTGTCTGTTTGTGAATGAATGTAAATGCGCTAATATGCTATCACTGAGGTACAAACAACAACTCCAATTATACGTTCCCTCCACTGTATTGGGTAAATTCAAGGATACAGTTATGATACATACACACATATACACACAATCATGAATAATAGAAAGATATCAGGGTTATATATTCAAAACAGGGTACTCACAGGTTTGAAGACAGATTTGAAAATCCCGTGCAAAAACTAACCATAATATTACCCTGAGTGTATCAAAATCGCTACCCGTGAGGTAGACAGAAAAACAACCACACACAGTCCGTGAAATCACAAGCACACTATATCCACAGTATAATACCAACACACGGCAAGTGTGTAAGTAGAAAACATACAGTCACTGTTCACAGTTATGATTCTGACCAGACTGCGGCAACCATCTGATCTAGATGCTAAACACTAATCATATCTTAATTAAATAGGTTCTCCTGAACATGGCTTAGCTCAGCTAGAGCACACACAAAAACTGCCGATGTGTCCTTCACTTGAAAAAGTAGCGGTGTACTTCATTCTCCGACTGGCGATCTCGACCTAACCAGTTCACTTCGTCCTGTGACCTCTCGGTTCCAACTATCCGGACTGTAACCTCACTGCTAGCTTCGTAAAAGTCCCGTCGAACTTCAGCTAAACTGATCCATAGAAATAAGATATTCGGCGGCTTCTCAGATTATTATTCTTCCCCAGCATCTGGCCGCAATCTTCTTCTTATGGACAGGTTACTGGACGCACTGCACAAACATGAAGAGCGGACATCTTGTTTTTACAATCTGTCCTCTACGAACTAGTTTCTGCAATGTTAATCGGTTCAGCTTACGCAATACACAAAATATCGATATTCGAATGCCTATGAAAGTTACCTGTTAATGTGAATTGACGATCGCGTCTCAGAAAACACAAGTAAGGGCTGGAACCTGTTCCTGCATTCTCTCCGGGCATTTTATCCTCCCGCGCGATTAACATCGAGACCTTTCTCCTCGATGGACAGTCGTCAATTGTGCTGCTAAACTAGCTCCGATTCACGAAGTCAACTGTTCTCTGGTTTGTGAGCTGTGTTAACTCCGTGCAATACACTTTCCACGTGTATCTGGTTGGCTTCCGTGTTTTGTGGAGGGAACAAATGCTAACTCGGCATGACTCAGTTGTTAGCTGTTTCTTTCTTTATTTGGTGTTTAACGTCGTTTTCAACCACGAAGGTTATATCGCGACGGGGAAAGGGGGAAGATGGGATAGAGCCACTTGTCAATTGTTTCTTGTTCACAAAAGCACTAATCAAAAATTTGCTCCAGGGGCCGGCTTGCAACGTAGTACAATATATTACCTTACTGGAAGAATGCTAGTTTCCAGTACAAAGGACTTAACATTTCTTACATACTGCTTGACTAAAATCTTTACAAAAATTGACTATATTCTATACAAGAAACACTTAACAAGGGTAAAAGGAGAAACAGAATCCGTTAGTCGCCTCTTACGACATGCTGGGGAGCATCGGGTAAATTCTTCCCCCTAACCCGCGGGGGGAGTTAGCTGTTTGATTTCCTTTACACTGTTTATCTGTCTGTCTGTCTGTCTGTTATCTGTCTGTCTGTCTGTCTGTTATCTGTCTGTCTGTCTGTTTGTCTGTTTGTCTATCTGTCTGTCTGTCTGTCTGTCTCTCACTCACTCTCTCTCTCTCTCTCTCTCTCTCTCTCTCTCTCTCTCTTTTGCTCTGTCGCTGTTTCTCTGTCTCTCTCTCACTCTCTCTCTGTCTCTGTCTCTCTCTTTTGCTCTGTCGCTGTTTCTATGTCTCTCTACGGCTCATTTTATGTCTGTTTCTCCGCTCCCCCTTGCTTTCATCTTGAAGTTAAGGAACTGTTAGTGTTAGGAAACGCTACCGTTGCTGAGCTTTGGTTCAGTTTTGTGTGTTGCATGTAGTTGACTTATTTGTACTTTGTGGGAAAGTACCGATATTATATTTTGTAAACACAATATTTATGCTTGGACGAGAATGCAGGTGAACTTTCTAGTCCTGTCAAAACAAGTTGTTTACCATGCTGTTTTAGTCGTGAGTTCGTGGCGTTCGTTCGGATTAAGTGCGTCGGCGCTTTTTGATGTACGTCATAGAGAATGTCGCTAGTTTAGTCCATGCACGGCTCGTATAATGTAGTTGTATCGTGTTCGGTCTGGAATATTCTCGAGATTGAGTATTTACTATATATGCCAGCGCGATTTGAATGTTAAAAAAAGCTTCTATTTGAGTTCTGCTACGATGTGCAGTTGTATGTATTGAATGCTGAATAAATCCTCGAACTCAATTTGACGAGTTGTTTTCTGCTGCTGCGAAGACGGGCGACGTAGAATAAAAGAACACAACTATACGACGTTTGAGAACTTGTGGCAATCTCAAGTGTCGTGTAACAATTGGGGGCCAAGCCAAGGATCTACGTTTAACGCCAAGGGTTTTCCAGTAACAAAGACCAGTGTCAAGACAGTCACAGGAGGTAGCCATCAATCGGGTGTATCCTGAGGGATCAGTATTGAGACTACGGAACCGTGGATTCGGTGTGACTGGTGAAGAGTTTGGTAATCGCCGCAGCTCGGTACGGTGAGCGACGCCGGAGTGTATCGGGATTACAGAGGTTAGCTGCCGTTTGGACGAGACGGACTTCGTCGCGGAGCTAGTGCATTAATACTACGAAATACGACTGGGGTACGTCGTGTACGTATCGTGAGCAGAGTGCGCCGTCACGTTAGACGAGGAGGGTGGCAGCCTGCGTCTACGAAGGTGAACAGCGACGAGAGAAGCATCGGAGGTGCAGTAGAGACTGTGTTCTTTTAGAAGACTACATTCGTCTACGTTCGGGGCTGTGAAAGAATACAGACGAACGCACCGGAAAAGACCAGAATGGCTGAGTTCTGGGGAAAAGGAATTGAACTGGGACTAAAAGGCAAGCAGTTGACGGAGTTCGTCGAGTCCCAGACACGACTGCTGGCGCAGCGTGAAGAAAGACAAGCGCAGCGTGAAGAAAGACAAGCGCAGCGTGAAGATAAAGAAAGACAAGCGCAGCGTGAGCGTGAACGTGAAGAAAGAGAAGCACAGCGTGAAGAAAAGCAAATGGAGCTGAAACGCTTAGAGCTCCAGATAGAAATGGAGACCAAGCGCTTAGAGCTTCAGACAGAAATGGTGCGTGTTCAAAATGAGCACGAGGCACCACGCCAAAGAGATAACCAGCAGCAAATGCTACACAGGGCACCGAAACTTCCAGCATTCGCTGACGGGAAGGACCAGATCGACTGCTACCTTGCAAGATTCGAGAGGTTCGCTGAGAGTGCTAGATGGCAGCGCGACGACTGGGCGATTCAACTCAGCGCACATTTGACTGGGGCAGCACTTGAGGTCTACACTAGACTCTCAAACGATGACGCCAGAGACTATGATGTACTGAAGGAAGCTCTGTTGCGTTGCTACAACTTCACTGAAAGGGGCTACCGTCAACGCTTCCGCGAATGCCAGCCATTGTCTGGAGAGACACCGAGCCAGTTTGTGGAGCGCCTGTCGTCATAACTGCAGAAGTGGGTGGAGTTATCAGGTGAAGAGCAGTCATACGAGAGTCTGCGGGACTTGATCGTGAAGGAGCAATTCCTTAATGCCTGCCCGAAGGACCTGGCGACCCGCTTGGAAGAGCAAAAACTGCGGGGTTTGAAGGACATTACTGATGCTGCTGAGCGTTATCTCATTGCTCATGGAAGGACCCTGGGGACGTCAAAGTCATCGAAACCTTTCCAGAAGAGCGGGAACCAGGGAAACCAACCTGCCAAGGGACAAACTGAGTCCGCACCATCATCCAATGAAGGGCAGAACATAACGTGTTTCCATTGCAATGCCAAGGGCCACCGAGTCGCCAACTGTCCCCAAAAGAAAAATAACGGACATGTCAATGACAAAGCGCAAGAACATCGACGGAGATATTACGACAACAAGAGGCAAACGAGTGGCTCGAACCAACAAGTATGTGCGAGCAGCGTCATACTTCCAAGGGCTGCCGAGCAAGTGGCTACACCATCGGACGTTGAAGAATGTATATCTGATGGCCAGCTTCTACTCGCCAATGGCAGGTCAATCTCTGTCGTTGCCAGCGCAGCTGTGTCAGTGTCGAACATGCCCGTGTCGAAGGGATTTGTTGAGAAGCAGGAAGTGACTGTTCTCAGAGATTCGGGCTGCAATGGAATCATTGTCAAAGAAGATCTGGTGCCGACAGAGAAGTTCACTGGTGACTTCAAGTGGACGCTCATGGCTGACAGCAAATGCGTGAAGGCACCAGTGGCAAAGATCCAGATAGATACTCCATACTTCACCGGAGAAGTTGAGGCCGTCTGCCTGAAGAAGCCCTTGTACGATCTACTAATTGGGAACATTGGGGGTGCGAGACGTCCTGATGACCCTGATTTCGAATGGAGAATGGGCTCAGCTCAGCCTGCTGCTGAGGAGGAAGACCCACTGCCATTCGCGAATGAAGATATCAGCGAACTGTTACGAGATGACAGAGCAACTGTGCATCGCCGCGACCAGCCGCAGGTTGTAAGCGCTGTGACGACCAGAGCCCAGGCGAAGAAAGACAAAACAACTACGCCACTCAGGGTCACCAACAGTTCTGCAACTGCTGTCGTGGACAGGGATCGGCTGATTCAGCTACAGGAAGCTGATTTGACCTTGACAAAGTACAGGAGTCGTCCTGTCAAGGAGATGACTAAGGGCGAAGGCACTGTGCACTTTGAAGTGAAGGCCAAGATTCTGTACAGAGTGTTCCAGCACGCGAGAGTCAACGGTGGGAAGCCATTACGTCAAGTTCTGGTGCCTCAACCACTTAGGCGCCAGGTGATGGAGGTGGCCCACGACTCTATTATGGGAGGTCACCTGGGGGTCAAGAAGACATCGGACAGAATCCAGGCTGCGTTTTACTGGCCAGGACTGCATGCAGATGTGACTCGATTCTGCCGATCGTGCGATATTTGCCAGAAAACCATACCTCGAGGAAGGGTCCCGAAAGTGCCGTTGCAGAAGATGCCTTTGATCGACCGACCTTTCAAGAGGGTGGCCATTGACCTCATCGGCGAGATCAAACCGCCAAGTGAAGAGGGTCATCGTTGGGTACTGACCCTGGTAGACTATGCAACCAGGTACCCAGAAGCCGTGCCTCTGAAGAAAATTGACACCGAGACTGTTGCCGAGGCACTTGTGGACATTTTCAGCAGAATTGGGGTTCCTGAAGAGATCCTCACAGACCCGGGGACACAGTTTGTCTCTGAATGCATGGAAGAGGTCAACAGGCTGCTGAGCATTCGTCACTTGACTACGACACCCTATCACCCGATGTGCAATGGGCTGGTCGAAAAATTCAATGCGACGCTGAAGTCCACGCTGAAGAAACTATGCAGTGAGCAGCCAAGGCAGTGGCATCGCTACATCAATGCCTTGCTGTTTGCATACAGGGAGGTGCCACAAGAGTCCACTGGATTCTCCCCGTTCGAGCTGATGTACGGGCGGACCGTGAGAGGCCCGATGCAGATACTGAAGGAATTGTGGACGAAAGATGTGGACACACCTGAAGTGAAGAACAGTTACCAGTACGTGTTCGAGTTGCGAGAGAAACTGGAGGAGACTCTCGAGATTGCTCGAGAGAACTTGAGAAAGTCTCAGGATAGTGGAAAGCACTACTACGACCGCAAAGCCGTAAACAGGAAGTTTACACCAGGTAACAAAGTGCTGATACTGCTTCCCACTGATCACAACAAACTACTGATGCAGTGGAAAGGCCCATACGAGGTTGAGGCCGTGGTAGGGATCAACGACTACAAGGTGAATGTCGGCAAGAAGTCCAAGATCTACCACGCTAACCTCCTGAAACTGTATGTGGAGAGACCTCCGGAAGCAGTACAGGTCGCAGCAAGTGCGGAAGAACCAGCCAAACTAGACGAGTTCGACGGTGAGGAACTACTGGAGTTGGGAGACCTCCACAAGAAAGAGGGAGTGGATGACGTCAAGTTAGGACCTGACCTGACGGAAGACCAGCAGAAGGGGCTTTTGTTGGAAAACGTCACCAAGATCCTCAATGCGCCACGTCCTGAAACCAAGAAGCAGGTGCGATCCTTCCTTGGATTGGCTGGGTACTACAGAGAGTTCATTCCAAACTTCGCCGCCATAACGGCGCCTTTGTCGGACATGACCCGAAAAGGATGCCCCAACCGAATACTCTGGGGACCAGCTCAGGAGAAGGCATACCAGACCGTGCGCGACCTGATGTCACGAGACCCGGTGCTACGCCTTCCTGATACTGCCAAAGAGTTCATCTTGCGTACAGACGCATCGGACGAAGGGATCGGCGCCATGCTGATGCAAGAGCATGGAGGTAAACCGTTTCCGGTCAGCTATGCCAGCAAGAAACTGTCAGGAGCCGAGAAGAACTACTCGACCATGGAGAAAGAGTGTTTAGCCATCGTGTGGGGAATCAAGAAATTTGAACTCTACCTCCAAGGGGTGAAATTCGTCTGATCACAAACCCTCACCTACCTGAACTCTGCGAAGTTTGTGAATAATCGTATCATGAGGTGGGTGATGTACTTGCAGAACTTTGATATGCGAGTGGAATCGATCAAGGGTTCAGACAATGTTGGAGCAGATTTTCTCAGCCGAGTATGTGATTAAAACTGTGTTCATTCTCCAACAGACTAATGTACATACCTGGATTTCAATCTGTTATGTATACATAATATGTGTACAGGTAGCGTTTCAATGATTGAAAGAAATTAGGTAAATTTCTTCTGGTGTTGGGGGTAATGTTAGGAAACGCTACCGTTGCTGAGCTTTGGTTCAGTTTTGTGTGTTGCATGTAGTTGACTTATTTGTACTTTGTGGGAAAGTACCGATATTATATTTTGTAAACACAATATTTATGCTTGGACGAGAATGCAGGTGAACTTTCTAGTCCTGTCAAAACAAGTTGTTTACCATGCTGTTTTAGTCGTGAGTTCGTGGCGTTCGTTCGGATTAAGTGCGTCGGCGCTTTTTGATGTACGTCATAGAGAATGTCGCTAGTTTAGTCCATGCACGGCTCGTATAATGTAGTTGTATCGTGTTCGGTCTGGAATATTCTCGAGATTGAGTATTTACTATATATGCCAGCGCGATTTGAATGTTAAAAAAAGCTTCTATTTGAGTTCTGCTACGATGTGCAGTTGTATGTATTGAATGCTGAATAAATCCTCGAACTCAATTTGACGAGTTGTTTTCTGCTGCTGCGAAGACGGGCGACGTAGAATAAAAGAACACAACTATACGACGTTTGAGAACTTGTGGCAATCTCAAGTGTCGTGTAACAGTTAGCACGAATGTAGCCTCGCCATTCGTATTGGTGCGTTCATTACGCTGTAAAAACCGAATATTTGACAAACTTGCTCAGGTTGGACTTTTAAATCCTGCCATATTAAGTCGGCTGATCAAACAAACAAACAAACAAACACACACACAAACGAACAAACAAACAAACAAGAAACATGCAAACAAACAAGTAAACATACATACAAACAAACAAACAAACAAACAAACAATCAAAAATACTATGAACAAAAGAAAAAACATTTTAAACTCGAGAGAAAAAAAGCAGAAAGACAGCAGTTATTTGGACCCAATGAAAACAGAATCGAATGATATTCTGTGTCTGGAGATAGCTAATAGTACGTTACGTGGTGAGAGGAACAAAGTCATGCACATTTACAGGGCCGGACCAAATGAGTTGTAAGGGGGGGAATTCCTCCTTTTTTGGGGGGGAAATTCAGCGAAGTAGCAAAGCCACAAGCGCGCGGCGCGCGAACTAGGGGGGTCCGGGGGCATGCTCCCCCGGAAATTTTTTGAAAAACGGTTAAAATCTGTGCAATCTGGTGCATTCTGGGCCTTGTTTTGAGGGTTAAGAGCAGCATTGTTTTGGTGCTAAAACTATTGAATAAAATTTGTTAGAGACACACACAAAATTTATTAAAAAAACCAAAACCACTCAAAGCAAGGTACATGCTTTTTCCAGGGGTGGGGTTTCGGAACCCCTGGAACCCCTCCCTGGGTCCGGCCCTGCATTTATGCAAGTCTGTGTCTGAGTGTGTGTCTGTGTCTGAGGTGGTCGGATGAATTACACAATGCAGCTGAACTATTCTGTTCGTCTTTTTGCAGGAGCTGTGTTCATTCGGTAATTTCCGGTTACTGGACTCCAAAATTTCCAGTCTCATGGAGGCAACAAAGTTTGTTTCAGATATAATGGTTAATTTAACTCTGTCTCGTCTGTCCGTTAACCTTTTTCTCGAGTTATCCTGACTCTCCTTAACTACAACGTGGTTGGTGATAAAACTTCCTGATAACCCAAGTCTTCACCAGTTATCCTAACCGCAAAGTAGGCCTACATCCCAATATTAAGCGGTTTGATATTATAATAAACTATTTTTCCTCCATGAATACCAGCTATTGTGTTTTCAGCGTAGCAATAGGGTCCGATATTTAGACGAGACAAGTATAATGCGACGAGTCGAAGACGAGTCGCATTATACTTGTTCGAGTCTAAATATCGGACCCTATTGCTACGCTGAAAACATAATAGCGATTATATAGCTGTTATGACCTTGATTTGTTGTTCCAAACTTACAAAATGACAGTTTTTGCGTCGATGCGTTGATCTCAGGTTTTGATAGCAGACAAACTTCTTACGCGCATCATGTTCGCGCAGACATGCACACCGCTACACGCTTTCTGACTTTGGAAGAAAAACTGACTCCAAGTGCATTCGATTTCACAACACAGTTGTTGAAACAGCTTTTTAAGTTGTCAGTGTATGCTGTTGTCGATAGAAACATCGCCGCGTGGTACAGATGTGTAAACCGGAACCATGCGTCGGCCATTTTTCTCAATATGCTTTTGGATATTGAGTAAAATGGCCGACTTCGGCAGCAATATGCATTGATGATCTGGAGAGACCATCCAATCACAGCCCCCGAATTCCCCCACGTGTTCATCAGAATAGCTATATTTGTTTCATACTCAGGGATGTCTAAATCTGCTGCAAGAGCTGAATGTCCATGCTTCTTATAGTTTAAAAAGCCAGCTAGGACACTCTCTTTGTGAAACCTGCGCTGTGCCTACATTTGTAACGCCTGTTGACCGGCTTGCCTTCATTGTTATTTGA
This sequence comes from Littorina saxatilis, assembly GCF_037325665.1. Lineage (NCBI taxonomy): Eukaryota > Metazoa > Mollusca > Gastropoda > Littorinimorpha > Littorinidae > Littorina > Littorina saxatilis. The sequence continues at coordinate 67,674,848 of NC_090261.1, forward strand.
TTGTGTCTGCATCTGATACTGCAGCTTCTACATAAAGCCTTTGCTGAAATCTGTCGAGGCTCTGTTTATAAGAGTGTTTCTTAAGTGATGGACAATTGTCACTTTGAATTGCTGTTTGATTGACAGGGCGACGCGGCAGTAGTCTCCCTTTCACAGCAGCTGCCCTGCAGAGTTGTCAGCCGACCTTCAGCACTGAGCTATTTATAGCGCTAGCCCAAGCGTTCAGTGGCAAGAAGCCTACTTCAGCATGCCACAAAGCCTCTGGAACAAACTGGAACGCCTGGAGCTCTCAGCCTTAAAACTGGCTCTGGGCGTTCCAAAAGGGGCCATAAACTGTCTCGCCTATCAGGAAGCAGGCATGATCCCCCTGAAGGAAGAATGTCACCTCCGCTGCGCTCAGTTCGTTGCTCGAGCATCGGCTGTACCCAACACTGTACAGGAAGTGTTCACGGCAACCTTCCATCCGACACAAACCTCCTGGCACGAGACCTGGAAAGAAAAGAAAACATGCTTGGCGGAGCGGTACGAAACCCTCCACGACCATACCATAGATGTACTGACCCAGTGCCAAATTGACCAGACACGAATGGCTGAGCTGCCAACCAATCCGTACCCATCATGGCTGATCGAAAAGCCACAGATCAGCCACACGTATGGCGACGCAGTTTCCAAAAAGGAGAACCCACTCCTCCTAGCGACCATGGCCAGGGAGATTCTGGACGGCAGGCTCCGCAACTACCTCAAAGTCTACACGGACGGCTCTGTCCTGGACAACGGCGAGGTGGGTTGTGCTTTTGCGATCCCAGAGTTCAACTTGGTGCGAAAATATAAACTAAACGAGGGGGTCAGTATCTTCACGGCGGAGATGTATGCCATTCTCATGGCCTGCTCCCACGTGAACGACAACATGGCCATACCCATGGGAGTGGCAATCCTCTCAGACTCGAAATCCTCCTTGCAAGCGCTGGCAAGCGAGACAGGCAACAGACCAGAACTCCGCATGGAAATCCAGGCTCTATGTCACCAAATTATGGTTCGGGGCACCGACCTCGTTCTCATGTGGTTACCATCCCACACAGGCATCAGGGGCAATGACCTGGCTGACAGGGCAGCAAAAGCCGCGGCCCTCTCCGAGGGCCCGGTCCTAGACCTGAAATATTCGGTCACAGAAGCGAAAGGCAAACTGGCTAAGGCTGTGAGAAAAGGGTATGGCGAGACCCTCAAGGAAAGATGCACAAAGCACGGATGGCTAGCGCTGCCTCCGGACAGAAAGGGCCACCATCACCCGTTCCCCCTGAAGGAGATGCAGTTGCTCCGGCGCATTCGCACCGTGAGCTCCTACTACTCCTTCACCTTCCCCCGCTGCGAATGTGGAATGGCCCTAGACTTCCACCACCTCTTCGCAGGTTGCCAACCTCTGACCCCGGAGATGGCAACACTCTCCCAGTACAGGACTTCCCACGGACTAAGTCTACACGACTTCCTCCGACCTCATCAGTCCCTCGGCCTGATACCGATGAGAACCTTGACCCGTTCCATCCTGAAATCGTCTGTTGCCAAATGGTTCTGAGGATGCTGGAGATGCAGGCCCAGCCAGAACCAGTTCAGACTTTCGAAGGATACCCCCAAACACCCCATCCTGTCAGGCCCACCCCCATTCCTGAAATCGTCTGTGGCCAAATGGCTCTGAGGTTGCTGGAGGCATAGGCCCAGCCAGATCCAGTTCAGACCTTAGAAGGACCTCCCCCCAATCCTCCCTCCTGCTGCCAACCGTCGAAAGGACAAGGAACCCAGAGGTCTGTTGGTAGAGCCTTGGCCCTGGAAAGGACAGGGTTCCCGACCCTCTATCTTGCACAGGCCGGTCGAGCCTAGCCTCTGGACAGGCACGGAACCTGGCAACCTGCCAGTTGAGCCGTGTCCATGGAAGGGGGAAGGTTCCCGGACCTGTGCCCCATGGTTTTTTTTTGTTTGTTTTTTTTATTGTTTTTTTTATATTTTTTTTTTATATGTGGGTGTGGGTAAGTACCACAACCACTTAAGGTTCCCCATATTAAACTATGTGTATCTTTTTTTTTTTTTTTTTTTTTTTTTTTTTTTCTCCCTCGTACCACAACCATCTAAGGTTCCCCATATTAAACTATGTGTATCTATGTTTATATCAATAGTAAATGTCTATGTGTTTATTGTTAGTAAATGTTCTACGTTACATGTATTATGAGTGTATCTTAGGTCTACATATTAATCTAGCTGGATGATCTCGGCATAGCACATCTTACTTCATTAAGCTACAAATTATTTGCTATTACTATTATTATTGCTATTATTATTATTATTATTATTATGAACCAACCACTTCCTTCGCTGCACCTGCCCACCTGCCGTGTTTTCCGCCGACGGGGCCGAAATCGCGTGTGGCCCGTGCACTTGTAAGTTATTCCTTACTCTTTAATTATTTACTATTATTATTATTATTGTTATTACTATTATTTTTATTATGAACAAATCATTTCCTTCGCTGCACTCGCCCACCTGCCGTGTTTCCGCCGGCGGGGCCGAGGTCGCGTGTGTCCCGTGCGCTAGGCTTATAGTTAATGCCACGTTACATTCATATATTCCATGTGTCACCTTAGGTGTATATATTAGATTAGACAGCCAGCCTCTGCCTACCATATCTGAGACGTCCGTCTCTTTTGGGAGGAGGAGGGTGGCCTTTGTAGCTGTGCGAGAGTATGCGAACGACTGTGTATGACAGTGTAAATAGCCTATCCTCTTTTTCTCACCCCCACCCCAGAGGGGGTTACAGAGACACATCTCTGGCCTCCTCACCTGATCCCCTTCCCATGCCTCTGTAGACAGAGGGTGCCATAAAGGCGTTGATGAATAAACCGACACAAAGTCGCAGCCCTGTACATATGTTTTTAACCGGCCAGTATAGGTCCTAGGGAGGACCGGGTTTGCTTTTCGCCAGTTGACTAGCCGCCGAATCCACAAGTACGTAGAGGGTGCCTCAGCTTCTCCACCACGACCCTCCTTGGTCTGACACTCACTCCTTTGCCATGATCAGTCGGATGCCACTTTTCACAATTTTATTCTAAAGTACCAACAAATCAAATCAATTCCCTTCCGGAATAGCAACGTTCCACGTTTCTTGAATACAAAAGCATTTCTGCCTCGGAATGAAAGAATAAATCTCTACAATCGTGTATCTCCTGCAAGGAATTGATTTTAAATCCTGTTCTTCCAGCATTTCCATTACGGAAAGTAAAAGTTTTTTTGTTTTTTGTTTTTTTGTTTTTTGTTGTTGCTCATCTTCACCCAGGCACACATCGTAGAGCTTCGGCTCTGATATCTTTGACCCAAATTGCTCTAAGCAGAGAGGTCGTTAAACTGTATTTTCGTCGTTCAGTGGCTGCGGGTTTGACATCTGTGGATTCTAGAGAGTTGTTTGTGATAGGGTCTGACGACTGCTGTCCCCTGATACGCGCTTGCAAACCTTTGAGTTCACATAGCAGATTTTTTTTATAACTAATGTATTTTTTAATTTTTTTTAGATGCATCATTATCTGGATTGTCTTCGATCGAAAAAAACGAACTTGCTGTGCAGCTTATCCGCTGTCTGCGCCTTTTTGCGTTAAATAAAATCCAGTTTCTTCTTCTTCTTTCGCGTACAATGTACAATACGGTACATATAAATTTTGCCCAAACTCACTGCTTCACTGGCTTTGTCTCCTGATGTAATTGGAGTGTTTGGGGGGCAAATGGTTACACTTGATTGATGTGTGGCAGTGTGGCCGGGCTGTTCGAGCAGTTCCTGGTACGACTGGAGGAGGACTACAATGGACAAAAGGAGACGATCAAGACACTCATACCCAAGGTACAGGGTATCGTGTGTGTGTGTGTGTGTGTGTGTGTGTGTGTGTGTGTGTGTGTGTGTGTGTGAGTGTGTGTGTTGTGTGTGTGTGAGTGTGTGTGTGTGTGTGTGTGTGTGTGTGTTTACCGTTATTAGCATAGAGAGAACATTTTGGCAAAGAAAGTTTCGACAGAGACATCAGAGACCAACTTTGTGTGATGACCTACTTTGATTTGTGTGATGACCTACTTTGTGTTTCACGTGCAGGTGATGTGCGGCCTGACACTGACGAAGAAAGGCCTGACAGAGACAGAGATCAGAGAGATGCTGGACGTGCCCTCCGCCGCCTGGTCACCCGTCTATTTCTCCATCAAGGACTTCATCCTTGACCACTCCGGTCTCCTCACGTGAGTTTATCGACACACGCCGCTCGATGAGAAAAATGTTCAAGTAACGAAGGGTTGCCTTTCTGTTTGTCTTTTTAAATCTCCCTTCCCTCTCCTTCTTTCTTCCTTTCATTTTTATTTTCCCTCCTTCTTTTCTTCCGTTCTTCTCTCCTTCTCTTCTTCCTGTCTTCATTCCTTCTTCCATCCTCTCCTCACTTCGCCCAAAGACACTCCAGGCTACGCTTGGCATATTCTTGATTCACTGATGGCTCCCTCACTGGTGTGGCCACTGTGTCTTTTCAGCATGGCTGTTTTTCTTCCTCCCTTCCTTCCTTCCTCCCTGTCTTTCTTCCTTCCTTCCTTCCTTCCTTCCTTCCTTCCTTCCTTCCTTCCTCCCTTTCTTCCTCCCTTTCTTCCTCCCTTCCTTCCTTCCTTCCTTCCTCCCTCCCTTCCTCCCTACCTTCCTTCCTTCATCCTCTCACCACTTCGCTCCAAGACACTCCAGGGTAGGCTTGGAAAATCTTTGATTCACTGGCCCCCTACTGGTGTGGCAACTTAGTTATGAGACCAAGGGTAGGGCGGATGGTTGCGAGAGAGGTCATAGCTGTCAAGGGAGGGGGGAATGTTTACAGCGCCGTTTGCGGGGCTGTGCGCAGTACACGCCAATATTAAGCTCAGGCACCGTCGCTACTGACGCGCCTCAGTTATATACCGGACAGCGCATCCTTATACCAGAACAAAATGCACCGCACTATTCTGGCCTTCTGGCCTCATCTCCAAGGCAGATTGATAGGAAGAGGTGTAAGTCACACCGGCCCTACATAGTCTTGAGTCGAGCGTTTGAAAATGCCTGAGCTTGAAGGCGGGTGTAACTTACACCTGTTGGTATCAGTCTGCCTTAGAGATGAGGACGACAGATGGCCAGAATAGCGCGCTGCATTGTCCTGCATAGAACTAAGGCGGACACCAGTTCTGGGGACAGAAAAACCAAGGTAGCATAGCAGCGTCAGTGCCTGAGCTAAACATTGGCGGGCACTGCTCTCAGCCCGGCACAAGACACTAAACATTTCCCGTCCCTTCACCTCTCTCGCCCCTAGGCCTACCCTTGGTCTCATGCCTGTACAGGCTCAGGCATTTCCAAACGCTGGACTCAAGACTACATTGTGTGTCTCCAGCCTGGCCTTCCAGGAGCTGCGCGAGGCGGTCCACAGGAGGTACATGTCCACCAAGAAGGAGAAGGACCAGTACCTCAGGATCATGATTGCCTATTTCCAGAAACAGCGCAAGGTCAGTTTACTACATAAGACATACGATTGTATTGTGACAACCACGTGCAGGACACAGGAATGTTGCTTGGATTTTAAAAAAGAATAGCGAAAAGGAAATGCAAATGGCTACCTACAAAAACCACTTATTAACATAATCTTTATCTACGGTGGAACCCCCCTTATAAGACTCCCAATTTAAGACTTCCTCTCTTTTAAGACGTTGCTTTTTCAGATGTTCTGTTTATAGCGTCTTTTAATTTACCTCCAATGAAAGACTCGCTCCTTTTTAAGACCTGCTTTTATTGAGATTTGTGAGGATCTTTAAAGGGGGGTTCCACTGTATCATTGGAACATAATGTAAGCCTATGAGTCCTATTGTTGGAACATAATGTAAGCCTATGAGTCCTATCGTTGGAACATAATGTAAGCCTATGAGTCCTATCGTTGGAACATAATGTAAGCCTATGAGTCCTATCATTGGAACATAATGTAAGCCTATGAGTCCTATCGTTGGAACATAATGTAAGCCTATGAGTCCTATCATTGGAACATAATGTAAGCCTATGAGTCCTATCATTGGAACATAATGTAAGCCTATGAGTCCTATCATTGGAACATAATGTAAGCCTATGAGTCCTATCATTGGAACATAATGTAAGCCTATGAGTCCTATCATTGGAACATAATGTAAGCCTATGAGTCCTATTGTTGGAACATAATGTAAGCCTATGAGTCCTATCATTGAAACATAATGTAAGCCGTATGAGTCCTATCATTGGAACATAATGTAAGCCTATGAGTCCTATCATTGGAACGTAATGTAAGCCTATGAGTCCTATCATTGGAACATAATGTAAACCTATGAGTCCTATCATTGGAACATAATGTAAGCCTATGAGTCATATCATTGGAACGTAATGTAAGCCTATGAGTCCTATTGTTGGAACATAATGTAAGCCTATGAGTCCTATTGTTGGAACATAATGCGAAAATTTGCGATTTGTCGGCTGCTCCGTCATCCTGCTCAAGAGGAGAAACCGCAACACTGTACATCTTGTTGCTACATGTTGACTCAATGTTATTTATTGGCTCACACGAATGGATTTGTTTGTTACTTCACACAGACGATGTTTGTTTGTTGGTTGACACAACCAAAACATACGTTTTTGTTACCTATAACTAGTTCAATTTGTTTATCCTGACTGCATTTTGTTCGAAATAAGCTCTAAATGTGAAGCAAATAAAACTTGTTACTATATACTATGGCTTTTTGTTATCTGTTTTGTGTGTTTGGATCCCATGTTACGTTAAACATGTGTGATGTTACACAACTTTCTGACCACCCCTCGTATCCAAAAAGCATAAACGTATCTTTTGTTTGGCATGGCAACGTGACATATGTCTATATCTTTTACATAAACCGTAAAAACAACCTATTCAGACACTTTCAATTTTCACGAAGCATGTCACGCTTTTGGTCGTACACAGCTTTGTGGAAGGACCCACATGTGTCCGTGTGTTGCACGTGTCTGCCTGCCTACCCGTATACCCGCGTGCCTGCCTGTATGCCTGCATTCATGTGCGTTCGTGTGTGTGTACAGTTGTTTGCAGCGTCAGTCAACCTGGAGAACGCCGCAGTGGGACGAGTGGCACAAGAACTCCCCTGGCTGCTGCAAATGCTGGGTGACAGGGACCTGCTGATCGACACTCTCGTCGACATGGTGGTCTTCGGACGAATGTTTATGTAGGTAGCCATTTGCATTTTCCTTTTGCTATTTTCTTTTTAAAGATACAGCCCTGGCTGATTCCCTTGAATTCAAAGGGCTGAAAAAATCAAGAATTAATCAGTTTTGCAATATATATGCTTTAAATACCATTTTAGTGCACCATGCGATTAATTTGACCAACCAGGATTGATTATTGAATACCGCCCTGAATCGCTCTCTCGAGTTCAAAGGGGTGAAATACCAAGAATGCATCAGTTTTGCCATTATATGTTTTAAAGACAATTTTAGTGCACCATGTGATTAATTTGACCAACCAGGATTTATTATTGAATTCCGCCCTGAATCACTCCTTCGAAATGAAAGGGATGAAAAGGCACGAGTGAAACAGAACCAAACAACAAGCAATTAAGGTCTGTTATAGGAACGTCTAATTGTGCAAAACAAAACGTTTCGGTCACTGATCTTCGACCCAGCAGTCTTTTAAGTGGACAGACAGAAGAACACATATAATACAGAAAATAATCAATCTCGTTTGTGTCTTCGGGACGAGCTTCTGGACAATTTGTCAGATGATTTATTTTCTGTATTATATGTGTTCGTCTGTCTGTCCACATAAAAGATCGTTAGGTCGAAGATCAATAACCGTAACGTGTTGTTTTGTCACAATTAAACGTTCTTTTAACGTACCTTGCTTGTTTTTTATTCTGAATTTTGAAACGTTGACAGTTTATTTGTTTTTGTATGTCTGATCAAGAATGAATCAGTGTTTCAATACATCTTTTACATACATTTTTGTGCACAGTGTGACTTATTTGACTAATCACGAATTATTTTAGATGACGGACTAAATCGTTATGCGGTCAGACCGGAACCCTTTTGTTTATTTCTTAGAATATAACCTGACAAAACGATAACTGTGTGTATATATATATATATATATATCTGTGTGTGTGTGTGTGTGTGTGTGTGTGTGTGTGTGTGTGTTTGTGTGTTTGTGTGTGTGTGTGTGTGTGTGTGTGTGTGTGTTTCAGGGACGAGGAGTACGAGCTGATGGAGATGTGGCGTAGCACGGGCATATCGGGCGAGCAGATCGCACAGCTCTACCTGACCTCCATAGAGGAGCGCCGTCAGAGGTTCGTCAAGGAAGCTACCAAGAGCACCGTCAACCAAGTGATTGAGCTATTTGTAAGTTGTCTGTAGGAATGCGTAACTGTAGAAATATTATTATTAAGGTTTATAGCCAGCCTCCCACACCTGTATGTATGCAGGTGTTGTTCTGTACACTTTATAGCCAGCATGTCACACCTGTTTGGTACCTGCTGTGTGCAGGTGTTGTCCTACCTGGACGCCCTGACCTACTTCTTGGAGCTCAACCATTTCACACAGGCTGCGGAGGGGGTGCTGCGACAGCGTCTTGCTGTACTGGTCAGTTGGAATCAGCTAGTTGTCTCTGGGGCCGGATCTTGGCAGGGGGCGGGGGGGGGGGGGGGGGTCGTCCTGTGTTCCTTGTTATATGTATGTGTTTGTGTTTGTGTGTGTGTGTGTGTGTGTGTGTGTGTCGGGGGGGGGGGGCACATACAAAATGATGGTGATATGTTTCGCTTGTGTTTGGCCTATGACTAATACGTTATGTCACAGCATACACGTGTCAAGTGAGACCAGAAACGCACTGAAACGCAACCTCTCACAGAGCTATCAAAACATACCCGCAGTTTGAGGCAGATCTCGCAAGACCACGCAAGGTATTGCAGAATATCGCGCGACTTCGCGGCGCTGGCCGATAGGGCTAGTCGCCTTTTTCATTGCCCGCGGCCGCGTTGACACTTTCACTCACAGAAAGTGAGAAGCCAGTATAGCGCAGTAGCGTATAGCGCTTCACAGGAAAGCCCGCTTTTCTCTATTCTTTTTAACTTTCTGATTTTTTTTTAATCCATGTTTTTGGAATCAGGAAATGTTGGATCGATCCTTCTTGGTGACGTCACAAGTTCTCCATCACGCGAAGGTCACAATTTGAACCTCTCTACTGATCGTTGAAAACAAAAGTGATTATGTCCTTGCTCTGTGCAGGAGAGTGTGTCAGGTAAGATCCCGGAAGACCGACGCCAGAGCATGCTCAGCATGGTGAAGGTCAAACTCAGCTACATCTACGCAGAGACAGGCAACTTCGATCAGGCACAGAAACTGCTAACGGACGTTCTCAAATTTCGCATAGAGTGAGTTCTTGTTATGTTTTACTGTTTCTGCATTTTTTTTTTATTTTTTTTTTTAGCAATTACTCGTGTTGGCCCCGTGTGAGGTTCACGGTTCCACTGTCAGTCATTGGCTAATGATCTAGTTTAGTTACCAGGTAGAAAAAGCCTCGACGTGCGCCAAATTCGCAGTTGATTCTACCGTACCAGAGACTGTAGATTACACACTCTGTGTACTCCACAGACTTGGATTCTGCCGGCTAAAACATCAGCTTTAGCGTTCCATACGAATCCATATAAGGTCAGGAATAAAAGCAGGTTCTTGTCTATGGCTGTGTTCGTAAGTGTCAGTTAGAGTGCCTTGGAGAATGAGGACTATAATCATGCGCTTGCGGCGATCATCCTTTTTATGAGGATGACAGGCGCATGTTCTTTTCAATGCTTGTTATTTTCTCAGGTGCCAGGGGGCTGGTTCCGCACAACTCTCGCTCATTCTGTTACAAATGCCGTATGCAATAAGAGCGCCCCCTTCCCTATTTGTTTATCAGTTCCGTACGACTGCGTGTTTCAGTCTGGTGGAGAAGTCCAAGGGGGAAGAAGCCCTGCTGGCGCTGAAAGACCTGGCGGGCTGTTACCACGCCATAGGCCTGCTCCACTCCAAGACTGGCGACCTCGACAATGTCAGTTGGTCTTCATTACGCTTTGCTCAGTTACATCTCTATTTGTAAGATGCCGTGATGATGATGATGATGATGATGATGATGATGATGATGATGATGATGATTGAGGAGGAGGAGGACGTACGCTGACGACGATGATGATGATAACAACGACGATGGTGACGACGGCGATGATGACGATGATGATGATTGATGATGAGGAGGACGACGACGACGAAGGCGATGATGGTGATAACAACGACGATGGTGACTACGGCGATGACGACGATGATGATGATGTTGATGATGATGATGATTGATGATGATGACGACGACGGTGATGATGACAACGACGACGACGACGACGATGATGATGATGATGATGACGATGATGATTATGATGAGGAGGAGGAGGAGAAGGAGGAGGAGTATATTATTCTGCTTTGTCTACAGCAGAGTTTTAACTCCAAACACTGGATTTGTCCACCGCGTCTTAGTCCGTCCATTACATAAATTCTTCCATCCGTCAATCTCCCCCCCCCCTCTCTCTCCCTCCCTCCCTTCTGGAAAATATGACCACCACCAAGAACGAAACCCGTGCAGTAAAGAAACAATCTCGTGTAAGCGATCCTCTTCACCATGGCAGATCGCCCAACGCTTTTACACGAGAGAAGCTAAGCACTTTCACCACGACACTCACCAACAACCTGGCTACACGACACTCACCAACAGCCTGGCTACACGACACTCACCAACAACCTGGCTACCACGACACTCACCAACAGCCTGGCTACCACGACACTCACCAACAACCTGGCTACCACGACACTCACCAACAACCTGGCTACCACGACACTCACCAACAACCTGGCTACCACGACACTCACCAACAACCTGGCTACCACGACACTCACCAACAGCCTGGCTACCACGACACTCACCAACAACCTGGCTACCACGACACTCACCAACAACCTGGCTACCACGACACTCACCAACAACCTGGCTACCACGACACTCACCAACAACCTGGCTACCACGACACTCACCAACAACCTGGCTACCACGACACTCACCAACAACCTGGCTACCACGACACTCACCAACAACCTGGCTACCACGACACTCACCAACAACCTGGCTACCACGACACTCACCAACAACCTGGCTACCACGACACTCACCAACAACCTGGCTACCACGACACTCACCAACAACCTGGCTACCACGACACTCACCAACAACCTGGCTACCACGACACTCACCAACAACCTGGCTACCACGACACTCACCAACAACCTGGCTACCACGACACTCACCAACAACCTGGCTACCACGACACTCACCAACAACCTGGCTACCACGACACTCACCAACAACCTGGCTACCACGACACTCACCAACAACCTGGCTACCACGACACTCACCAACAACCTGGCTACCACGACACTCACCAACAACCTGGCTACCACGACACTCACCAACAACCTGGCTACCACGACACTCACCAACAACCTGGCTACCACGACACTCACCAACAACCTGGCTACCACGACACTCACCAACAACCTGGCTACCACGACACTCACCAACAACCTGGCTACCACGACACTCACCAACAACCTGGCTACCACGACACTCACCAACAGCCTGGCTACCACGACACTCACCAACAACCTGGCTACCACGACACTCACCAACAACCTGGCTACCACGACACTCACCAACAGCCTGGCTACCACGACACTCACCAACAACCTGGCTACCACGACACTCACCAACAACCTGGCTACCACGACACTCACCAACAACCTGGCTACCACGACACTCACCAACAACCTGGCTACCACGACACTCACCAACAACCTGGCTACCACGACACTCACCAACAACCTGGCTACCACGACACTCACCAACAACCTGGCTACCACGACACTCACCAACAACCTGGCTACCACGACACTCACCAACAACCTGGCTACCACGACACTCACCAACAACCTGGCTACCACGACACTCACCAACAACCTGGCTACCACGACACTCACCAACAACCTGGCTACCACGACACTCACCAACAGCCTGGCTACCACGACACTCACCAACAACCTGGCTACCACGACACTCACCAACAACCTGGCTACCACGACACTCACCAACAGCCTGGCTACCACGACACTCACCAACAACCTGGCTACCACGACACTCACCAACAACCTGGCTACCACGACACTCACCAACAGCCTGGCTACCACGACACTCACCAACAACCTGGCTACCACGACACTCACCAACAACCTGGCTACCACGACACTCACCAACAACCTGGCTACCACGACACTCACCAACAACCTGGCTACCACGACACTCACCAACAACCTGGCTACCACGACACTCACCAACAGCCTGGCTACCACGACACTCACCAACAACCTGGCTACCACGACACTCACCAACAACCTGGCTACCACGACACTCACCAACAACCTGGCTACCACGACACTCACCAACAACCTGGCTACCACGACACTCACCAACAGCCTGGCTACCACGACACTCACCAACAACCTGGCTACCACGACACTCACCAACAACCTGGCTACCACGACACTCACCAACAACCTGGCTACCACGACACTCACCAACAGCCTGGCTACCTCTTGTGCAGAGTGGGATTTTTGTGTAAAACCAATTGCTTAAATTCATATGGGTGTCACGAAAGAAATCAAAACTCTGCGCAGGAAGCAGCCAAGCTGTTGATCTTGGCTTTATCTCATTTCCCCGTGAAAGCCTGAAGAGTGTTGATCTTGGCTTTATCTTATTCCCCCGTGAAAGCCTGAAGAGTGTTGATCTTGGCTTTATCTCATTCCCCCGTGAAAGCCTGAAGAGTGTTGATCTTGGCTTTATCTCATTCCCCCGTGAAAGCCTGAAGAGTGTTGATCTTGGCTTTATCTCATTCCCCCGTGAAAGCCTGAAGAGTGTTGATCTTGGCTTTATCTCATTCCCCCGTGAAAGCCTGAAGAGTGTTGATCTTGGCTTTATCTTATTCCCCCGTGAAAGCCTGAAGAGTGTTGATCTTGGCTTTATCTCATTCCCCGTGAAAGCCTGAAGAGTGTTGATCTTGGCTTTATCTCATTCCCCCGTGAAAGCCTGAAGAGTGTTGATGTTGTAAATAAGATCGCCTACACGAGAAGTGATTTCTGACAAGGAATTTCGAGAACAAAGTTTGTCCCGGTGACGTCATTACAGCGTTGTAGAAAACTACACGCAGGATCACCGCCAGGCTGTGCATGTTTCGGTATTGTATCTCATTAACCAAGTGTTTTCCCCCAGGCTGTGCGTGTTTCGGTATCGTATATCATTAACCAAGTGTTTTCCCCCAGGCTGTGCATGTTTCGGTATCGTATATCATTAACCAAGTGTTTTCCCCCAGGCTGTGCGTGTTTCGGTATCGTATATCATTAACCAAGTGTTTTCCCCCAGGCTGTGCATGTTTCGGTATCGTATATCATTAACCAAGTGTTTTCCCCCAGGCTGTGGAACACTACAAGAAGTCGATGGAGATTCACGGCAAGTTGGAACGACCTGTGGAGTTCGCCGACAGCATGAACAACCTGGGCGTCATGCTGATGAAGAAAGGCGACTTTGACCAGGCCGCACAACTCTGTCTCAAAGCTCTCAAGGTATTTATTTTTTGGGGATGTAAAATTATTGATTTGAAAAAATTGTTTTAATGAAATGCGTATATTAAGTAGGAATCTTATTTGTCATTGGCAAAAACGCCTAAATTTATTTCAAATTGCAAACAACGCATCCGTCATTCAGGCGGGACTTCCGAGCTTATATAGAACCGCCTTAAACTTCCAAAAATTACCGAAACTTGTATGGCCATTTCGGCAGATTCACTAAGTAAATATCATCTGGCAACACACCTGATTATGCGTTGCCACATTGCGCTGTGATTTTATGTCCCATCATTTAGGACAAATACTTCTTGATTCATTTTGATGGTCTTCTTCTTCTTCTTCTTCATCGGCGTTCCAGGATTAATTTGATGGTCAAATGCACAAAGCACTAAAGGTGCTTCAGTAGTTTCAAATGACAGTTGTGTTTTTCGTCTATGTTTCTAGATATTTTTCTTCAGCGTCTTGAACTGGTGGTTGTGCTGCTGCTCCAGCTATTTTGTGTTTTGTTTTGTTTTGTAAAATCTTTTTGACGCTGCTGCTGTTGTCGTTTTTGAAGCACAGGCTCTTTGTATTTTAAAGTTGTTGTTATAGTTGTTTGTTTGTGTCTGTTTTTTGGGGTTTTTTTTTTTTTTGAATTTGCCAAGCACATCATGTGGGGCGTTTAATAAATACCACTGATTGTTACAATATTCCTTATAAACAGTTATAAATATATTTGAGCTACAATGGACATTAACATTTTCATGTACAATACCTCTTTATGGTCTCCCATAAATTAACTCATGTTACTCCATGGTTTGTGCCAGAATCTACTACATTTATGGGTTTGTTCACGAATTGCCTCCCCTGTCATACTCCGCCTTCCACACTCATGCTATGAACAAACGCAAACACATTGGTGATGGTATTGTCGCTGAGTGATTTCACTCAGCGACTGCATTATTGAAAGGCACCATCTTGATGTATATCATCAGTCAAATAATATACATTTAACACATACATTTTTTTTATACATATTTCAACAAAGACATTTTCATCATGTACCAAAATTAATGTAAGGGCATGGGCTGACTAGATAGATGGACACATGTACCCTGTTTTATCACACCCGCCCTTACACACAAACAATGACTGCCTTTCCACTTGTATATATGCAGCTATTGGAAAAATGGCAAAAATATTTACAACAATGCAAAAAACATGTAAAAGCTGTCTCGATATGCAGCGGTTGGTTAAGTGTCACACTTTCTTACAACATATTTACACCAATGCAATAACAGGTCACATTGTGTTTTAACCCCAAGGGCGATAAAATTAAGCCACCAACCAGCCCAGCTGCAACCGCCTCATCAGTCACACGCACACTCATATATAGCTGTTATTCAATTATTTGTTGTTGTTCTTGGTGGTGATTGTTGTGTTATTTTGTAATTGTTGGCTCTCAAAAGTCTCACAATTCGTTTCCCATCGTTCCATGTTTAACCTTCTTGACAGATTTACGAAGCGGAGTACTTTGGTCACCTGCCTCCTATTATCGGCGTGCTGACTGGCAACATCGCTGTGTGCTACCGAAACCTCAACAGATTCGAAGAGAGCGAGCTGATGTATAAAAAGTAAGACTGTCATTTTAATCATACATTTTCTTTCAATTAAATACTTTCATATCGAAGCATTTATGGCAAAATGTGCCCGAATGTTTGCATTAGAAAGGCAGAAATACAGTTTTCTTGCAATTTTCGTGTAACCTTTTCTTCTTTCTTTGTGTGGGGGAGGTTTGGTTTGGGGGTCGAGGGGAATCCACAAAAAAGACAACTGCAGAACGTTAGTTTTCACTGAAGCCAGCTGTCCTTGTGTGTGTCGTATGCAAGGGCAGTTTCTGTCCTAAATATCTGGTTGGAAGCATTGTGTGAGATTCTCAACGGTTGTCTTTCTCTATGAAGTCTTGATTTTAAGCTTGCTCTATTGTTTTGTGTCATTAGGTTAACCTAGTTTAAATCATCTATTTCAAAATTCGTGCAAAGGTATGTGAAATGATCGCACATACTTTGTCAATGTGTCGTGTCCCGAGCAGTACATTAAATTTAAAACCATCTATTTGAAAGTGCGCGCAAAGGGACGTGAAAGAATTGCACAAAGCTCAGTGCGTTGTCTAAAGTTGAGCAGCTACAGTGGAACACCCCATTTAAGACCTAAAAGAATGTGAGAATATCAGGTCTTATGTAGGAGGAAGTCTTAAAATGGAGCTATATTTAGGCCTACAGACATTATCAACAAAAAATCTGAAAAAGTCGGGTCTTAAACTGGAGCTATATTTAGGCCTACAGACATTATCAACAACAAATCTGAACAAGTCGGGTCTTAAAAGGCGAGGTCTGAAATTGGGGGATCTTAAAAGGGGCTTTGACTGTACTTTTGCTGTTGTCACATCTCTGTTGCAGAGCAGTAGACATAGCAGAACGAGCGCTGGGGAGAAATCATCCCAACGTCGCAGTCGCTCTCACCAACCTCGGTACCCTGGAAGTCAACAGAAACATGCACGAAGAGGCTGACAAATACTTCAGTGAGTCTCTGGCAATACACAAGGTAAGAAGGCGTACAGTCAGCAGTGTTTTTGTCGCCGATCTTGTTGAGATGTTACATTTAATAATACAAAAGCCTAGATCTAATGATTGTATACAACTGATTACTGACAATCTCTAAATTACCATTTCACGGGCCTAGCCTCATTTCCTAGTTCAAAATAGTGCCTAAATCTTCTCTTGAAACTTTATAGTCCTTGAAGAATCATCCAACCGGTCTACAAGGAGTCACATGTTCTGGCACGAATTATGGCCTAAATTTTCTTTCAGTAGTACCCCCTCCAAAACACCCTCCCCCCAACCCCCCCCCCCCCCAAAAAAAAAACCTCCCCCTTCCGGAACCATTCCACAGGTGTTACCGTATTCCCTGATTTTAATTATAACCTAATGCATTGCTTTTATTGTAACAGTCTTTTGTAGACTTCAGATGAAAGTACGGCAACAGTTTCTTGATTGTAATGTTAATATTACTCGCATACAAGGTACCCACTTTTGAGAAAGTTCTGTAAGTTTGTTAAGACACTTTTTATTTTATTTGTGAAGACTCTATAACGTGCCCTTTTCATCTATAAACCAATCTGATTGTATATGACAAACTGGCGGGTCCCCATGTGGCAGATAGGGGAACGGCCCCCAGATATGGGGGCCAGATGCGAATATAGAATAAGCAGTCCCGGACGCCCGGACCAACTAGCGGTGTCTCTACCAGGACGGGATGGTTTGGCAGATGGCACTGACTACCCTATAAATGCCCTACGTGTCCGATCAGTGACGGTTACACCATGCGAGTAAGAACCGGATCACAAGCTCTAGCCCCGGGGTCCCACCCCGGTAAGAAATCCCCCATGTGTTCCCAGGGTTAGGTTTTTGAGCCAGGAACTTAAGGGCGGGGTAACCCAGAAAGAAACATAAGGGCTGAAGTCGGAGGATCTGGGCCAACAGGCGCACCTTAACCAACCATAGATCCAAGCAAATCGCAAAAAAGCGAACGACAAGAAGAAGTATGACAAACTTGGTATCTGTATGTGAGACTGTACATGAGGCGGAAACATTGATCTGTGGCACAAACAATGCCACTTACTTTTGGCACGAAGCCTTACATTACATTGCGTGTGTGTGTGAAAACAGCATTGGGACACGATCATATTGATCATATTGATCATATTGATGTCGCAAAGGTTGACACCTACAGACACAGCAGTCTATTCATTTGTCCTGACACTTGTTTCAGGCGTGTTCGTCTGGTCCCACCAACAACGACTTTTTCAAGACCAGGGAGAAATACGTCTACACGCTCATCAAGCTCAACAAAGTCAAAGAAGCTATGGCGGCATTCACTGACCTTCGTAAGTAGGCTACATGAAAAATAAAACCAGGGCTGTGGTTTGGCGGCGGCATAATGCTGAAACTGATTTGAATAAACCAAAAATATTGCCGCATCTGCCGAATTTTGTTAAGGATGGGCAAAATTGACGATATGGAAATGTTCTTACGCCAGACTGGTTCTGCTGCCACCCTTGTAATTAGCACCCCTGCTACTGTTTTGTTCCTTATTAGGTCATATCGTTATGGTCTTTATAGTTTATGAACCATTTCGAAGCTGGGTTGGGAGAGGGGAAGAAGACTCTCTGTTTCAGCGCACCGCGTGACACCACTAGACGTGTGAAGATTTTCTAAATGGTCGCTAGGCTATTTACGTCTATTCTAGGGTGGTACCTGTGGTGAAAGTACTCCCTTGGAATCAGCAACAAGTTTTTCCGTACATTGCAGATGGCATTCCATGACAAGTATATTTTAGCCGCGATGAGAGACTCTATTTAGGGAGCACTAAAAGTGTTCTGTATTTGGCGTCCTACCATCACAGAAACCAGCTAAATATATCTACATTACCTGTGACATGTTGTTGTGTTGTTGCTGCTGCTACTGCTGCTGCTGCTGTTGTTGTTGTTGTTGTTGTTGTGAGTGCCCAGTAATACATTCAAACGTTGATAAGAACACTTGCCAAGGGCTAGTTTTAAAGAAAGAAACCTGTCTTGAATTTGCCTCCCAGATGACCAGACCCGCAAGGCCAACCTGTGGTCCAGAGCGTGGCCAGTGGTGTGGCTGGAGGTCATGTCACTGATGCTAACCAACGGTCAAGCTGCCAAGGCGGCGGCCGTGGCTGAGACCTTGCTGAAGGAGGGTCCGAGCAACGACGTGGTCTACACCTTTCTGGACAAGGCTGACCGGGCTATGAAGAGGAAGGAGAAACGGCCGGCTGAGATGACCGTGGCTTACGCGTTGGAAAAGTATGTGAATTGGTTTATGGGGGTGAGGGTGGTAAAGGGTGGGGTGGGTGATTGGAGGGAGGTAAGGTGGGGTGGGTGATTGGAGGGAGGTAAGGTGGGGTGGGTGATTGGAGGGAACGACTGCTTGCGCGAGTTCGGTTGTTCTTTGGTTCTGTGACTGTTAGGGCCCGTCCGGATGGTCCTTTGTGTGTGTGTGTGTGTGTGTGTGTGTATGTGTGTGGGTGTGTGTGTGTGTGTGTGTGTGTGGCTGGCTGTTTATGTGTGTGTGTGTGCGTACGTGCGTGCGTGCGTGTGTATGTGTGTGTGTGTGCGTGTGTGTGTGAGCGTGTGTGTGTGTGTGTGTGTGTGCATGCGTGCCTTGACTTGAAAGTGGCTTTTTCATGGCATTGCTTCTTACTCTTTAAGGTGCCAGGAGACTGGTTCCGTGCAACCGTCACCTAATTTTGTCGTCTACATTTAGAGCGCTTAATCAGTGACTTCCACTTGTTATTTCATCTCCTGGTTGTCACTCTGTCTCACGTGGTCATGATTCTCTCCCCAGGAACCCAGCCAGCCAGCTGCTGCTCACCTACCAGGCGCAAGAGGTTCTGATCCCAGACGGGAAGACCGCGGAACTTCTAGCGTTGCTTGACCAGTCCGAGGCCGCTCTGAAGGCCGGGTCCAACCTGTACCACGCGGCAGTCACGTGGTGCCAGGACAAGGGCAAGAAACAGATGGCCGACGCCGTTATAGAGCACGCGGCGAACAAGTTTCCCGATGACGTTGTGAGTTTTGTGAAGAATGGCTTTGTGAACTTTGTCAAGAATGACTGTCAAATTTATAATTAGTTTGAGATCTGAAAATGAATTCTATTTCTTCTTTTTCTCTCTCCCCTGAATCCAGTCATATATAAATAGGTAATGTCTACTCTGAAAAAGTGCTCAGAATGAAAGAAAATCGGTGTATGCAAATCAGGTGTTCGCTTGCTTCGCCGAGACGAGCGCTATCCGTTTCGGTCTTCGAGTTTGGGTTAGCAAAGTCTTACTACACGTAGTCTCGGCGAAGACTTTTTTTTTTAGGGTTGATGTTTTAGTTTCAGGCCGACAGATTGACTAATTGCTTTGATATGGCTTCGCGGGACTTGTTTGTGGATCAATTGTTGTTGCTTTGTGTCAGAACCTGGCGAGCCAAATGGCCAGCAGGCTGCGAGACGAGGAGAAATTCAATGAAGCCATTCCCTACGTGCATCGACTTCTGAAAGCCAAGTCCGGCGAAGCTAACGTGCTCTTGTTCTGTGGCGAGATACTTATGCGCTCTGGAAACCTTCCCAAGGCCAAGGAAATCTTCACCAAAGTCACACACTTGTGCAAACCAGACTCGGGTGAACATAAGCAGGTACGAATGAAGTACATCAAGATGTTTGCAGATATCTTCCTTCGTGTGTTAACCACAGTATCAGAATTTGTTTCTGAATTTATTTCGTAAAAGATACCTATGTCAATCTGCGAAATTCATTCGACACTGACAAAATTCTAATCTGCACAGGAACCAGCCAGGCTGTGGTCGTGGTTGTGTGTCCAATTCGTAAGATTGACTCATCCCGAGAAAAAGCCTTGAAAGATCGTGATCATGGCATGATGGTTTATATGAATGGTTGCACAAAGGGAAGGTATCTTTAATTGAAAACCTTTAAAAGGTAAATTGTTATGATAAATGTTTCTTTGTTTCTTCCTCCGCACTCTCTGCCTCTGCACTCTCTGCCTCTGCACTCTCTGCCTCTGCACTCTCTGCCTCTGCACTCTCTGCCTCTGCACTCTCTGCCTCTGCACTCTCTGCCTCTGCACTCTCTGCCTCTGCACTGATTCAGTCGTTACAGTGTCATAGTTTACCAGACACAATGAAGCTGTTATGTGCATTAACTACTCAGCGTCCCTTTCGCTAGTTCATGACTTCCAAAATTAATTTTGTTAAAACATTCCCATATATACAATCTTTTTTTGTTTTGCTTTCATAAATGGTCTTTCGTGAATAGGTCTTATAAATTACTTTCTTCGTTTTCTCTGCCAACTTGTTGGATTTTGTGCTTCGCAATACTGAATTTCCTACCGTCCCCATTCATCCGTCAACACCTAAACACCTTTACACCTCCTTCTAAAATGTTGAACATGACATACATGATTGTATTTAATTTCTGTGTTTGTTGTTGACAGGCAAAGAGCGCCCTTAGTATGGTCGACATGATGGCCCAGCAGAAGAAAAAATGAATCTTTCTTCAGCGAATATAGACAGTGTTCCGGGGGGGGGGGGGAAACTCTGTCTGGATTGTGTGTGTGTGTGTTTGTGTGCGTGTGTGTGTGTGTGTGTGTGTGTGTGTGTGTGTGTGTGTGTGTGTGTGTGTGTGTGTGTGTGTTGCCGTAGAAGAATTGCACCCCATCAAAACGGCGACTGAGGCATTCATGACGTCACAATGTATGATGAGCTCCGATATGTATACGTCACGCAGTCGCTACCTGCGTGGGTTCGAACAGAAATACTACAGATCTCTGGTTCGAACCACAGGTTCGGCGAAAGTTTCAGGGCTGGGAGAATATGAAGACACGTATGCATAATCTCTCGTCTCTCATTATGATGATCGTATCTGGAAACATTGACGAGACAAGCCTAATGCCGGCGTGTCAACGAAAACAGCCTCAGTGGGCTTGTTCTAATCAAAGTAACACATGGCATATCCTCAGCGTATTACAGCGTATAGGCCAACTGGTCCAAAAGGACGTTGAACTCTAATAGTCAGTCAATCAGTCTGGTACGCCTTTTTTTTTTAAAGGGGTCTCAAGGGAGCTTATTATTCATTGCCGCCATGGTAGCTTTTCTCCACTGATAAGTGCCTGAGACCGACGTTTGCCTCACTATTTGCAAGGGACGCAACCTCCCCCGAAATCTGCGTATGCTGCCTGTATGGCGGGGTAAAAACGGTCATACACGTAAAAATCCACTCGTGCTAAAATCATGAGTGAACGTGGGAGTCCGTATGCCCATGAACAAAGAAGAAGAAAAAGGGACGCAACTCTTCTACAGCGAGTCCAAACTCCGACAGAGTTATTTCTGGAATTCGTCTGATGACCTCAATCCAAGTTGGCAGCATTGTGCGGCATCAAATCTGCACGTGATTCTCGAGAAGAAGAGAATGTCAGTTCGGCAGAGCTTGAACGTATGAAAGTTTCTGGCTGAAAATGTAAGAGCCAGATAGCCTACTGAAACGATTTGATTGAATCGTCTCCATAAATATGCTTTGTGATTTTGTTAGAAATTGTAGCCTATGTCTTGCCATGTTTTGAGGAAAGTTTTGTGAGCAAAAGAACAAATTTGATAATGACTGAATTGTCCCCAGAGCAGTTATAATGTATGGTCTTGTCATGTTGTTTATGAAGATTTGTAAGATATAAATCGATGTTCGTTTTCGTTGTGGTGATGCTTAGGTTATTTTCTGTGTGTGTGTGTGTGTGTGTGTGTGTGTGTGTGTGTGTGTGTGTGTTACCGCATTTGAACAGTTTAACTGCCGCATCTTCATCATCATCATCGTCGTCGTCGGCGGCGGCTGCGTCGTCATCGTTACAGCTACCAGTACCACTATCACCACCCAACCACCACACCAAATTAATTGAATTAACACTTACTCTGCGCTCAATATGAGAAAAATAATCTCGACTGTAATGCAGTTTGACGAATCACAAAATGAGATCGCAATGTGATACGGTCTTGTTCTTGATAGGGAGAGTCCACTGTATTCTAAAAGTAAAACTGAGAATCAGTATTATTTTGTATTTGATGTTGTCTTCAGATCTGTGGCTGATGTGGGCGTTTTTTCCCCTTTGTTTCAGTGTGTGTGTCAGATAGAATGGTTAATAGTGTTGGCATTGTAATCTCAGATTGTTTCTAACATTTAATTGTTTCTTACCGTTATGCTATCCGTCCCGTGATTCCAATTGTTATGTGCTTGGTTTATTGCATAATAAATTTGTATCTAGAATCCGTTCATCTTTATTCCGCTTTTGGAGGTAGAGGTGTGTGTGTGTGTGTGTGTGCCTGTGTGTGTGTGTGTGTGTTTGTGTGTGTGTTTGTATGTGCACGTGTGTGTGTATGTGTGTCAGTGTGTGTGCGTACGTGTGTCACTGAGTGTGACTGAACTTGATGTGTGTGTGTGTGTGTGTGTGTGTATGCAGTATTGTGGGCGGTACGTGCACGCGTATGTGTGTGTGTGTACGTGTGTAAGTGTGTTTGTGTCAATGTGTGTGAATGTGTGTGTGCGGGGTGTGTGTGTGGTATGCAGTATGTGTGGGTGCGTGCGCGTATGTGTGTGTGTGTAGGGCCCTACGTCGCCGGCCGGTCGGTGAGTGTGACGGCCGGGTGTACGTGTGTCAGTATGTGTGTGTGTGTGCGGTGTGTGTGTGTGTATGCAGTACAGTGTGGGTACGTGCACGCCGGCGTGCGCGTATGTGTGAGTGTGTGTGTGTGTGTGTAGTGTGCATGTGTGTCATTAATGGAGTGTGCGACTGTCAAGGGTCAAACACAACATTTAGAGTATTGTGTGCAGACTGTTGCACATTCACTCCGTGCAGACCGTGATCATTAGACAGACTGACAGCCAACCAACCAGTCAGTCTCAGTCGGACATACCCCACTGACCCCCCCCCCCCCCTCCCCCCAACACACGCACACATCCCACAACCACAATCATTTAATAAAACGGCTGCCGGTTTGGAATTTATTGTACAAAGGCTGATATTTTGCATTGATACATTCACAAAAACTTCTGTAGAAAAGACCCGCTATCTCTTCATCATTTCAACATCTGCCCGATTGAACGGAAAAATGAGTTCCCGAAATCAAGGACAGCAACTCCGTTCGGCACGCGACGCAGCGCCATGACAAACGCGAACTCCGAAAGCTCAACAGTTCTGTGTCAATCCGTCAGGTGCCTGTGGCATATGTCGTGCAGAGTTATCTTTTCCTTGACGACTGTTTACGTCTGAGAAAAGATGGCCGACTGACATAAGGTCGGTTTCAGTTGTGAAGAGAACAAGAGCGTTTGCCCTGAGGTTTGTGTTATTGCTGTTTTGCAACATTTGTTTCGTACTAGAAGATAAAAGTAAATTATTTGACTCATTTGTTTCAACGATTTCTGTCAAGCAACATTTCTTCTCGGATTCTTACGTAAATGCCTCGTTGTAAACTGCACAGCAGTTCGATCAAGGTTTCATTTTCGTTGTGAATTATGCGATCATTTGAGAAGATCTTAGCTATAAAAAAAAAAGTGGATAACGTTGCACTTTACAATTCGACTCGTTGGTTATAATGATGTTTCGCACTGAGGCCAGCTCAAGGAGAAGCTCATTTTGGTTCAACAGGAATGAACTTTTTACAAAGTACAATTTAAACATGCTGAAAATGCATGTTAACCAAAAAAGAGATTGTGCATTTTAGCAGTGTGTTAATATATGTCAGGACTACGTACGAAGTCTTTAACAAAAAATGTTTTTTCTTACTTATAAATACCTAAGCCGAATTGAAGCCTGACGATCAAATTATCTTTTTAATAAAGATCAAAGGTCGTTGTCTACATTTTTATACCGAAATTGCCATTTGATCATTAAAATGCAGAGACTATTATCTACAATTATCAACAATACACCCCCTTTCGATCAGGAAAGACGAAGCCAGTGTAGCCGTTTGAAAATTCATTGTAGTATTCCAGCGTAGTACTCATAGTACTAGTAGGATATCCTTATTTGGAAAATGCTAAGCGCAAAACTCCTCTCAAATCCCGTGCATTTCGTGCGTTTAAAAAAAAGCGTGGACAGCGCTCAGTGTCAAACTGTTGGTGCACTTGTTTGGGCGTGGCTATAAGCATAGTGACGTGAATTTGATTGGTCAGTATTTTTAGGCAAAGCACATGTGCACATCCTAGATACTGGGTCACAACTATGGGACATGGACACCAGGAAAAAAAGTAGGACTGAATTGAGTGAAATACTCTTTTTTAAGTGCAAAAGACATGCCTGTATCTTTTTCTGTCAAAGAGAGGACCTTTCATATCGGGGTTTCTTTAGAAATGACAATTAGACACATGCAGTATGCTCTATGTCGTGGGTTACATGGTTTCCACTTTAGGCTTCAATATCCCACAGGAAAGAACTTTAGCTCAGTTATTGCATGTGGCATGTGGACAACATTGATAAATAAATATGCAAACATGAAAGTTTGAAATTACAAGTTTCCATAAGTTAACTAGATCGAAGTAGAAAGTGGAAACCGTAACCCACGCAATTTCCAGGTGCAAAAGTTTTTCTTGTAGGTCAAATGTAGCAACTAGCCTTTTGGGCACCCTTTTGGGTTTTAATACATGATAGAAAGATTTAAGTGAGCAAAAAGTTTTCGATCTGTGCTCACTGGGTTTATGTGTATAGAGATAATACTGTCGTGAGTTACATGGAAACCATAGTTTGTAATGTCTTTTATTTCCAAAGAAAAGAACTAAAACTTGATTATTGCAATTTGCATGTGGACAACATTGATAAATAAATATGCAAACATGAAAGTTTGAAATTACAAGTTTCCATAAGTTAACTAGATCGAAGTAGAAAGTGGAAACCGTAACCCACGCAATGTCCAGGCGCAAAAGTTTTTTTTTGTAGGTCAAATGTAGCAACTAGCGTTTTGGGCACCCTTTTGGGTTTTAATACATGATAGAAAGATTTAAGTGAGCAAAAAGTTTTCGATCTGTGCTCACTGGGTTTATGTGTATAGAGATAATACTGTCGTGAGTTTCATGGAAACCATAGTTCGTAATGTCTTTTATTTCCAAAGAAAAGAACTAAAACTTGATTATTGCATGTGGACTACATAGATAAATAACTATGCATACATGAAAGTTTGAAATTTTCAAGTTTCCATAAGCGACAATCCTAAATGAGAGAATTAATCGATTGTCGATCGTGCGTTGCAGAAGAATCGAAAATTTCATAATGGCGCCGATCATGAGAACACATGTGCTGCTCAAACTTTGCACCAGATCAAGCTTTAATCAGCAAAATATCGCAAAATTCGTCGATGAATATATGCTACAATTGTCAAAAAAGATTTTACAGGTCTCAAACAGTAAAGATACAGCGTGGTCTGTCGTGAGTTACGTCTCAAAAACCGGAAACGAATACGATTGGGTGGATAAATTCTCATTGTCTATTCACATGACCGGGTCAAACGTCATGAATGGAACTTTCGACGGTGTTCCCGCGATCTCACAACGCGTGTGTGATAGGCAATGCGGGATTTGTCGTCTGCTGTGGCCATGCTTTCGTGGGTTACAGATGGAAACGAAACAAGGGTGGGGTACATTCAAGCGCGATTATAAGCTGAAATAAATTTGTTTCCTACCGTAGTGCTGTGTTTTGAAAACCTAAATGTTGTTGAAATAAATAAATAATGACTTTGAATAACTTTGAGATTTCCTTTGTTCAGCAGATCGCATTTTTTGATGAAGTTGAAACCGGAAACGACGGTAACCCACGATTACGTGTTTTCTTTGCCGATCAAACTCCCAGAAGAAGAAAAATAGATGTAATTCTTGAGTGTGTATGTCGAGAATAATCCTTCAGCTGACCCATAAACATCACAATAAAATTCACAGAGCTTTATTCTCCATTATGTACAGCTGCAACACAGACTGGTGTATTTTTGTCCCAGTTTTAGGTGCTGTTTTGGGGGCATTTTGGCTAAAAATTAAATCGTTTAAAACCCACAGCAATGTTTGGAAACCCAAACTTGGTTGTTACAGTAAGTCAAATCCATCCCCTTTGACATCAAAGCATCCCCTTTGTCATCCATTGCTCAGAGATATTGTGACAGTCATTCAAAGTTGACAACCCATAGTATTTCCCAGTATCTAGGACGTGCACACATGTTCTCAGCAAACAGAAAACAAAATATTAGAAGCGTGAGTCACACTACCCAAAAATAAAATCTTTTTTTACATATTTTTTTTTTCTATAACTTTTTTCCCCATGGTTCATTCATCATCTGACATAACTTTTCAGCGAAATCTTAAACCATGAGATTATTGAAAAAAAGCAAAAATGTAGACGACCACCTTTAAGAAATGATAACTTGCAATTTGACCAATCACAGAATCTGTTACATTCTTACCCCATCTTGATTAAATTAGAATGGAGTACATTGTATTGAATGCCATCCGTTCCAGGGAGAAGGAAATCAGCAAACAGTGTGAAAACTATACACACAGCCCAGCCATGGCACGGCTGGTATTGCGGCCAGGTGACCAAGAAGGGGTGACGGAACTGATGACAGCTGTGGCAGAATGCAAGATAAGGACAACCGAGAGGCTGTTGCTGTCAGGAGCAGACCTTCAGGCCAGAGACAAGAACGGCAGGAATGTGATTTACCATGCCTTCAGCACCAGTGAGATGACTGAAGGTATGTTTTGGTAGCTAGAGTAAAGTGCAGGAATGTGATATTTGCTAGCAGTGATATCATTTAAGGAGAGTTTTCGTAGATCAGAGGATTGTGTTCTCCAACATCGTTACTGGTGGTGAGATGAGAGATGTGTTTGTGTGAGTGTGTGTGGTGTGTGTGTGTGTGTGTGTGTGTGTGTGGGGGGGTGTTTCAGTGTGTGTAAATGTACATGCATGTTATGATGTGTGTGCACATTACAGAAATAGCATATAATCACCTGAACATCTAAAACAACATAACTTCTCTCAACATTCTCTCACAGACGTTCTTTACATTCATTTTTCAGAAGTCCTGGAAGTTTTTGAACTGCTAGGAAAGCAGGGTGTGGACTTCAACTCCAGTTTGGACACGGACGGTTGCTCAGCTCTCATCACAGCCATCACGCTTGACTGGCCGATAATAGTCCAGCTCCTCATCACGCTGGGCGCAGACATCCACGACGAGGGCATGCCCAAGTTTGGAGCGTCAGTCTCCACAGACCTCGCACTAGCAGGCGGATACGTTGAACAGGGAGATAATCAGCACAGAGACCATGACAGATTTGTCTTCTCCAAAGGCTGCGGTCAGCACGTATCTCCTCTGCTGTGCGCCACCATGCTAAGGAGAGATGCCATCATCGACATCTTGTTGTCGGCTGGAGCAGACTG
This sequence comes from Littorina saxatilis, assembly GCF_037325665.1. NCBI lineage: Eukaryota > Metazoa > Mollusca > Gastropoda > Littorinimorpha > Littorinidae > Littorina > Littorina saxatilis. The sequence continues at coordinate 67,702,632 of NC_090261.1, forward strand.
CCAGCAGACTTCCCTGTGTTCGTTCTGGAAGTCGTCCAACGTTGGTGCGTGTTCTGTGTGTGATGTGCGCATAAGCCCTGTCCACATTGCCGCGTACCATGGTGATGTGGAACTGCTGCAACGTCTGCTTGAAGTGTGTCGGGAACATTGTTTGCAGGGGAACAGTGACACCAGCAGACCCCTGGTGGGCTCTGCACTGCCGGAAGAAGACATTACTCCGCTGTGGCTGGCGCTGCTTAGAGGGGAGACAGGCGCTGTGAAAACGTTGCTGGCATACGACTACCCAAAGGCCCCACCGTGTCATTTCGGATCAGGGCTGCATGTCAGCCTGGAGGAGGATCACTATGACAACGCTCGCTTGCTGCTCTGCTCGGGCTACGACCTCTGGGAGGACCTGGAGTGGATTGAGAGCGAGCTTTATCCAACGACCAACAAAGACATCATTGAGTTTATCGGCGATTTTGTTACTCAGCCTCCCAGTCTGGTGGTGTGCAGCAGGAACGCTCTGCGTCAGCACATGGGACCCAGGCTACCCGCGTACTTGTCCACTCTTCACATGCCACAGAAGGTGGCCAATGTCATCTTGCTGAAGGATGTTTTGTCCAGTGACAATTCTGCGTCTGCTGATGATGTGTTGTTAACCGTGTAGAGTCTAAAGCTAAACAAAAAAGGCTGTTGATTAGGCAATATACATGCAATATCAGGGCGAGTGTAGAGGCTTGCACAAAGCATGGTTTACATGTGTTTTCTGTGATGATTTAATTTGTATATATATATATCATGCCCCTGAGACGCAAGGCATGGGCCAATCCAGTGGAGGCCCACGAGACACCCTGGGGGCTGGGAACGTCGCTGTGGCGGACTTTGCGCTACAGACCGGATTGAAGATTGAGAATGCAGAAGAAGAAGAAGTATATCATGCGTTCATTTCTGTCACTGGAGAATCAAGAAAAGGAGCCTGATTTCATGTTGCTAAAGGATGTACGTGTATGTTCTATTCAGTGAAGACTCTGCATCTGAGAGTAATGTAACTTTTATAACCTTGTGATGAAAACTTGTGTTTTTTGCAATGGCCATAGAGTGTGTGACAAGCATTTATTCTCCAGATTGTTTGGGTTGCTCCGACAGTGGTGTCCTGGATGATATAACAGTCATCCTATACGAATACTCAACTTCAAGGTCTATATGAAATGTGGAAGGTGATACACATGTTGTGTTATCTCTCATTGGTAACATGGTGAAAGATGGTTAAGTGACAGTCTTTCTTTCTTTCTTTCTTTATTTGGTGTTTAATGTCGTTTTCAACCACGAAGGTTATATCGCGACGGGGAAAGGGGGGAGAGGGGATAGAGCCACTTGTCAATTGTTTCTTGTTCACAAAAGCACTAATCAAAAATTTGCTCCAGGGGCTTGCAACGTAGTACAATGTATTACCTTACTGGGAGAATGCAAGTTTCCAGTACAAAGGACTTAACATTTCTTACATACTGCTTGACTAAAATCTTTACAAAAATTGACTATATTCTATACAAGAAACACTTAGGAGAAACAGAATCCGTTAGTCGCCTCTTACGACATGCTGGGGAGCATCGAGTAAATTCTTCCCCCTAACCCGCGGGGGGTGGTTAAGTGACAGTCAAGCCCTAGATCTTCATACGGACACAATAAGGGGTGAAGGTTGTTATTGCAAGACTATTGCCAGTCGTTTGGAGAAAAGAGAGAGTCAGAGAGATCTCGAGAGAGAGAAAGAAGGAGAGAGAGAGCAGAAAAATGTTTGCTTATATATATATATATAATACATATACTGTGGGGCTTTTCACAAGAGATGGAGTGAAGGAGACGAACAGCAAATGATGAATGTTATTTTAATCAAACTCATATAGGGGGAATCTTACTCTGCCAGTTATTGCCAAAGCACTGTGGGATACAACCTATTTAATATGCTCTTTGTTGATTTGCGGTTTAGATGCTTTGGTTTGGAGAGTTGTTTTGTTTTGTGTGAAAGGGGGGCGATGATGTGATGGCGGTGAGGGTGAGGTTTTGAGTGAGTCAAGTGTGTATATATATATATAGGTGTTTAGAGAGAGAGAGGTGGGAGAGATTCACTGCTGTACACCTGTAGTATCTTTTCGTGGTGAAGTAGCTGTGTCTGTTGCTGTGTTTTTTGTCGTGTGTTCACCTGTTTTGAAAATCAAAACAGCAAGTGAGACAAGTTCCGTTTTAACAGTATTACACTTATTGTTGTATGACTTCAAAATTTAATATGAATGCATACAAATCAAAATTATCAAGAAGTGGCTTGTTTGTCCCTGAAGTATTCTGTGTATGTGTGAGAGAGAGAGAGAGAGAGAGAGAGAGAGAGAGAGAGAGAGAGAGAGAGAGAGAGAGAGAGAGACTGACTGACTGACTGACTGACTGACTGACTGACTGACTATTAGGGTTTAACGTCCTCTTAGACCAACTGGTCTATATTGGGACAGGTATTGGTAATACGCTGAAGATATGGTGTGATACTTTGATTCGAACAAGCCCGCTGTGGCTGTCTTCTTCGACACACCAGCATTGGGTTTGTCTCGTCAAAGTATCGAAATACGATCATGATAATCAGAGACGAGAGATGATGCATGCGTGTCTTCGTGTTTTCCAAGCCCTGAGACTTTTTTTTCGTGCGCATGTGTGCAGACGGGGGTGTTTGGACACCGAAGAGAGTCTGCACAAAGTTGACTCCGAGAAATAAATCTCTCGCCGAACGTGGGGATCGAACCCACTCTGATAGCGACCAACTGGCTACAAAGCCAGCGCGCTACCAACTGAGCTACGTCCCCGAGAGAGAGAGAGAGAGAGAGAGAGAGAGAGAGATTTTCTGAGTTGGCCCTGGCGGTGACAAATCCGCATTTACTATGACTACTATCACACACAAGATAAATCAAACGCCTGTTGAAACGTCTTCATTTCATATTTTGAAAGTGATGTTTATAATGAACACCAGCATTGTCTCATGATGTATGTGTTTTATAATGTTTTATCTGCTTTCATAAATCACAGGATTGCATAACATTAACAACAAGAAATTCCTCCGAGGTAGGAAAAACACCCCCGTCAAAGGGAAATAACCTTCTCAGTTGGTGGCAGTGACTGAGTGAGAATGGTTATTTCCCTTTGACCATTAAGATGTCCCTCTATAAGTCCTTGTAGAATCTTAATCCACCAATAACTCCCTAACCGTGTGTTTGACTGGTTCCAATTTTTGTAAGGACCGTCTCAGGAATGTATAGAACCTGTTCACCAAGTTTGGTGACGATCGGTCCGTTCATTCTTGAGATCTATATGCGAACACAAACACACAAACACATCGACCGAAACCTATACACACCCCTATACCGGGGGTGTAATAACCAGGCCTGCCACATGCTGTACTAACTGAGTAGAGAGGAATGTCATAAACATCAGCTACGACTGTCAGTAGCAATCACACATAAGCATTATAAGTAAATATATCACACTCATATCCATTAAAAACACACACGCATACACAAATGCCCACATGCGTGGTTTTGACAACTTTGGCTGACACATTGTTAAAGGCCCACTCCGCCTTGTGAAAATAATTAGCCTCACCGTCTCAGATCTTGTAAGGCTTTTACATGGGATAAGACCATCCCTCCACTTGGTCACATACCAAAAAACAGCCTAGACGGGTGATCTCTGTGCACAGTGGATTTTTGTTTACGAATTAATTTAGTAAAAGGCACTGGTGCCTTTTCTTGGAAATTAATTAATATAATAATCAAACTCACTGCAGCAAGCAGTCAGGGACTTGATTTTTAGTATTTTAAGTCTTATCCCATTTTGACAGTCTGGCAAGATCTGAGATGATCAGTTTTCACGAGGCGTAGTGGGCCCTTAAGTTGTTCAGGTCACACAGGGAGTCACACAACTTTCAAACATTTAACATCAACCTTTTACACAACATAGTGATGCAGTCCAGTAAAGATAACACCACATCTTAATGCTCAATGATCTGTTCCGTACTGGGCCTTTGCTCACAAAATATATGTAGTCCACAGACTCACATAGAAGCACATAGTCTCTATGCACAAGTTCACATCCAAAGTTCACCTACATGAATGTTTACTCGAATACCTCACATTATATTCCAATAGATCCTCATGTGTCGGTTTATTTTTCAAAAGCTTGCCAGTTCACACACATGATTGTTCACTCAGATGCCTGAGATGATATTCTCATGGATTCTCATGTGTAGTTTTTTTTCAAAGACTTGCCAGTTCCCCTACATGAACATTTACTCAAGAGTCAAATTCCTCAGATGATGTTCCCATAGATCCGTATGTGTAGGTATTCTTCAAAGACTTGCCAGTAGCGTTTGATGAAGGCTTGTCGCAGGTCTGTACTGGTGGAGAGTTTCTGTGTGATGTAGGACTCGCTTTCAGTCACCTGGACCAGGTCAAAATGTGGGAAACACCTGTTGACAGAGACCTTTGCTTACAAGCATGAAATTCATGTGCTCTTTTTATATTTAGTCAAGTTTTGACTAAATATTTTAACATCGAGGGGGAATCGAAACGAGGGTCGTGGTGTATGTGCGTGTGTGTGTGTGTGTGTCTGTCTGTGTGTGTGTGTGTGTAGAGCGATTCAGACTAAACTACTGGACCGATCTTTATGAAATTTGACATGTGAGTTCCTGGGTATGAAATCCCCGAACGTTTTTTTCATTTTTTTGATAAATGTCTTTGATGACGTCATATCCGGCTTTTCGTGAAAGTTGAGGCGGCACTGTCACGCCCTCATTTTTCAACCAAATTGGTTGAAATTTTGGTCAAGTAATCTTCGACGAAGCCCGGACTTCGGTATTGCATTTCAGCTTGGTGGCTTAAAAATTAATTAATGACTTTGGTCATTAAAAATCTGAAAATTGTAAAAAAAAATAAAAATTTATAAAACGATCCAAATTTACGTTTATCTTATTCTCCATCATTTGCTGATTCCAAAAACATATAAATATCATATATTCGGATTAAAAACAAGCTCTGAAAATTAAATATATAAAAATTATTATCAAAATTAAATTGTCGAAATCAATTTAAAAACACTTTCATCTTATTCCTTGTCGGTTCCTGATTCCAAAAACATATAGATATGATATGTTTGGATTAAAAACACGCTCAGAAAGTTAAAACAAAGAGAGGTACAGAAAAGCGTGCTATCCTTCTTAGCGCAACTACTACCCCGTTCTTCTTGTCAATTTCACTGCCTTTGCCATGAGCGGTGGACTGACGATGCTACGAGTATACGGTCTTGCTGAAAAATGGCATTGCGTTCAGTTTCATTCTGTGAGTTTGACAGCTACTTGACTAAATATTGTATTTTCGCCTTACGCGACTTGTTTACATTTAAATAGTCACTCTCATGGGCAAAGGCTGAATGTAAAAAAAAAATTAAAACATTCCTATTTGCTCATTCGATAACCCTTGTAAATAAAGAATTATTTATTCATCAGTACAGTATCTGGTTGTGAATTTTCACAATAATTTTCTACATCTGCTACAATGTACCAAGTGCTTCTACACATGCACACACAGTGGAACCCCCTTTTTACATTTAGTCAAGTTTTGACTAAATGTTTTAACATAGAGGGGGAATCGAGACGTCAGGGTCGTGGTGTGTGTGTGTCTGTGCGTGTGCGTGTGTGTGTGTGTCTGTGCGTGTGTGTGTGTAGAGCGATTCAGACTAAACTACTGGACCGATCTTTATGAAATTTGACATGAGAGTTCCTGGGTATGAAATCCCCAGACGTTTTTTCATTTTTTCGATAAATGTCTTTTATGACGTCATATCCGGCTTTTTGTAAAAGTTGAGGCGGCAATGTCACACCTTCATTTTTCAATCAAATTGATTGAAATTTTGGCCAAGCAATCTTCGATGAAGGCCGGACTTCGGTATTGCATTTCAGCATAGACGCTTCAAAATTAATTAATGACTTTGGTCATTAAAAATCTAAAAATTGTAATTAAAATTATTTTTTTATAAAACGATCCAAAATTACTTTTATTTTATTCTTCATCATGTTCTGATTCCAAAAACATATAAATATGTTATATTCGGATTAAAAACAAGCTCTGAAAATTAAAAATATAAAAATTATGATTAAAATTAAATTTCCGAAATCGTTTTAAAAACAATTTCATCTTATTCCTTGTCGGTTCCTGATTCCAAAAACATATAGATATGATATGTTTGGATTAAAAAAACGCTCAGAAAGTTAAAACGAAAAGGTACAGTAAAGCGTGCTATGCAGCACAGCGCAACCGCTACCGCGCTGAACAGGTTCGTCACTTTCACTGCCTTTTGCACTAGCGGCGGACTACGGTCATTGTGAAAAAATGCAGTGCGTTCAGTTTCATTCTGTGAGTTCCACAGCTTGACTAAATGTAGTAATTTCGCCTTACGCGACTTGTTTAAGACCTTGCTTTTTCAGATTTTCTGTTCATAACCTCTGTAAACTACCCTCCATTTAAAGACTCCCTCCATTTAAAGACTCCCTCCATTTCAAGACTCCCTCCATTTCAAGACTCCCTCCATTTCAAGACTCCCTCCATTTAAAGACTCCCTCCATTTCAAGACTCCCTCCATTTCAAGACTCCCTCCATTTCAAGACTCCCTCCATTTCAAGACTCCCTCCTTTTAAAGACTCCCTCCATGTAAAGACTCCCTCCATTTAAAGACTCCCTCCATTTCAAGACTCCCTCCATTTAAAGACTCCCTCCTTTTAAAGACTCCCTCCATTTAAAGACTCCCTCCATTTCAAGACTCCCTCCATTTCAAGACTCTCTCCATTTTAAGACTCCCTCTCTTTAAGACCTGATTTTCTCAGATGTTTGGAGGTCTTAAAAGGGGGATTCAACTTTAAGCACAAGCCACATGTCTTTGCGCACACAGACAGAAAGATAGATGAAAACACACAGGCAGAGACACACTCATGAACACACACACACACACACACACGCACACACACACACACACACTCCAACTAAACTGAATAAAAAGGAGGGAAGAAATGAAGCCTGCAGTACACTGTACAGGAAATGATAACAACAAGAAAGAAAAGGAAAACAAAATAATCTGAGGTAAAGATAATAAAGATAATAAACATCCAAACAAAACAAACGGTGCAGTCTTCCACACTTACACCTCCTCTCCTCCATCTTGTCCCCCGAAGTCCGCCAAGGTCAGCTTGTCCTTGAGGGGTTGACGATCGCTCTCCCCAAACATGCTGAGATGGAGCGCACGTAAAGACTCTTGCCGTGTCAGGTTCAAATCCACACACATGTTGATGGCAGCAAAAAGAAACACCTCGGCCAGTTTGGGGTTAACCATGACGACTTGGTCTGAAACAGTGAACGAGACCAACAGTCGACATCAAGAGGCAAACACAATACAGTGAAACCACCTTTCAAGACCTTACTTTTTTTTTAGATTTTCTGTTCAAATTTACTCCCAATTCAAGACTCCCTCCTTTTTAAGAACTGCCTTTCTCACATTTTTGGAGGTCGTAAGGGGGGGGGGGGGGGGGGGTTCCTCTGTATACATTAAACGCCAAACTTCGTGAACCAAATTCATAATTCCTAGTGTTGTTCTCACTTTTCAGGTCATTCATGCATACTTTTTTTTTAATCTGACCCCTGGCCGGTCAACTGACTGATAATTTTTGACATGTTGGCAGTGTTCTGACCATGAAACAAGGTTTTTGTAGCCAGGACATCAATAGTCATAGACCTATGCGCTGTGACGACCATGAATATTAAACGGAGAAGAAGAAGAAGACCTCGACTACACTTTTTTAATCCAGGTCATAGTGTCCCATTGTCCTCTAAGGGCGGGTGCTAGGTTCAAAAACCAGTTGTTGCTATTAATGTGGGTTCAATCCCCACGTTCAGCGAGGGATTTATTTCCCAGAGTGAACTTTGTGCAGACTCTCCTGTGTCTGAACACCCCTGTGTGCACGCATGCGCACGGTAAAGAGCCTAAGTTCACAGCGAAAGTCTCAGGGCTTGGAAACATGACTACACACATGCAGGAAAAAGAAATAAAAGGGTAGCGCCGTACTGTACGCTAGCTCGTTTTCCCCACAGAGAAAGCAACCCGAATTTCCATGAGGGTAACCTCACAGGTCTATTTAAAATCTGATCCGTATGTTATCCAAAGTCTGGGAACAACACTGACTCCCCATACAGTCACACATCTTTAACCCAAAACTTTCTTCTTGAGATAGCTGGCCTGTAGCCGAGAGTCAACATGGAAAATGTTCCACTGTTTTGTTACTGTCCGTTTCAAAGTTCTCACCTGAAATATCATCACAAATGGGGCATGTCTTCTCCACCAGGTCTTTCTTCTCCAGCGCCATGTTCACATTGACGCTGTGGTTCCACGGCTTGTGGCGGTTCTCGTCAGGCCACCAGTACTCAGGCTGCACGATGTTGGTCGTGTCAAGCATCTGCCTCAGCCGTCGCAGAGAAATTCCGATGGTGGGTACGTACATGATGGTGCTGGAAGGTAGTAAGTCTTTGATCTCATCAGCCACCCCTGTCAACTGTGACGGCAGCACACCCACAAACACCACATGGGTTGACGAGACCAGGCGGACGTTGTCATAGTAACAGTCAACTCCCCTCTGCTGTAGGTACTCTGTAAAGTAAAATGTGTCGGTGAGAATGATGGGTTGTGCGCGAAGATAAGATAATATGACCTATTCTTTCATTGCCTTAGAAAGAGAATAATACCTGTTATTTTTCAGTCAAATCTGTGCCTTAAAGGTCCTTGTCTACATTTTCATACCGAAATCGCCATTTGACCATTAAAATGCAGAGTCTATTATCTACAAATATCAACAATACACCCCCTTTCGATCAGGAAAGACGAAGCCAGTGTAGCCGTTTGAAAATTCATTGTAGTATTCCAGCGTAGTACTCATAGTAGGATATCCTTATTTGGAAAATGCCAAGCGCAAAACTCCTCTCAAATCCCGTGCATTTCGTGCGTTTAAAAAAAAGCGTGGACATCGCTCCAGTGTCAAATTGTTGCTGCACTTGTTTGGGCGTGGCTATAAGCATAGTGACATGAATTTGATTGGTCAGTATTTTTAGGCAAAGCACATGTTCTCAGCAAACAGAAAACAAAATATTGGAAGCGTGAGTCACGCTACTCAAAAATAAAATCTTTTTGTACATATATTTTTTTTCTATAACTTTTTTCCCCATGGTTCATTCATCATCTGACATAACTTTTCAGCGAAATCTAACCAAAAAATTATTGAAAAAAAGCAAAAATGTAGACGACCACCTTTAAATCCCCTTATTTGGAAGGATAATTTAGAGCTGATTTTGGTCAGTGTTTCAAGCAGTCTTCATCATAGTGCAACATGTAAAAGTGTTTCAAGCAGTCTTCATCATAGTGCAACATGTAAAAGAAAACTGACACAACTGTGAAGATTTTACAGCAATTTTGCTCAGTAATTTTGCTTCATTTCATCATTTCTTTTGACTCTGACCATCTTCACACCAGAATGCCTGTTCATGTAAATCTTGTTATTTGTCTTATAATTATTCGTATGACTGTTTAAAAAAAAACCATGAGGTGGACGTATTAGTGAGTGTCTAGTTTTGTCCAAAATAAATCATTCCAAAAACTAACTTTTCTTGTTTTTTTAATTCTAGTAATTGTGTGTGTCAAACAAACATTTTTTCAGGAAAAAAATAAGTAGCAGATACACAGGGATGGCCAAATCGTCCGCCAGATCGCCAAGGGCGAGTAAAATATCCGCCGGGCTAGTAGAAACCGCCTGGCATTCTCAACATTCTGGTCTAATGGAACACTTTTGGTTGTAGTATTGAGTTTCAAAGCCATATAAACACTGCAGATGCAACAACTGTGGTATATTGTACTGGGCCAGCAACATTCCTGGTGGGCTAGTAACTTACTGAAGTTACTCACCCGGTTGGCGAGTTAAAATTTTTTTTAGATTTGGCATGCATCCCTGGATACATAAAATGAAATTTACCCTGTGTTTCTGGTCTTCGTGTAGATATCTGAAGTTCGCTGGGGTTGAGTTTTCCATATGTCAGGAGACAGTGAGCAATCTGGCTGCCCAGTCGTCCACATCCAAGGATTCCGATCAACAAGGGGTCCTTTTTGTCATCCTGCAGAATTCTAGTCCGTTTGAAGTTTGGATTCTTAAGCTGATTCTTTAATTGCCTAAGAAAGAGAAGGATTTGCATTAGGCCTGAACACACTGCAGAAAAAGCATTAAAAACACAGATCAATATAAGTTACAAACAGGAAATTACAGGTATGCTCCATTTAGGAACCTACGCTAAACAAGATGGCGCGAGCTTCCAATCAAGGTAGTGTAGACAACGAAGATTCGATGACGTCAACCAATAGAAATATTACAGAAGGATATGTACAGTGCATTTTCATTTTTTGGCTTGATTTTATAGACGAAGAGGCTTGAAGAAAATAATAATAATAATAAAAAAAGACTCGAAAACAATACATTTTGTGTTATTAAGACCAGTCCGGTCTGATTTCGGGTCCAGTCTTGTTTATTATTATTCTCTTCAAGCCTCTCCGTCTACAAGATCAAGCCAAAATGCGCTACCTTCGCCCGCTGTCCATTTCCTTCTCTAATATGACTATTGGATGACGTCTTTGAATCTTTGTTGCCTAAGCTAACTTGATTGGAAGGAACGCCATCTTGTTTAGCGTAGGTTCCTAAATGATATGCTTCTTCTTCTGATTCCACCCGCCTTCATAATATTAAAGATTCTGGTGTACTGGAGGTTTTCTGCTGCATACATGGAGGCGTGGAGGGGGGTCAGGAGGCTAGGGAGGGTTTTGAGAGTGGGGGGGGGGGGGGGGGGGAGAGAGAGAGGGTGGGCGTCTAGATCTGGATTTTGAAGGCTTTTGCTCTATCTCTGGGGTGTGTAGATCTGGGTTTTGAAGGCTTATGCTCTATCTCTGGGGTGTCTAGATCTGGGTTTTGAAGGCTTATGCTCTATCTCTGGGGTGTCTAGATCTGGGTTTTGAAGGCTTATGCTCTATCTCTGGGGTGTCTAGATCTCGGTTTTGAAGGCTTATATATACTAGAGGAATACCCGGCTTCGCCGGGGTGAATCGCGAGACAGAGACAGACAGCGTGGCCAAATGTAACCGAGTGCCGAAACACCACAATCATATTTGAAGCCGAAGTCCACTCAAACGGGATTGAGAATAACTGTTACGGCTTCTGGAAGGAAGGCCTGAATATTCAGTCACACACCAATGCCGCCAGACCACATCACAAACAGAACTCTACAATCCACAGGTGTTGCCCACACACACACACAAACACACACACACACAGAGAAGCCGTATATATATATGTATATCTATATCTATAAATATATAGAGATAGGTGACAGTGTATTTTTCGCGTGGCTATAAATTGATTCGACCTTTTCACTTTGACAGTAAGAACAACTTCCGGGTGCAAGGGAAGCGTTCTGGACAGCGCAGTGACATTCTAAAAATAGTAACGTAGTAACGGGAATATGGATTGACGCCACACGAAGGAAGGGAGATAAACGCTGAAAACACTGGAGAAGATAAAGAGAAAAACCCAAATCGGTTCAGCGCTGCGCGCTGAGAGCACGTGTTGAAATATCTCATGTCGAGTCCCATCGCTGTCGACGACGCCAAATGTAACCGAGTGCCCAAACACCACAATCATAATATTATGTGAAGCCGAAGTCCACTCAAACAATAACTGTTATGGCTTCTGGAAGGAAGGCCTGAACATACAGACCCACACCAATGCCGCCAGACCACATCACAAACAGAACTCTACAATCCACAGGTGTTGCCGACACACACACACAAACACACACACACACACACAGAGAAGCCGTATATATATATGTATATCTATATCTATAAATATATAGAGATAGGTGACAGTGTATTTTTCGCGTGACTATAAAATGATTCGACCTTTTCACTTTGACAGTAAGAACAACTTACGGGTGCAAGGGAAGCGTTCTGGACAGCGCAGTGACATTCTAAAAATAGTAACGTAGTAACGGGAATATGGATTGAAGCCACACGAAGGAAGGGAGATAAACGCAAAACACTGGAGAAGATAAGGAAGAGTTACTGGGAATGGTGAAATGAACAGAAAAACCAAAATTGGTTCAGCGCTGCGCGCTGAGAGCACGTGTTGAAATATCTCGGTCGATGAGGTTGTGTCCGGGGTGTAGCTGAATACGGTGTCCAAATTTGAAAAAGATCCACCGAGAGCTTTGGCGTTGTGATGTGGTCTAGCGGCTTTGGTGTGTCGGTATGGGGGCCCGGGTAGCTCAGGTGCAACCAAAATCGGTTCAGCGCTGCGCGCTGAGAGCACGTGTTGAAATATCTCATCAATGAGGTTGTGTCCAGGGTGTACCTGAAAACGGTCTCCAAATTTGAAAAAGATCCACCGAGAACTTTGGCCGTGCATCGCGGACACACACACACACACACACACACACAGACAGACAGACAGACACAAGTCGTATATATATATAGATGCTCTACTCTTTCTCACTGTCTGTCTTCTTCCGGTTAGTAGCAAAGTCCACAAGGACCATTACTGCCACTAAGGTGTGAAGAGAGATCAGACTAGCAACGACAATTAAAAAAGTAAAAAACAGAAAAAAAGGAGAGGGGGGGGGGGGGGAGGGGGGGGGGGGGAGCTGTTGATTTTTAGGTACAAATCTAGACTAACCCGGCTACCGTAGCTGGCCCCCGGGGAAAACCCTGTCTGTCTCTCTCCCAAGAGGGCATATAAAACGGCCGATGAAGCGAATGTAATACAGGAATTATCAAAAACTCGTCCAGCTACTGAAATAGTTATGAATACGCTAGTAAATGTGAAAGTAAACAAACCTGATTTCTTTGAGAATCTCCACAAAATATGTCGCTTGAGCACACTGATAAACAGCAATCGCATGTGATCTTGCACGGAGATGCAGAAGTTCCTTTTCTTCTTCTGTCAGTGCGCTTTCAAATTGTAAGGTTAACAAGTTCTTCGTGATATCATTCGCATTGTCTTCGGAAGACTTCTGCAACCGCGTCATGAGCGCCATTTTGTTTCTATGTGCGAAAGCGCATGCGTTAGTACATCTTCCGCTTCACTATATCCGGTTCCGGATGAAGAGTATCGTCTGGTTTTGTTTTTGTCAGGCAATTCTGGCTTTCTTGTCTTTTAATTTGCCCTACCTGAAAAATGGCCCAGTATAAGGGAGCTTCATCGGAAGCCGGAAGAGCGGCCAATCTTATCAAAAAACGGCAGAAGGAACAAGAAGATCTCGAGGCAAAGAAGAAAAAGATTGAAGAGGAATTGAAGATTGGCAGCATCACCAACAAGTTTGCTGCACATTATGATGCCATTGAACAGACGCTGAAATCGAGCACGATTGGTAATCTTATTTTGATCAAAACTCTCTCCGTGTCTTCTAATGTCTTTGTTTCCACCCGCATACACAAATACAATAAATAACTCAATAGGCCACACACACATACAAAAAGTATAAGGATATCAATATCATTTTATAAACATGGAAACTATACAATAGAATTACACTCAAAGTATGTACACACATTTATTGAAGGGGATGCGCTGTATAAATACTGCATTTATCTGGGGCAATGTACACACTTTACTGTTACCGCCACCCGGTGTCCTAGTGGCCTAGTGGTAAGGCGTCCGCCCAGTGAGCGGGAGGTCGTGGATTCAAACCCCGGCCGGGTCATACCTAAGACTTTAAAATTGGCAATCTAGTGGCTGCTCCGCCTGGCGTCTGGCATTATGGGGTTAGTATAGTAGTGCTAGGACTGGTTGGTCCGGTGTCAGAATAATGTGACTGGGTGAGACATGAAGCCTGTGCTGCGACTTCTGTCTTGTGTGTGGCGCACGTTAAATGTCAAAACAGCACCGCCCTGATATCACCCTTCGTGGTGGACTGGGCGTTAAGCAAACAAACAAACAAAACCTTTTATGCATTAAACCACACAAATAGGTCTGCGTGATTGACCCCTTATCTATATATATATATACGACTAGTGTCTGTGTGTCTGTGCGCGATGCACGGCCAAAGTTCTCGATGGATCTGCTTCAAATTTGGTGGGCTTATTCAGAGAGACCCCGGACACAACCTCATCGATAAGATATTTCAACACGTGCTCTCAGCGCGCAGCGCTGAACCGATTTTGGTTCCACCTGAGCTACCCGGGCCCCCATACCGACACACCAAAGCCGCTAGACCACATCACAACGCCAAAGTTCTCGGTGGATCTTTTTCAAATTTGGACACCGTATTCAGCTACACCCCGGACACAACCTCATCGACTGAGATATTTCAACACGTGCTCTCAGCGCGCAGCGCTGAACCAATTTTGGTTTTTCTGTTCATTTCACCATTCCCAGTAACTCTTCCTTATCTTCTCCAGTGTTTTGCGTTTATCTCCCTTCCATCGTGTGGCTTCAATCCATATTCCCGTTACTGACTACATTACTATTTTTAGAATGTCACTGCGCTGTCCAGAACGCTTCCCTTGCACCCGGAAGTTGTTCTTACTGTCAAAGTGAAAAGGTCGAATCAATTTATAGCCACGCGAAAAATACACTGTCACCTATCTCTATATATTTATAGATATAGATATACATATATATATACGGCGTCTCTGTGTGTGTGTGTGTGTTTGTGTGTGCGTGTGGGCAACACCTGTGGATTGTAGAGTTCTGTTTGTGATGTGGTCTGGCGGCATTGGTGTGGTAGATGAGCGAGAGTGTGCAGGGGGTGGGTGGGTGATGAACCACTGTACATAAAGGGAAAGTTTGTGTGCGCGCCTGTGTGTGTTTTTGACTCACATGCGAAGCAAAAGTGAGTCTATGTACTCACCCGAGTCGTCCGTCCGTCCGTCCGGACGTCTGTCCGGACGTCCGTCCGGACGTCCGTCCGGACGTCCGTCCGGCCGTCCGGAAAACTTTAACGTTGGATATTTCTTGGACACTATTCAGTCTATCAGTACCAAATTTGGCAAGATGGTGTATGATGACAAGGCCCCAAAAAAACATACATAGCATCTTGACCTTGCTTCAAGGTCAAGGTCGCAGGGGCCATAAATGTTGCCTAAAAAACAGCTATTTTTCCCATTTTTCCCATTTTCTCTGAAGTTTTTGAGATTTAATACCTCACCTATATATGATATATAGGGCAAAGTAAGCCCCATCTTTTTATACCAGTTTGGTTTACCTTGCTTCAAGGTCACAGGAGCTCTTTAAAGTTGGATTGTATACATATTTTGAAGTGACCTTGACCCTGAACTATGGAAGATAACTGTTTCAAACTTAAAAATTATGTGGGGCACATGTTATGCTTTCATCATGAGACACATTTGGTCACATATGATCAAGGTCAAGGTCACTTTGACCCTTATGAAATGTGACCAAAATAAGGTAGTGAACCACTAAAAGTGACCATATCTCATGGTAGAAAGAGCCAATAAGCACCATTGTACTTCCTATGTCTTGAATTAACAGCTTTGTGTTGCATGACCTTGGATGACCTTGACCTTGGGTCAAGGTCACATGTATTTTGGTAGGAAAAATGTGTAAAGCATGTGAGTCGTATGGGCTTTGCCCTTCTTGTTAATCTAAGACAAATGTCGCCAATGTTTTTACAGAGTGACGTTAAATAAACGATTTTATTTATCTTTTATCTATCTGTGTGACTGAATATTCAGGCCTTCCTTCCAGAAGCCATAACAGTTATTCTCAATCCCGTTTGAGTGGACTTCGGCTTCAAATATGATTGTGGTGTTTCGGCACTCGGTTACATTTGGCCACGCTGTCTGTCTCTGTCTCGCGATTCACCCCGGCGAAGCCGGGTATTCCTCTAGTATATAATATATGTGGTAGTTTTTTTGTGCGGAATTGATATGTGTGACATTTTCTTAAAGTTAGTTACTTATACTGTTATAGTTATACAAGTTATAGTGTGTACTTTTTTCCACGACAGTCTGGCCTTGTTTTAAGGCCACAGCTAGATGATGAAGTTGTGAAGGATAGTGTTTATGTTAACGAAGGGTATCTAGCTAAGTTTTTATGTACAACATACTGGGAGTAATAAAGTTTATTTTCAGTTTCAACTTTCATGTAAGCGTACAGTGTATTATTAATAAGTCATTTTGCATGATAAGAATGACGATAGATTTAGGTGATGATGTGAGACTGCAGCTAGTCTAAAGAGTCCTCTGCCAATTAAACCAGAAATAGATAACATTTTAACACAATAACAAGCAACAGACCCTATCGATATTTCCAAGGTCTCACAGTCACAAGCTCTTGCAAACTTCAAAGCATTGTAAAACATTAGGTAAAGCTATCTCGCCAGAGCTGCAAAGACTCGAAATTCTTGCGAATTTTGAAGCATAGTTATGAGAGAGCATGTCTCACAAATATCTTGCAAGAAATGCTGAGATTCTGCAAAGGTCTAAAAAGAGTACATGTACTAATAAAATAAACTACCACAGGTGAAGTGGATATGATGTGAACTCGGTATAATGTGGAGTGTGTGTAAGAGTTTGTGTGTATAACTGTAAAGCAATTCAGTGAGCATTTCTGTACTTTGTTGTGTTTGAATGTGCAAATGTACTCAAGCAAGGCGACATTCCTGTGTATTGCACGTGGTTGTAATTAAGCCATATGTTTATTGGAAAGTTGTGATGTGTTTTTCCAGGTCTGGTGACCCTGACTGAGATGAGGGCCAAGCAGGAGACTGTGGTGAAGGAGCGAGAGAAGCAGATGGCTCACAAGCAGTCGCAGCAACACAGCGCTGAACAGAAACAGGAGGACAAGAAGAAAAAGGAGCAAAGAAAGGTGAGCGGTGTCTGCATCATCAATCTGCCTTTGATGTTTTCATTTTGCGCTTGACTTTGCTGTTTTATTTGAAAGCTGACCGGTAGAATAGATATATATAGTTGAACCCCCATTTTCAGACCTCAAGAAGCCTGAGTAAAATCAGGTCTTGAGAAGAACGGAGTCTTACAATGGAGGTAAATTTACTGAGGCTAGGAACAAGCAATCTAAAAAATCAAGGTCTTAAAAGAAAGGGGGGGGGGGGGTGTGTTGTGTGTCGAGCGTTCATATATATATATATATTATATATATCACACTCAAACAACAGGGAACGTTAATGGCGAGTTTACTTCGCTCGTAAACGTTACAAAATACAACTCAAACATAACTCAGTTCAGGGCACGCCATGCCGAGAGTGGTGGGCGGAAACACGTGATCTCTATGATTAATGTCTTGGTACACGACCTGTAGTCTCGGTCAGACTCTTTCCATGACAGAGGGGGGGGGGGGGGGGGGGGGGTGTCTTACATTAAGGGGTGTTGATAAAAGGGAGGTTAATTGTACTGTATGAATTATGTGGAGGAAAGTTGCATGCTTGTTATACATGCAGTGCTTCTTTATTTTCAAACATGCCAAGAGACTGTATGGTTACTGTGTAGTTGTCAATTGGTCAGTGTTGTCTTATTAAAGAGGGACGACGTCCTTGTTTTTATTGACCAGTACTTAACGACTGTTGAAGTCAGATGTTCAGTGATTTAACTATGTTATTTTTTGATGTGGTATCTTCCTGCCTTTTTACATTTAGTCAAGTTTTGACTAAATGTTTTAACGTAGAGGGGGGAATCGAGACGAGGGTCGTGGTGTATGTGCGTGCGTGTGTGTGTGCGTGTGTGTGTGTGTGTGTGTGTGTGTGTGTGTGTCTGTCTGTGTGTGTGTGTAGAGCGATTCAGACTAAACTACTGGACCGATCTTTATGAAATTTGACATGAGAGTTCCTGGGTATGAAATCCCCAGACGTTTTTTTCATTTTTTTGATAAATGTCTTTGATGACGTCATATCCGGCTTTTCGTGAAAGTTGAGGCGGCACTGTCACGCTCTCATTTTTCAACCAAATTGGTTGAAATTTTGGTCAAGTAATCTTCGACAAAGCCCGGACTTCGGTATTGCATTTCAGCTTGGTGGCTTAAAAATTAATTAATGACTTTGGTCATTAAAAATCTGAAAATTGTAAAAAAAATATTTTTTTTATAAAACGATCCAAATTTACGTTCATCTTATTCTCCATCATTTGCTGATTCCAAAAACATATAAATATGTTATATTTGGATTAAAAACAAGCTCTGAAAATTAAATATATAAAAATTATTATCAAATTTTTTTTTTCGAAATCAATTTAAAAACACTTTCATCTTATTCCTTGTCGGTTCCTGATTCCAAAAACATATAGATATGATATGTTTGGATTAAAAACACGCTCAGAAAGTTAAAACGAAGAGAGGTACAGAAAAGCGTGCTTTCCTTCTCAGCGCAACGAATACCCCGCTCTTCTTGTCAATTCCACTGGCACTGCCTTTGCCACGGGCGGTGGAGTGACGATGCTACGAGTATACGGTCTTGCTGCATTGCGTTGCGTTCAGTTTCATTCTGTGAGTTCGACAGCTACTTGACTAAATGTTGTATTTTCGCCTTACGCGACTTGTTTTCTTTTAATGAGAAAACTTTTGGCTTTTGTGGCTTCAAAGTGAGGTTCTCTTCTGCTACTAACTATGTAATTTTCTGTGGTGATCTTACCCTCAAATTCAAAAATAGCAGTAATGAAAGTGAAACAGCTTGCAAATCAATTCTCAGCATCTGTGGTACCTGGGCATTATTTTCAGATGGTCACCGTGAAAATGAAAACTTTTTTGTTTGTGTTTCAGATCAACATGTTGTCCTTTGACCTTGATGAAGATGAGGATGATGATGATGAGGAGGAAGATGAGAAGGAAAAGGAGAGAAGAGAACAGAAAGAGGCAGAGGCAAAGGCAAAGAGAGAGGCAGAGGCAAAGAAAAAAAAGCGATTTGGTGAGAATTAATTCAAGGCATTAAAACAACTAAAATTAAGCTTTCAGAGTTATTGCATAATTTGGGGGGCTTTTGAGAGGTTAAGAATGTGTTTCTTTTTACATTTATATATGGCAAAAGTTGCTCTTCTGTGTTAACCTGATGACACAGATAATGGTAATTTTCCCCTCCCTTATGGTAATATCGAAGTTTTCGAAAAAATTTTACAATAAATATATATGATAGAATATTAAACTACTAAACCATAAACTTCTGTGTTTAGCTTTGCTGTTTTTACATTTAGTCAAGTTTTGACTAAATGTTTTAACGTAGAGGGGGGAATCGAGACGAGGGTGTGGTGTATGTGTGTGTGTCTGTCTGTCTGTCTGTCTGTGCGTGTGTGTGTGTAGAGCGATTCAGACTAAACTACTGGACCAATCTTTATGAAATTTTACATGAGAGTTCCTGGGAATGATATCCCCGGACGTTTTTTTCTTTTTTTCGATAAATGTCTTTGATGACGTCATATCCGGCTTTTTGTAAAAGTTGAGGCGGCACTGTCACACCCTCATTTTTCAATCAAATTGATTGAAATTTTGGCCAAGCAATCTTCGACGAAGGCCGGATTTTGGTATTGCATTTCAGCCTGGTGGCTTAAAAATTAATTAATGACTTTGGTCATTAAAATTCTGAAAATTGTAAAAAAAAATAAAAAATGTATAAAACGATCCAAATTTACGTTCATCTTTTTCTTTATCATGTTCTGATTCCAAAAAATATAAATATGTTATATTTGGATTAAAAACAAGCTCTGAAAATTAAAAATATAAAAATTATGATCAAAATTAAATTTCTGAAATCGATTTAAAAACAATTTCATCTTATTCCTTGTCGGTTCCTGATTCCAAAAACATATAGATATGATATGTTTGGATTAAAAACACGCTCAGAAAGTTAAAACGAAGAGAGGTACAGTAAAGCGTGCTATGAAGCACAGCGCAACCGCTACCGCGCCAAACAGGCTCGTCACTTTCACTGCCTTTTGCACTAGCGGCGGACTACGTTCAGTTTCATTCTGTGAGTTCCGCAGCTTGACTAAATGTAGTAATTTCGTCTTACGCGACTTTTTTCTTTTGGTCTGGTGATTGTTGGTATTGTGTATGAAGGAGCCAGCAAGGTATGAATAGAATTACAAGGGAAGGTGGCATCTGTGGAATTTTACTGATGTTTAAAAAAAAAGTGATTACTTTGAATTACTTTCAGGAATGAACCCAGCGGTTGACACCAGTTTTCTACCTGACGTAGACAGAGATGAGGAGGAGAACAAACTCAGGTAGAAACATGTGTACAGCAATACCTGTCATTTAAAGCCCCTGTTACCTTACAGCATCTCTAAACAAGGACAGTTTTTGTTGCCATCTGGGCCGAGATGCTTGAGAAAGTGAGCAACCAGTCAGGAGCCAGCCGCGTTGTTAGATTGGTTCAAGTTTGTTTCTTCGTTCATGGGCTGAAACTCCCACGGCTTTTACGTGTATGACCGTTTTTACCCCGCCATTTAGGCAGCCATACGCCGCTTTCGGAGGAAGCATGCTGGGTATTTTCGTATTTCTATAACCCACCGAACTCTGACATGGATTACAGGATCTTTTTCGTGCGCACTTGGTCTTGTGCTTGCGTGTACACACGGGGGTGTTCGGACACCGAGGAGAGTCTGCACACAAAGTTGACTCTGAGAAATAAATCTCTCGCCGAACGTGGAGACGAACTCACGCTGACAGCGGCCAACTGGATACAAATCCAGCGCGCTACCGACTGAGCTACATCCCCGCCCATTGGTTGAAGTTGAGATTTGTTGTGATTTCAACAAATCAGACGCCGTGGTTTGATCTCTCCCTCTTGGGTGGCACCCACTTTTGGTTCATGCACCTCGGCCAGGAGCAACCTCTCATACAAGAGTTCGAAAATCAGTATGATGATCAAATGGCGATCCTTAGCTCATAAAGGTTGCAGGATGGGACACTTTTCCTTGAAATTGTTGTGCTTTTAACATTGCGGTTTAGGGCAGAATCCAGAAACAAAAGGCAGTTTACAGAATCTTCAGTGAATAAACAATACAACACAGTGCACACTGCCACTGCAATACAACACGGTGCACACTGCCACAACAATACAACACAGTGCACACTGCCACAACAATACAACACAGTGCACACTGCCACTGCAATACAACACAGTGCACACTGCCACAACAATACAACACAGTGCACACTGCCACAACAATACAACACAGTGCACACTGCCACTGCAATACAACACAGTGCATGCTGCCACAACAATACAACACAGTGCACACTGCCACTGCAATACAACACAGTGCACACTGCCACTGCAATACAACACAGTGCACACTGCCACTGCAATACAACACAGTGCACACTGCCACAACAATACAACACAGTGCACGCTGCCACAGCAATACAACACAGTGCGCGCTGCCACAGCAATGCAACACAGTGCACACTGCCACAACAATACAACACAGTGCACACTGCCACTGCAATACAACACAGTGCATGCTGCCACAACAATACAACACAGTGCACACTGCCACAACAATACAACACAGTGCACACTGCCACAACAATACAACACAGTGCACACTGCCACTGCAATACAACACAGTGCATGCTGCCACAGCAATACAACACAGTGCACACTGCCACTGCAATACAACACAGTGCACACTGCCACAACAATACAACACAGTGAACACTGCCACTGCAATACAACACAGTGCACACTGCCACAACAATACAACACAGTGCACACTGCCACAGCAATACAACACAGTGCATGCTGCCACAGCAATACAACACAGTGCACACTGCCACTGCAATACAACACAGTGCACACTGCCACAACAATACAACACAGTGCACACTGCCACAACAATACAACACAGTGCACATTGCCACAACAATACAACACAGTGCACACTGCCACTGCAATACAACACAGTGCACACTGCCACAGCAATACAACACAGTGCACACTGCCACTGCAATACAACACAGTGCACACTGCCACAACAATACAACACAGTGCACACTGCCACTGCAATACAACACAGTGCACACTGCCACAACAATACAACACAGTGCACACTGCCACTGCAATACAACACAGTGCACACTGCCACAGCAATACAACACAGTGCACACTGCCACTGCAATACAACACAGTGCACACTGCCACAACAATACCACACAGTGCACACTGCCACTGCAATACAACACAGTGCACACTGCCACTGCAATACAACACAGTGCACACTGCCACAACAATACAACACAGTGCACACTGCCACTGCAATACAACACAGTGCACACTGCCACAACAATACAACACAGTGCACACTGCCACAACAATACAACACAGTGCACGCTGCCACAGCAATACAACACAGTGCACACTGCCACAGCAATACAACACAGTGCACACTGCCACAGCAATACAACACAGTGCACACTGCCACAGCAATACAACACAGTGCACACTGCCACAGCAATACAACACAGTGCACACTGCCACTGCAATACAACACAGTGCACACTGCCACAACAATACAACACAGTGCACACTGCCACAACAATACAACACAGTGCACACTGCCACTGCAATGCAACACAGTGCACACTGCCACTGCAATACAACACAGTGCACACTGCCACTGCAATACAACACAGTGCACACTGCCACAACAATACAACACAGTGCACGCTGCCACAGCAATACAACACAGTGCACACTGCCACAACAATACAACACAGTGCACACTGCCACTGCAATACAACACAGTGCACACTGCCACAACAATACAACACAGTGCACGCTGCCACAGCAATACAACACAGTGCACACTGCCACTGCAATACAACACAGTGCACGCTGCCACAGCAATACAACACAGTGCACACAGCAATACAACACAGTGCACACTGCCACAACAATACAACACAGTGCACATTGCCACAGCAATACAACACAGTGCACACTGCCACAGCAATACAACACAGTGCACACTGCCACAGCAATACAACACAGTGCACACTGCCACAGCAATACAACACAGTGCACGCTGCCACAGCAATACAACACAGTGCACGCTGCCACAGCAATGCAACACAGTGCACACTGCCACAACAATACAACACAGTGCACACTGCCACAACAATACAACACAGTGCACACTGCCACAACAATACAACACAGTGCACACTGCCACAGCAATACAACACAGTGCACACTGCCACAGCAATACAACACAGTGCACACTGCCACAGCAATACAACACAGTGCACACTGCCACAACAATACAACACAGTGCACACTGCCACAACCATACAACACAGTGCACGCTGCCACAACCATACAACACAGTGCACACTGCCACAACAATACAACACAGTGCACACTGCCACAACAATACAACACAGTGCACACTGCCACAGCAATGCAACACAGTGCACACTGCCACTGCAATACAACACAGTGCACACTGCCACAACAATGCAACACAGTGCACGCTGCCACTGCAATACAACACAGTGCACACTGCCACAACAATACAACACAGTGCACGCTGCCACAACCATACAACACAGTGCACGCTGCCACAGCAATGCAACACAGTGCACACTGCCACAACAATACAACACAGTGCACGCTGCCACAACAATACAACACAGTGCACACTGCCACAACAATACAACACAGTGCACGCTGCCACAGCTAGGGCCTTCAGTGAACACGACATACGTCAACAAATAGCATGAAAATACACAATGAGCGAAGAAAAGACCGTAATCATAGGCAATGGTCAAAATGTTGACTAACTCATTCTGAGCTGCTCAGGTAAACAGTTGTTGGCTTGTTCAAATATGTTAGAGCACCCTGTGAAAAAATCATAGTAATAAATGATTAGACTGTCCACCTGGTGTGGAAGGTTTGAGGTTCAAATAGCGGGGGAGAAATGGTCACAAAGCAAAAGCTGGCTTGTGTCTACAAGTCTACAAGTCTACATCAGAGTTGCAGTCCGCAAATGCAGAAGAAAAGAAAAAAGTGATACATTATTTTGACATACATTGTGTTCCTACAGAGAGAAGCTGCGCCAGGAGTGGGAGGAGAAGCAGGAGCGCATCAAGTCGGAGGAGATCACCATCACCTACAGCTACTGGGACGGCTCGGGCCACCGCCGCCAGATTAAGTTAAAGAAGGGCAACACCATGCAGCAGTTCCTGCACCGTGCCCTGGACACGCTGCGCAAGGAGTTCAACGACCTGAAGCCGGTCAGCGTGGACCAGCTCATGTACGTGAAGGAGGATCTCATCATCCCCCACCACTACTCCT
The DNA here is from genome assembly GCF_037325665.1 of Littorina saxatilis. Lineage (NCBI taxonomy): Eukaryota > Metazoa > Mollusca > Gastropoda > Littorinimorpha > Littorinidae > Littorina > Littorina saxatilis. The sequence continues at coordinate 67,727,036 of NC_090261.1, forward strand.
TCTATGACTTCATCGTCACCAAGGCAAGGGGCAAGTCCGGCCCGCTCTTCATGTTCGACGTGTACGACGATATCCGGCTGACTAACGACGCTAAAGTGGAGAAGGACGAGTCTCACGCGGGGAAGGTGTGCCTAAGAAGCTGGTACGAGCGCAACAAGCACATCTTCCCGGCCAGTCGCTGGGAGCCGTATGATCCCGAGAAGAAGTGGGACAACTACACCATCTCGGACAAAAATGCTGCCATCATTACTGTAAAGTGAGGAGTTTTTGTTTCGGTCTTGGTTTTTTTGTCAGTGACTGGTGTACGTAATGATACGACATTCAGGCTGGGGAGTTCTCCTCGGATCCGCGCATTACAGAGGAAACCCGATTGCTTTTGCGAGGGAAAAAATCATCTTCAATGAAAAAAAATCCAATTCGCCCCCTACCCCCATTTAAAAAAAATTAAGCCTTTAATGAAAAGATTTCTTAAGTACTGATCAATGTGCTATGGTTCGCTATCCAAAAATAATGAAATTCCCTGCCAGGAGAGGCCCGATACCTTCCAGAAATGCACAGCATCAATTTCGGTTTCCCCCATCGGGGCCTTGCCCCTGCACCCCAACAGGGTCTGAATCTTGGCAGCCTCTGCATGGGCCCAGTCTATTCCCTAGGTTTTTGTAAGACAGTAGTTCCCCAGTATGAGCATTACTGTGGACACAGCTGGGCTTTCATCAGCAACATTGTTTTAGTTGTTGGTGGTGAAGCTACTGTTTTCCAATGTTGTTGCTCCATTGGCTTGTGGAGTAGGATGGCTTTATTTTGTGGCTTCAAACGCTCCAAGCGAAACGAATTACACTTTAACGGGAGCTAGTCTACCTGTTATGACTTACTCTATCACTGTCAAATGAAATTACTTTTGTGAGGTTTACCTGTCAACATTTGTTTCTAACTGGCCAGTAGTTTGCCTTGATGCTAGCACATGATTCAGACATGGGACTGGTCCGAATTTTATCGGAATTCCGATATTTTCCTTAGCTCACAGACCATTCTTGAGATCGATGCAAATTCGTTGAGAAAAAAAAAAGGGGGGGCGGGGGTGGTGGTATGAACCGTTCAGCTGAAGCTGTCTGCGTCAAGTCAGTGCATTCGCACCCCAGCACTCGCTTGAACCCATAGCAGTATCATGGGTCGATTGATTGGCTGTCGATCTCCAACGATTATTGCCTAGGCTTAATTATTCACCGATGGCGGTTTGCGGGTTGTTTTGATTGGCTTTTCTTTATTTGGTGTTTAACGTCGTTTTCAACCACGAAGGTTATATCGCGACGGGGAAAGGGGGGGGGGGGGGGGGTGGTGGGGAGATGGGATAGAGCCACTTGTTAATTGTTTCTTGTTCACAAAAGCACTAATAAAAAAATTGCTCCAGGGGCTTGCAACGTAGTACAATATATTACCTTACTGGGAGAATGCAAGTTTCCAGTACAAAGGACTTAACATTTCTTACATACTGCTTGACTAAAATCTTTACAAACATTGACTATATTCTATACAAGAAACACTTAACAAGGGTAAAGGGAGAAACAGAATCCGTTAGTCCCTCTTACGACTTAAATTGTTCCCCCTAACCCGCGGGGGTTTTTGCCGATCTCCAAACGCCGAAGGTGAAAAAGGTAGCATCATGGCGTCTTGATTCCGTATTGTTTTGTCGGCTTTGGAAGCTCTTACGATCGACGACCAAAATGTGAAAAACAAGTGGAAAGCCAACTGGCTGTCAGAAGAAGTGACTGTCATTATCAACAAGAAAGAAAGGCGCCAGCTCGGCCAAGATATCCATTCCCGGTCAGGCCGTGTGCACGTGGTGCGACAACGGCCACTGCGTGGTGAAATACGGACTTGGTGGAAAAAATTTGTTGGTTCTGAAAGTTTTCAAGTAAGTTTTGTGTGTGTGTGATTGTTATAAATTACACTTTTGTTTAAAATGCTAAAACATATTATTCTTGTGGTTTTTATAACTTTTTAAAAAGGCATGATCTAATTTTTTGCTATCAGGAGAGGCCCCAAAATGGCCTTTATAATTCTAACATGAACCCCCTACCCGGGCGTTGCCCCTGGACCCCACCAGGCCCCTGGACCCCGGCTTAGTTTCCTACTTTTGGAACATTTGCTGGTCTCATGTCTGATGATTGTTTACTCTTGCATGTACGCTCATGATGCTTGGCAGAATTAACATCCAACATTCATTCATCATGCGTTCATGAGACAGGTAATGTGTTACAGTTACCTGATCAAAGGATGGTTGTTGGTGATAATTGTAAAGGTAAATGTTTGAACTCTGTGTTCTTCAATGAGTATGTATACAGTTGTAAATGATGGGAAAATGTCCGTGGTAACTAGTTGTGCGTGAATGGAGTTGAATAATAAAACTATAAAAGGACTGCTTGCTTTGAGTGCTGTTAATGAATTCTGTCTTCCATTGTTCCTAAATATCTTATTCACTCAATTCTCATCGTGCTACCTAAATTTCAGTCAGATACAAAACTGTCATTTTTACATGATCAACCACATGCACACACACACACACACACACACACACACACACACACACACACACACACACACACACATGCAGACAACAAAAAGTCTATTCTTGGAAGCAAACAACAGTTTATTGTTGTCTTTCATACCCAACCAGTAAAGAAACCAGTATGATTGTTCAGACTTGTGAGAACTGCACATTTTCTGACAGTCTTATACACAGACAACAAATATCTTCACGCCAGAAACTAGGTTGGAAGCAACGCCAGTGAACACAGGATCAAAATACTGAACTGCTTCTATACACACGGTAGTATAAAATGAGAAGTCTTCATGGATGCTTGACAATATCTCGGACACTGGCCAAATGTTCACATCTTATCAATACAGACATAACATGCACAAAATGATTTACAAGCTGATGCTACATTGACTTGTTATTGACAAGGACATAACATAAAACATGACAAGAGGAGACTAAGTTGACATGATATCAACACAGACACAACATACAATTACATAAAACATGTCAATTGATACCAAGTTGACGTGTTTTCAATATAGACGTTACATTCACAACACATGACAGATAAACTTGACATGTTAACAACTGACATGCTCATGCTATTGTGACATAATACAGACATAACACATGTTAATCATGACAAGCAGAGACTAATCCTGAACAATATAAAACACAAAAACAATGACAATTATTACTGTCTGTATCTGAACATTACAAACACAATACAATGTTAGCCATCGCCCTGACAATTCAAGCCTTTCTATAAACTCTAAGCTAACATGAAAATAAACTATACACCCTATGCTAACATTAAAAACAAGCTAACACTGTATTTCACAACTTCATCATCTAGCTGTGGCCTTGAAACATGGCCAGTGTCAGGAAAATGCCCTTCAAACGGCAGTGTTTCAAATGCTCTGGAAACGGCAGTGTTTCATGGTTGCATGTTTTTGCTGCACAATGTGTTGAGAGTTTGGGTTTATTATGAGTCCCAAAAAGAGGCTTGCACTTAATTTCTAGAGTGTCTCATTTTTATGCTTAAATTCTTGCAGGTAAGTTATATATTGATTTGTAGTCTGCCCTCCAGGAAAACCTTGCTTATGAGTGTTCTTATACGGCCTGTGAGTTCATGAAAGATGAATGGATCTTCAGCTACTTTCAGTGCATACATATTTATATTGCGAGGTCTTATAAGGTGAGATTTACGAGAGCATAACAAAGGTGCTGCAAATGTTGTGTATCTAGGCACAATTTTAAAATCAAATTGGTACGACAGATGACCATGAAGCTAAATCTCTTCCTTAACTTTCTCCTTATAAATGTGATGAATCGCATTGTTAACCTTCGCCCGTCCGGGTTATCGACTACACACGGAAGTCATCGTGGGGCCGTGTGGACCCATGCTTCTCATTTCCTTCTTTGAGAAACATGGGTCCGCACGGCCCCATGATGTTTGTAGAATAAATATGACTTTTTTTTTTAATTACTTCTCGCTGACATTTTAGAACATAAGAGCTTTTTAGGTGCCTGAGGCATTCTTAAAAGCTCATTACAAAATTCCAACTAGTTTAAGAGATGTTTGCAATTAAACACCCTTCTGGGTCCACACGGACCCACGACCACCGGCGAAGGTTAAAACCATTCACGACATACAATGAACAAACTTTGCCTAGATAAGCATTAACACATGGCATGAATATTGAAGACAACACATAAACTTAAGTAGAAAACCCAGGTACTTAGTAAACTGCCAAATGCATTAAAAAACAAGTCAACATTAGGTCATGATAATCATATGGACAAGTATTATTATACAGTAGTGAAAATCTGCAGCTCTTTGGCAAGGCCCTCATATGCAACACAACAAACAGGAAACCCAACACGCCTGGACATGGATGGCCAGGTAACTGTTTCTTCACGTTACAACAAAAACAAGCTCACACGGGTCAAGAATTTCTTTAGGCAAACCAACCTGCCTCCATCAGGTACTGGAGGCAACAAAGCACACAGTTCAAATACTTCCATAAATCTGTTTCATTCAACTTCAAATAAAATCAACCATTATACCACCATGCCCATCAAAACAAATGGATTCACACTTTTATAAATCAGTTTACTTCAATTTCAGATAGCGAACATATCCTGTGCATGCGTAAATTGCAACACATACACACAGCCCCTCACCAGGACAAGCGAACAACATATCTGTAGCTCCCTTTTTTCCAATTTGGTACAAAATGTGTGGTAGAAAACAACGACACTTTCTTCAGTTTCAGAAACTAAGTTAAGGCCTAAAAAAAAAATAGGTGTGGTTACGGTAACCCGACCTACCCTAATTTTAGGGGCCGATCCTATAACTTTTTATTACATTTGTCAAAAAAAAAAAAAAAAAAAAAAAAAAACGAGTGCAAAAAACGCAATGAAAGCGAAAGCGCCCGAGTCGCACACTTCTTTCCCTGTCAAGTAGGTTTAATTTGTACACATTAGAAAAAAAAGTTAAAAAAAAAAAAAAGTGATTGCCTACCTACCTACCCTATTTTTTTTGGCTATGTTACCGTAACCACACCTATTTTTTTTTTTGTGCCTAACTTGCCTCTTCTAGGTCAGGCACAATGAACACTGTATACAACATTGAAACAAGCAGCACCAAACTTCTAACTTAGCCCCCTGCAAGCTTGGTCTTCAAGCTGCATCAATCTCTAACTTAGCCCCCTGCAAGCTTGGTCTTCAAGCTGCATCAATCTCTAACTTAGCCCCCTGCAAGCTTGGTCTTCAAGCTGCATCAATCTCTAACTTAGCCCCCTGCAAGCTTGGTCTTCAAGCTGCATCAATCTCTAACTTAGCCCCCTGCAAGCTTGGTCTTCAAGCTGCATCAATCTCTAACTTAGCCCCCTGCAAGCTTGGTCTTCAAGCTGCATGAATCTCTAACTTAGCCCCCTGCAAGCTTGGTCTTCAAGCTGCATCAATCTCAGCATGTTCTCTCTTCTTTCAGTTATATGCCGCACAGGTGTGTTGTCTAACTGAATGAATCTCAAAGTGTTCCCTCTTCTTTCAATATGCCACCTAACTTCCATGGGACTAATTCAGGAGATTGCTCTACCCGTACAGAAACAGATCCAGTGGAAAAAAACCATTATCAAGACAGAACACCATAACAGCTGACATAACGTCGCTGACATTGCACAAAACACAAACAGGTCCAGCCTGCCGATTGCAAGAAATGAAAAATGTCCGTGTATACTAACTCACTACATGCATCAAACAAACACATTTTCACAAGTTTTGTGCAACCAGCAATGGTGAAATGTGTGGCCCTAAGAAACTGGACTGTTGGCCCCAAAATAGTAACAGACTGATTGCAGTATGTATTAGTAAATACATGTATTGAGAGAGTTATTCATTTCATTAAAGGGGTGTATCTTCATATTGCAAGCCCTTTTTCAGATACAAATCGTGTGGTCTTTTTATAATGAATGTGCGCTGTACTCTGTGAAAGATTTACTTCATGTGATAAACTTCAATGATATGATCATTGATTTCAAACTATACAGTTTAATATCGGCATAGTTTTCATAAATGTAAATCACTAAATTTTGGAATGTACTACGCATGTGAGAGAACGGTCTCCAACTGTTATAATGTAGAGGAAAAACAGATGAATAGGGTTAAAGAAAAGTATTTGCATTGTTAGTAGTCTTTTTAACGGCAAGGCTAGCTATTTGAACTAAGACATTTTCATCTTTTTTTTTTAATGTCATTGTCAACCGTACTTGTTTAATCTGAAAACATATCATACAAGCTGGACAGATTTGACTCATGATAACACATGGACACACGTACAATCAAAGTGCAGAACAGCAACACTTAAACAAATAAGGCCAAAAAAAAAAATAGGTCTGTTTACGGTAACATAGGCCAAAAAAATAGGGTCGGTAGGTCGGGATTTTTTTTTTTTTAAACCATATTTTTACGTTATTTTGCAAAAAAAAAAAAAAAGATTCCCCCAAATACCAAAAAAAAGTCAAGGGTCGCACGAAAAAAATAGGGTCGGTCGGGTTATCGTAAACAGATTTATTTTTTTTGTGTGCCTAACAAACATAAAAACAAAACAAGACAGATTAACTTATCAGCAAACCATAAAGACTATAAAAGAAATTAAGCACCAACCACAAACAACACATGGAAGTGCATATCAATTCATTGTTACAGACGCAATCACTTTATCACAACAAAATCTACACTCGTATTCAATATAAAATAATACAAACATTTAAACTAAGTAATCAACACTCATATTCAAAACAAAAAAATACAAACATTTAAACGAAATAATGCCACGTAAACATGAAAAAGAAATCATTGCAAAACACTAAGTGTGGATTAAAACGTTGTCAGCAGAACTAAACACAGATACATTTCAACCCAGAAAACAACACCTATGCAACGCAATGCAAGCAAAAGAGAGGCGGATTAAAAAAGTTTTCACTCAATTAAACAGTGACACAAAACAACAGCAAAACGGGCAAAGCAATTAACACAAATGTGGATTCAGGAAACAAGGCAGTACAATGCATACATGTATTAAATACAGTTCAATGCCAATAACACATCACTTGGGTTCCAATTTCAATTTTCATGTCCAGTCAAAATGTAGTTCTTCTGCTAAATATACTCCTGCAGCAAACGGTAATGGATCTATAAACACAAAAGAGTAAAAAAAAAAAAAAATAAAAATAAAAAAAAATAAAAAATAAAAAAAAGAGTTGAGGGTGTAACGAAAACATTTCAAATATATATCGTATCACTAAGACAGAAAATGTACATACAACTGTTAATTTTGTATCTTTTGTGCATTAATTCACACAGAAACTGTCCTTAGCTCCTTTGCATGCATGTGTGTATGTATGTGTGTGTGTATGTGTGTGTGTATGTATGTGTGTGTGTATGTGTGTGTGTGTGTGTGTGTGTGTGTATGTATGTGTGTATGTATGTGTGTGTGTGTGTGTGTGTGTGTGTATGTATGTATGTGTGTGTGTATGTATGTATGTGTGTGTGTGTGTGTGTGTATGTGTGTGTGTGTGTGTGTGTGTGTATGTGTGTGTGTGTGCAATCACACAAGTAAGTGGGCAGTATTAAAATACCTCTGTAGGTTTTATCTTAAAAAAAAGGTTTCTATTTGATCTTTGTTGTTTTCACTTTCATCCTGCATTTCCAATTAGTCACCCTGCTTGAAGTACATGTACAAAAGCACTAGGCAGAAGAAACAAACTGTCGAGAAGATTGTCTGTGCGTTAAGAAATTCAATTCTTGAATAAACGTATATAACTGAAGTCAGGGTCCCCACTGGTTTTTAGAAACAAAATTCCATGACTTTTCCATGACTTTCCATGAGCCTCAATAACATTTTCCATGACTAGATCCACAGGTCGCCATTTCCGAACACGCACACTTTTTACGTCTTGTCACTGCCAGTTTTGACACTGGCTTGCTTTGCACTGAATTTGAGTCAGTTTCTACGCAGTGTCTCTTCGACAAGCAAGTCAAGCATTTGCTACGCAGTCAGATTATCGGTAATGTTTGCTGGTCCTGTCATTTCACTAAACTGGACCAGCCACTGTTTGTATCCATCTGCACTTTCGTAAATTCCGTTTCGTAACCGTCACTGTGACTTGACGAACTGTCATTTTTTTCACCGCGATACACAGTTCATTGCGAAGATCTTCCTCGGTAATTCGTTCCAATTCCGCATACTTTTTGTTGTCAAGAAACAACTCGAAAGAAAGTTTCAAACTCATCATCCTTCCATCTTGCTTGTCGAAGCGCTAAAGTACTTTATCGATGCAAAAACAAAAGCAGAAAACTTCGACGAAACCGACTCAAATGCAGCGCAGACGACACGACGAGATAACGGAAGGAAGTGAGCCTCGCTTTGGCTCAAGTGCCGTTAAAAATACCGTTATTCTCGTATGCAAATACGAACGAGAAGTTGGTCATACGAACAAGCCTTGTGCTGGCGACGCAAATCGCTGCTGGATGGCAAAGGGCGGGGGGGGGGGGGGGGGAATGGCTGGGCAACGAAAATCGCCGCTGGCGTGCTAAAGGTTAATTTTTCTTCCTTTCTTATTTTTGTTAAATTCCATGACTTTCCATGACTTGAATTGAAATTCCATGACTTTCCAGGCCTGGAAAATCAAAAATCAAATTCCATGACTTTCCAGGTTTTCCATGACCTGTACGAACCCTGTGAAGGATAAACTGTATAAATATACAATTTTTGCCTAAAGTTAAGAATCAAAGTATATACAAAAATCTATATTTACGCATTTATATGTCTTGAATCAAACAAAACCAACACTTGAAGACAAAGCTATCTTGATTCTAAAGTCTTTATTGCTCATTTAAATATCTTAAAACTTCATTCGAAACCATTTATACATGAAGTAATTGTTCTTGCTTGGTTCTGACAATTGTTTTACACAATACGTTTACTGTCATTTCAACACACATTGCAGCTAAAGGTTTATTTCAACTCAAAGCGGCAGTCAGTATGGATAATCATTTTGCCTTTTAGCCTCTAGAGCAGTACCTGCGATGTGTGGACCCTCCCATGAGAGGACACCTCCCTTAAAAGGACACTTTATCTTGTCCCTTTTTGTATTATCTCAACCAAAGTATACTTATCATAAAAGGCCACCTGCAATGTAGGGACATTTTTGGCTGTTACCAAGGGTGTCCTTTCATCACAGGTACCACTGTATAATGTTTCCCTGTGGATAATCTTTCTTTCTTTCTTTATTTGGTGTTTAACGTTGTTTTCAACCACGAAGGTTAATATCGCGACGGGGAAAGGGGGGGGGGGGGGGGGGGGGAGATGGGATAGAGCCACTTGTTAATTGTTTCTTGTTCACAAAAGCACTAATCAAAACATTGCTCCAGGGGCTTGCAACGTAGTACAATATATTACCTTACTGGGAGAATGCAAGTTTCCAGTACAAAGGACTTAACATTTCTTACATACTGCTTGACTAAAATCTTTACAAACATTGACTATATTCTATACAAGAAACACTTAACAAGGGTAAAAGGAGAAACAGAATCCGAGAGTTTTTGATTCATTTGGCTTTAGGTCTAAACTTTTTTTTTCTCAATCTCTGCAGTTGTTATCAGCACCTTCCCCTCAAAACAACAGCAATTACCAACCAGGCATTGTCCGCTTTTCACAAGCAAAAAATTGCACAAAATAGGACAATAAAGACATTTCAGGAATATTAGGCCATTGCATGGGACAAGACTTTTAAACATATACATGTGAGAGGTACAGTTGTACACACAAGCTTTTTTTGGTTTTCAAGATTGACATACTCAGATTACATGAACAAAACACAAATGATGTGGAACATTCAATATTGCACAAGTAAAATTACTCCAAACAGTAGGCACGTATTTGACAAGCGCAAGGATCAACACACTTACAACACGCGTAACTAAAGTAGTCATTTCATTGAGGGGCAAGACAGGCTATTTCTGTTTACGCTTTTACACAATACAATGACACATATTTATCAAACTTCAACTAAAATCCACCTAAATCACACTAAAAAAAACCTAACAAAACTCCAAGAACAAATCCATCTACTGTCTTTTTCTAAATCATGCGCTAAACTTGTTCACACAGACAACTACAAACACATCTGAGAAAATTCAAATAAATGGAAGACAACAAAGAACAGAAATCGATCTAAGAGCATTGAGTTAGTCAGGAAGACAAAACAACAATTAGCGTACACTGGACTTAGTTCAAGATTTATACTAAAGTTTTGATCATGATAGGCCAAGACAAGAACGAAAGTCTGAACATGGATTTCTCTGAATAAATGCATGGGCATGCAGCAAGACACACACACACACACACACACACACACACACACACACACACACACACACACACAGACACACAGACACACAGACACACAGACACACACACACACACACACACACACACACACACACACACAATCTTAACACTAACAATAAGAGGGGGACAAAAGTAAGCTTAGTCAATTACCAGTCACATGAGATCTTCTGAATACTGCAGAGGCATTTGGGAACTGTCTAAACTGCTTATAGCAAAATTTTCCCAGAACAAAATACCTGCAAACTATTAGCATCAATGCATAAATTAGAAAGGTTAAATAATTCATATGTACAAACTCACTAAAAAGTCACCCAAAGAAATATTACCAATCAAAGTATCTTCAGCGCTCCTGCAGAATATTTCCTAAAGTCTATTTTACCAAAAGGGTCAAGCCAACCATTTTTAATTTATTCTGAATTTTTGGGATAGTCACACCTGAAAATAATAATGCAATACAAATTATCATCTCTTCATTTTAGAGCACAACTTTTTGGTTTGATGACAGACAAAACAAACATCATATGACTGTTTAACTCTCCTAACCTCAAGCTTACTAGTCTGGCTGTTACCTCCACTTTGTAAACATTAACCTTTTCTACATCTTAGAAAAAAGACACCCCCCCCCCCCCCCCCAAAAAAAAAGGAGTGAATTCAAGGTTCAAAAATGTGTTTCATTTTTGTCTGGTGATAAACTGCTACAAGCAAATGTGACCAATGCATGGATGAAAAAAAAGTTTATCATTGTTTTAGGAACATTAAGTCTACATATCAACTTTTACACTTCACGAACTGTGCATTGCCTTTGACGAGTGTACTTCTGCGTAATGCCCCTACCGCAAGAGAACTGAACGAATCGCACGGCACACAATAACTTAAGCACCACCAATGTACACAGATCACCTATTCTCACTGAGCAAAGTCATATTACACTGAACACTGAATGCAAGTGTTTTCACCCCTTTCCTCAGGATGTAATTATATCCTGTGATCTTGATCATATCCAGTCTTTTTTTGCATTAACACAATAATATCACAAACACAACACCTTCATATTGCCGTTATGAGCAAGCAAAGGAATAAAACAGACCTAACAAACTCTACTTTTATACACAATTCAGAATCTAAACACAAACTTCAAGAGACATTCTTAAGTATGCTGTACCGTGTACTCAAATGATGGAATTAGTAGGAGGCAGGCAGAGATACAACTACATTACAAAACTGGATGGTACTCAATTGAGCTGCAAACAACCTCTCTGTTTCCACTTGGTTTACACACTGAAACATTTCCTCACATTTATACTGACCTGAACAAATGTTAATGCAGCTTTCAAATCAACCTGATTAGAGTTTCTGAAGCCTGTATCCAGGGTCCCCACTGGTTTTTAGAAATAAAATTCCATGACTTTTCCATGACTTTCCATGAGCCTCAATAACATTTTCCATGACTAGATCCACAGGTCCCCATTTCCGAACATGCAAACTTTTTACGTCTTGTCACTGCCAGTTTTGACACTGGCTTGCTTTGCACTGAATTTGAGTCAGTTTCTACGCAGTGTCTCTTCGACAAGCAAGTCAAGCATTTGCTACGCAGTCAGATTATCGGTAATGTTTGCTGGTCCTGTCATTTCACTAAACTGGACCAGCCACTGTTTGTATCCATCTGCACTTTCGTAAATTCCGTTTCGTAACCGTCACTGTGACTTGACGAACTGTCATTTTTTTCACCGCGATACACAGTTCATTGCGAAGATCTTCCTTGGTAATTCGTTCCAATTCTGCATACTTTTTGTTGTCAAGAAACAACTCGAAAGAAAGTTTCAAACTCATCATCCTCCATCTTGCTTGTCGAAGCGCTAAAGTACTTTATTGATGCAAAAACAAAAGCAGAAAACTTTGACGAAACCGACTCAAATGCAGCGCAGACGACACGACAAGATAACGGAAGGAAGTGAGCCTCGCTTTGGCTCAAGTGCCGTTAAAAATACCGTTATTCTCGTATGCAAATACGAACGAGAAGTTGGTCATACGAACAAGCCTTGTGCTGGCGACGCATATCGCCGCTGGCTGGCAAAGGGGGGGGGGGGGGGGGGGGAATGGTTGGGCGACAAAAATCGCCGCTGGCGTGCTAAAGGTTAATTTTTTTTCTTTCTTATTTTTGTTAAATTCCATGACTTTCCAAGGCTTAAATTGAAATTCCATGACTTTCCAGGCCTGGAAAATTAAAAATCAAATTCCATGACTTTCCACGTTTTCCATGACCTGTACGAACCCTGTGAATCAGTCACAATATTACTCTTTCTTTTTTTTTTCCTAACAAAATAACCATACTCTCTAAGAAATAGAAGTACACACTATTTCTCACGATCATTCGCTTTTGCTATATTTCTTGATGATTCATGCAAACATTATGAAGGCACACATTCCCACTTTCTGAATTTCAAAACATACATTTCACATGGTGATGTCTCTTTTGACCCAATCTCTCCCTCTCTCCTGGTAGGCCTATTGGTTGTTTGACCCAATCTCTCCCTCTCTCCTGGTAGGCCTATTGGTTGTTTTCTAAGAATACTTTCATTCTTATCAGATTGGGGGAATGCAAGGAAACAGTCATAAAAACCATGTGTCCATACAGAGAGTGGGGGAAGGGGAGGGGGGTTGGTGAAAGAGTGAATCTTGACATTTTGACATGACTGAGACGAGACAGATGGAGAGCCAAGAGATCAGACAGTAGAGAGATTGTACTTTGTAGACTTGCTACAGCTTTGATAGTAAGTATGCACACACGGGTACAGATGATTATAATTATCCTGTAACACTTTAACTGTACAACACAGATGCAACACGCCATATCAATACATGACTCTATATACACACCAATATTAACATTGCGCAATCAGTACGTGAGTGTGAGTGAGAAAAAAGGGGGGTGGGGGGGGGGGGGGCAGATGACAGAGAGAGAGGGGGAGTGAGAGAGAGGGGGAGTCAGAGAGAGAAAGAGGGACGGGAGGGGGTACATCATGAAACAACTACATGTACTTGCAAAATGTTCAATTCACAAAAGCATTGTTCATATTCAAGATCAATTGATAAGATGTGGAACTGTGCGTGTCCAGTCATCAATCTATCAAACAAACAAACTCAATTCTTAAAGCTCGGTTTGTCCCGTTCACTGGGACCTGGATCAATAACTTATGTACATACTTCACACAGGGTAATGTCAAGTTTTATACAGGAAGGACTAAATCCTTCAAGGCTTACCTTTCCGTTTTGTCATCGTCACAAAGAGAAGATTCCTTCCAGTTTTTGTATTATACACAGGTCCCAGCCATCTGTCAAAGGTAATGTCATATGGGTGATTAGGCGCCAATGTTCTGACATTCTCCTTTACAAACCAGCTGGCATTCTACGACATATGGGTGATTAGGCGCCAATGTTCTGACTCTCTCCTTTACAAACCAGCTGGCATTCTACGACATATGGGTGATTAGGCGCCAATGTTCTGACTCTCTCCTTTACAAACCAGCTGGCATTCTACGACATATGGGTGATTAGGCGCCAATGTTCTGACTCTCTCCTTTACAAACCAGCTGACATTCTACGACATATGGGTGATTAGGCGCCAATGTTCTGACTCTCTCCTTTACAAACCAGCTGGCATTCTACGACATATGGGTGATTAGGCGCCAATGTTCTGACTCTCTCCTTTACAAACCAGCTGGCATTCTACGACATATGGGTGATTAGGCGCCAATGTTCTGACTCTCTCCTTTACAAACTAGCTGGCATTCTACGACATATGGGCGATGAGGTGCCAATGTTCTGACATTCTCCTTTACAAACCAGCTGGCATTCCACAACGTATGGATGGTTAGGCGCCTATGTTCTGACATTCTCCTTAAAACATCAGCTGACACTGCATCACTGAATTCATTTCATGAAAATTCCAAGTCAGAATGTTTCTGAAATGCACACTTTGCACTGTAACAGCACACATACACCGTGTCTTATTTCTCACATTCTTCAAAGGTTTCAGTCCTCCAAAATACTGACTTTCAGGCGAGACAAATCAATTGCTGAGCGTCTGGTTTCAAAGCTCAGTAACAAGCGTTGAAAAGGTTTGCAACGTTGCAAACCGCTTATTTCTCAACAGAAAGGCTTATACTTTCAATATTCTTTATCTCAAGAAAATGAGATTTTCTGGTATACTGTTCACTTTCCCATTCTGAAGCTGAAATTCTGACAGACACGGCTTCAGTGTTGATGGAAATACTGAAAGAACCCATCACATATGCATGTTTCAGGTGGTCATCTTCATGAGTGTGTGTTGAGCAATGCCATTCGGCTGGTACTGCATGATCAGCTCATTGTGTAGCACAACAATCTCACCATTTCCATCACACAGTTTCAAGTATTCATGAGCTACACTAATAATCATTTGTCATCAGAAGACTTCACAGTGCCACTTCTATTTCTACAGCTTCCTTGCTTGTCCCGAAATGCAGAAATGACTATGCGTGGGTTAGGCCTCAAACGTTCACATTTCTTGGTATTCTTACCCTGTTTATTAAAACACGTGCCTGTCTGAATAAGAGCCAAGGCAAGTTATCTTTGGTCTGAAGATGCCAGTCACAAAAAAGCAATGAAACTGTGGTGCCAAATACAATCAGTGCGGACACAGCTGTCTGTTGCTACACTTGCAGGCAGAGTGGCCGCTAAACACACGTGCACAACCATCACGTCTTGCCTGCAGACATGATCAATTACACCAAACACGTACATATATAAGTTGTTGCTCATGCGTGTAGATTGTGGCTTCTTGCGTTTGAGTTTGCGTTTCTGCATGAATTCAATGTCAACATCAAAGTTTTCAAGTCGGCGCACATGCGTATTCACTCAAGATCGGTGAACAGAAGTACAAGCACAAGGAAGTAAGTGCTTCACATACACATATGTGGCTTCTTGCGTTGAGTTTCTACGAATATTCCACAGACACAACTGCTACTGTTCAGGTTGATCTTGATACACACACATATGTTTCTGTCTAATTCTACACACTGTCACAAGGCACAGTTCACGCTCTACGCCTTATTCAACACTTTAAAAATGCAGTTTACATGTTAAACCATTTCCTCGGTTTTAAGAAGACATCTTAAATGGTCAAACACTTTGACGATGCAGTTCATATGTTAAACCGTTTTCTCCTGTTCAAATTTCCATCTTAAATGGTGTAGCAATTGGGCCTTATGAGGACACTTTTGCCTTATGGGGGAAGAAAGGTTGTCGCTCCTAAAAAAAAAAAGAAAAAAAAAGTGGTCCTAAATACAGGTGGTGGTGGTAATACAAGGCTATTCTCACGCTCAGAGCGCTGAGGTGCTCAGAGTACACCAATCTCAACTCGTGTATGTGTGAGCCTGGCACTCTGTGTATATAATGGTGGTTTCTGCACGGCTGTGTTGATCACTGTGAGTTCAGAAAGCGTCGATGGATGTGAAGATGGCGACGGGGAAGTTCTTGATGTGCGTCTGCCACTGCGACGACAGCTGGAAGAACTTGACGTTGTACCACTCCACTCCGTCCACCACCACTGCAACATGACATGGAAACATTCGTAAGGTGATGCTGGACTCTGTGCATGTGTGCATGTGCATGTGCGTGTGTGTGTGCGTGCGTGCATGTGTGTGTATTTGTGTGTGTGTGTTTGTGTGTGTGTGTGTTTGATACACCTTTTATCAAAAATAACAACTCATAAGCATCTAAAAATAGAGTCCTTCTTAAAAAATAGTTTCATTTGTTTTATAATGTCTCATTTTTCCCACACAGACGACTGCCCACGTGGAACAGGCATGCAGACCCCAGAACATGTCCTCCAGGCATGCCCGACCTTTACGGACCTGAGAAGCCAATTCTGGCTACAGATGGTGGACCTGAAGGTAAAACTGTGGTGCCCAGCAGAGTCCCTGGGGCGAACTCAACTGCAGACTTTTTCACATCAACAACGTTGACAGTGTGATGGGAACACAGAAGAAGATTTGCCTAAGGAATCTGACCTGTGAGCGTGACGTTCTGACTCTTGGTGGTGCACACCATGCGACTGATGCCTTCAATCACCTGGCACTTGGACTCCAGATCCTTCGCCTTCTTCCCGATACGCATGACTGAAACACACGCAACCCTTTCACATGTGAATCACACACACACACACCATCCAGCCAGACATACAGTCGCTCAGCCAGCCTGCAAGCTCTTGACATAGGGTGGGTGACACACACACACACACACACCAGCCAGACATACAGTCACTCAGCCAGCCTGCAAGCTCTTGACATAGGGTGGGTGACACACACACACACACCAGCCAGACATACAGTCGCTCAGCCAGCCTGCAAGCTCTTGACATAGGGTGGGTGACACACACACACACACACACCAGCCAGACATACAGTCACTCAGCCAGCCTGCAAGCTCTTGACATAGGGTGGGTGACACACACACACACACACCAGCCAGACATACAGTCACTCAGCCAGCCTGCAAGCACTTGACATAGGGTGGGTGACACACACACACACACACACACCAGCCAGACATACAGTCGCTCAGCCAGCCTGCAAGCTCTTGACATAGGGTGGGTGACACACACACACACACACACACATACACCAGCCAGACATACAGTCACTCAGCCAGCCTGCAAGCTCTTGACATAGGGTGGGTGAAACACACACACACACACACACACACCAGCCAGACATACAGTCACTCAGCCAGCCTGCAAGCACTTGACATAGGGTGGGTGACACACACACACACACACACACCAGCCAGACATACAGTCACTCAGCCAGCCTGCAAGCACTTGACATAGGGTGGGTCACACACACACACACATACACCAGCCAGACATACAGTCACTCAGCCAGCCTGCAAGCTCTTGACATAGGGTGGGTGACACACACACACACACACACCATCCAGCCAGACATACAGTCGCTCAGCCAGCCTGCAAGCTCTTGACATAGGGTGGGTGACACACACACACCCACACACCATCCAGCCAGACATACAGTCACTCAGCCAGCCTGCAAGCTCTTGACATAGGGTGGGTGACACACACACACACACCAGCCAGACATACAGTCACTCAGCCAGCCTGCAAGCACTTGACATAGGGTGGGTGACACACACACACACACACACCAGCCAGACATACAGTCACTCAGCCAGCCTGCAAGCTCTTGACATAGGGTGGGTGACACACACACACACACACCAGCCAGACATACAGTCACTCAGCCAGCCTGCAAGCACTTGACATAGGGTAGGTGACACACACACACACACACACACACCAGCCAGACATACAGTCACTCAGCCAGCCTGCAAGCTCTTGACATAGGGTGGGTGACACACACACACACACACACCAGCCAGACATACAGTCACTCAGCCAGCCTGCAAGCACTTGACATAGGGTGGGTGACACACACACACACACACACACTACTTGCTTCCTGCAAGGTTTGAGCATCATTTCCGAAAACTTGCAGTAGTTACTTTGCTATGATTTTTTTTTAGAGTTTGAAACTGATGGTGTTACTTTCCACTACACGGGGGGAAAAGGAATAATCTCACTGGAAAAGCCCAACAGCATACACACCAAAGACAAAACATATCCACAACTCTTGACTCACTGGAAAACGCCAACAGCATACACACATAAGATAAAACATTTGCACAACTCTCGACCAAAAATGGCACAACTCTCCACTCACTGGAAAACAGCATACACACAATAAGACAAAACATTTGCACAAATCTAGTACATTATCATTATCAACTCTCCACTCACTCTTCTGTTTCTTCTCCTTGGTGACGACCATCATGGCGAAAGCGGGTGGCGCCAGACCAGTGATGGACATTGCCGAGGACGTTCCGGCGCTGGTGGAGGGAGCCATGCGCGACACCACCAGCGAGCGGAACGCTGTCTTCAGCGAGAACTTGCTGCTGGCGTCACGCTTGTCCTTCTTGTCACGGTCCGACGACTCGGACTTGGGCATGGTCCACCAGTAGTCCACCTGCAGGTCCATGAATTCTCCGCTGTTGTTGGACAGCACCGCCGTGTTCGACGAACCGGAACCTGGCAGGCTAGAAAGAAAGGAGAACCTGACGTACGTCAGTGTGGTTTGTGTTAGAGGGCACCTTTCATGCTGGGGTTAAGCAAAGC
This sequence comes from Littorina saxatilis, assembly GCF_037325665.1. Classification (NCBI taxonomy): domain Eukaryota; kingdom Metazoa; phylum Mollusca; class Gastropoda; order Littorinimorpha; family Littorinidae; genus Littorina; species Littorina saxatilis. The sequence goes on from NC_090261.1 coordinate 67,745,720, forward strand.
AAAGCAAAGCAAAGCAAAGCAAAGCACATTCATATGATGAGAGAAAACAGAAAAAGAAAACAGCTGCTGCCCACATATGGGTAAACCTTTTCCAGAAACAAAGAGGGAAAAAGAGGAGAATATAAGCCCACACAGCCAAAGCCCGCACATGACAAACTGTATAGAAAAGGGAAAAAGAAAACAGAACAAGAAGAGCAAACGCTCGATCGAGTCACTTTCGCAGTTCTGAATATTATATGAGGCATCAGATGGACAGGAAGAAATTGCTATTCACAACACAATACAGATGTAAATAATTTGATGTAAAGAATAATCCTATAAAGTTTGAATCAAATCCGATGAATAGTTTCAGAGATATGATATTTCAATTTTTTTCCTTCAAGACATACCTGTGACCTTGAAAAAGGTCAAAGGTCACCAAAGCAGACGTCAAAGTGTAGAGGTCACTGGGAGTCACGTTCACATAAAATTTGAGCCCGGTCACTTTTATAGTTTCCGAGAAAAGCCCAACGTTAAGTTGTGTGTTGCCGAACAGAAAAGGCTAGTTATCTCCCTTGTTTTTCTGATAACGTTCGTAAAAGGCTACAGATGTAAATACTTTGATGTAAAGAATAATCCTACAAAGTTTCAATCACATCCGATGAACTTTGTCAAAGATATAAAATGTCTAATTTTTCCTTTGACGCTGACCTGTGACCTTGAAAAAGGTCAAAGGTCAACGAAACCATCGTTAAAGTGTAGAGGTCATTGGAGGTCACGACTAAACAAAATATGAGCCCGATCGCTTTGATAGTTTCCGAGAAAAGTCCAACGTTAAGGTGGTGTCTACGGCCGGCCGGCCGGGGCCGGACAGACTAACACTGACCGATTACATAGAGTCACTTTTTCTCAAGTGACTCAAAAACAGCTAAAGCCAACGCATGGTTTCAATTTCTTCCAATAATTTGATTCCCCGAATGAATACACATATGAAAGCACACATTCATATAAAGTTAAAAAAACAAAGGATTACTGTACTCACCAATACAAAGACGACACAAGACGATTACGAATTTTCGCTTCTGGAAGCTTCACCAGAAGCGAAAATTCGTAATCGTCTTGTGTTGTCTTTGTATTGGTGAGTACAGTAATCCTTTGTTTTTTAACTTTGTTCATCTTACCACTGTCACTTCGTTGTTTAGATTTTTACACATTCATATTGTTGAAGAAAAATAGAAAAGGGGGAAAATCATCCCAAGCCGATATACGGGTACACCTTTTCCAGAAAAAAAAGCAGAAATGAGGAGGAAATAAGCCCACACACGCATTACCACTTTTTCAAATGTTTTTTTTTTCTATGAAAAAAAATAAACGTATGAAAGGGCAAAAAGGATAAAAAAAACAATCAGACAAACCTCGCACACAGTTACCACTTTTTCTGATACTGTTTTCCCTCCAATTAATTAAATGATGAAAAGGCAAAAAGGATGATATGCCCAAACAGCCAAAGCCCACACATGGTTGCACCTTTTCCCATTTTGTTTCCCAAAATTAATACACATAAACAAAAAAATAAAAAAGGATACAATCCAAAACAATCAAAGCCCACATATCGTTACAACATTTTCCATTCAATTTTTACCAATTCACATACAAATGAAAGAAAAAGAGAATAAAAAATACAGTATTAGTAAGCCGAACAACCACACACGATACATGGTTACAACGTTTTTTAAACCAGTATACTTAGTAAGAAGGGATGGATACACATTCTGATAAAAAGCTGGGATAGGAAAGATGCAGAAATGGAGTCAAAAGACATCTGAGAATTGTTATGACAAGATTTTCATTTCCTTTGCATAACCAAATGGCTTAAATAAAAAGAGAAAGCCCAAACATGGTCACACCATTTTTCAATCAAGCCCAAACATGGTCACACCATTTTTCAATCAAGCCCAAACATGGTCACACCATTTTTCAATCAAGCCCAAACATGGTCACACCATTTTTCAATCAAGCCCAAACATGGTCACACCATTTTTCAATCAAGCCCAAACATGGTCACACCATTTTTCAATCAAGCCCAAACATGGTCACACCATTTTTCAATCAAGCCCAAACATGGTCACACCATTTTTCCATCTCCAGATGACGATCAAAGAGTAACAAGCAGGGATTGACAGACATTCCCATGATAAGCCAGGATCAAGTATACCACAAGAGGAAAACAACACCTCAACATTCTTATGAAAAACCTATTAACGGAACCCCGTTTTTTAAGACCTCCAATAATCTGACAAAACAGGTCTTGGGAGTGCGACTAAAAGCTGGAGACTGTGTGGTTGGGAAGGAGGTGTGAGTGCAAGTGAGACTGAAAGCTGGAGACTGTGTGGTTGGGAAGGAGGTGTGAGTGCAAGTGAGACTGAAAGCTGGAGACTGTGTGGTTGGGAAGGAGGTGTGAGTGCAAGTGAGACTGAAAGCTGGAGACTGTGTGGTTGGGAAGGAGGTGTGAGTGCAAGTGAGACTGAAAGCTGGAGACTGTGTGGTTGGGAAGGGGGTGTGAGTGCAAGTGGGACTGAAAGCTGGAGACTGTGTGTGGTTGGGAAGGGGGTGTGAGTGCAAGTGGGACTGAAAGCTGGAGACTGTGTGGTTGGGAAGGAGGTGTGAGTGCAAGTGAGACTGAAAGCTGGAGACTGTGTGTGGTTGGGAAGGGGGTACGGTGTGAGTGCAAGTGAGACTGAAAGCTGGAGACTGTGGTTGGGAAGGGGGTGTGAGTGCAAGTGAGACTGAAAGCTGGAGACTGTGTGTGGTTGGGAAGAGGGTGTGAGTGCAAGTGAGACTGAAAGCTGGAGACTGTGTGTGGTTGGGAAGAGGGTGTGAGTGCAAGTGAGACTGAAAGCTGGAGACTGTGTGGTTGGGAAGGGGGTGTGAGTGCAAGTGAGACTGAAAGCTGGAGACTGTGTGGTTGGGAAGAGGGTGTGAGTGCAAGTGAGACTGAAAGCTGGAGACTGTGTGGTTGGGAAGAGGGTGTGAGTGTAAGTGAGACTGAAAGCTGGAGACTGTGTGGTTGGGAAGGGGGTGTGAGTGCAAGTGAGACTGAAAGCTGGAGACTGTGTGGTTGGGAAGAGGGTGTGAGTGCAAGTGGGACTGAAAGCTGGAGACTGTGTGGTTGGGAAGGGGGTGTGAGTGCAAGTGAGACTGAAAGCTGGAGACTGTGTGGTTGGGAAGGGGGTGTGAGTGCAAGTGAGACTGAAAGCTGGAGACTGTGTGGTTGGGAAGGGGGTGTGAGTGAAAGTGAGACTGAAAGCTGGAGACTGTGTGGTTGGGATGGGGGTGTGATTGCAAGTGACTGAAAGCTGGAGACTGTGAGCGAGTTGGGAAGGGGGTGTGAGTGCAAGTGAGACTGAAAGCTGGAGACTGTGTGGTTGGGAAGGGGGTGTGAGTGCAAGTGGGAGGAACCCTTATATGGGTTTTTATACAGAACAGCAGCTGGGTAGAAGTAGGAACATTCAGGTTGGAAAATGGTCAAGTAGGGAGTGCGCGAGTTATTGTGTTTTGCTGTTGCACATACACACACACACGTTCACACACACACACACACACACACACAATGTTCACACACACATGTTCACACAAACACACACATACATACACACACAAATACACACACACACACACATGTTCACACACACACACACACACACACACACATCAATTTTGTTACCTGTCCACTCAGGTGGACGGATGTGTGTGTGAACTTACCCAGTGGACGGCGAGGCTCCCCCGATGTTGGGGGAGGAGGGAGGGGTGGAGGGCTCTCGCGTCCTGTCCAGTACAGGTGTGGAGAGGGGCGGGGAGCTGGACATGCCAGGGGAGGTCACTGCGTTGTCCTCAATCTCCACTGAAAGACAAACCTCAACGTATGTAGATCATATGACCTTTTTGTTTAGACTGTTTTATTTTCATTTTATGTACAAATGCATATATCATTGTACATGGCTATGTGCTCCAGTGATAACAGGGCAACTTACAAGTAAACATTCTTTTATTGTTATGATCACTTTTACGTTTTATTGCTTTCATCTCTTTCACTTGCTGATACAGTATCTGTAACACCCACACCATTATCATCTCTTTCACTTGCTGATACAGTATCTGTAACACCCACACCATTATCTGCAAACATTCTAATAACCAGCCAAAATAACTAGTTTTGTTGTTTGCAATCAAGGTTTGTTTGTCCGTCTCTCCAATTCAATCAGCCACTAATCCTGTGAAAAGACAACTAATGTTAACGTCAGACTCACCCGAAGCAGATGTATTCAGGGTATCCAAAGTCCCGATGCGGACCTCCTGTAGACAAAAACAAGCAAAATGTAAACTAATGTAAACTATCGATCGTTCAACCAAGGCATTTGTGTAATCGTTAAATCAACATTCGCCTCCCGTCCTCCGCTAGTTCTTCACATCCATTAAAAAGTCAGAACATCTGAAAAGCACGAATTACTGGAAATTAAAGGTGCATTCCTGGGGAAAGACATTTTTCGGAAGAACATAAAATTCTTAATGTAGGAAAATCATACAATGGTACCAAAGACTCTAAAATAAATTTAAGGCAGGGTTTCTGAAAACCACATGCACCCATGCATTATTTTTATGAGGGGAAAGGGCGGGAAGAGGGATGACTTCAAGAGCAGAAAGGGGGACAACTCACACTGATGAATGGAATGAAGATCTGGGTGGAATTGTCATCGTTTCTGAAATGAAGCACACAGTCACGTCCTTGTTACCAATTTCTGTCATGAATCTCAAGATGATTTCAGTTAACGTTCGAACAAAATTCCTGCCATCATATTTGAAAAGAATACTACACTTGCTTTCTTTTTGAAACAAAGTGCTTCTGATGCACAGAAAATATACAAGTGAAGTTGCTGACATCTTGAGATACTTTCCTGAAAGTCTATCCTGGTCACACATAATAACAAGCCACAAAGCCTATTTGCAGCAAAGAATCTGTATTTTGTGCTCAGACACACTTGCATCTTAAAACAATAATATAATCGATTACAGACAACCTTGATCTTATGGTGATTGGGTGAATGACTGGCTCAAATGCCTGAACTGAAAAATATGAACAATAAACCTCTATGCCCTAAAGATAATATCAATGAGTTTCATTACAATCCCATACTGGTATGAAAATGACATTTTGTCCCAGAATGACGGACATGTGCACACTCTTTCCAACACTCAAAGTCTCAAGTACAGTATAGTGGCAACACAAATTCAGCCTCACCCTTTGCCTTTGCACATGATCAAGGCTTCTGCCACAGGCACCTGCTGAACGGAGTTTGCCCCACTCAGATAAAGCGATATCCTGTTGGCAATTTCTGACGGCTCTGAAAAGATATATTGAAACATTCTTTGAAAATCTTTTAAAGCACTTCAGTATTAAAAAATGTGAGGAAAAAAACTGCAACAAAGATAAGTGGTTGATTTCAGGACACAAGTACAGTCTCACATTCCTCAAACTATCTAAGACTCTTTGAACCATATTATCAATTTTCAGGTTTACCTTTCTGTAACTTCCGTCAAATCTGCATGTTCAGCTAAGAAAAAATAAAACATGTCAAGATCAGTCAAATCCTGCTTGACACTTGTCTAGTCACCGTTGAAGCAAGAATTTATAGCTTAATTTGTAAAAAAAATAGTTTTTAGTTGTTTATTGCTGTGAACCTCCAAGCCTCGTTACTGTTTCTTCTTCTTTTCTATTTTTATTTTTTTTAGACACTGGGCAAACTCCAGTTTATCCATGTACAGGGTTTAACCTGGGAGAAAAAGGCAATGGGACATTTGTCCCCCTCAACCAAATTCCAATGGGACATAGTCGAAGGCAAGAAGTGCCAAAGAGGCCTGTACTAGACCAAAGATGCAAAATGGTGCAATTCGGTGTGAGAATTAGCCGCTATATCGTGTTATCTCTGTATGTGTGTGAGTGTGTGTGTAATCCGATGTAAAGTGTACATTTGGTGGCGCAGTGGTAAGTAATCTCAATGCGCCCTTTGACACACTGAAGGGAATTGTGATGGGACATTTTCAGATTTAATGCGTCAATGGCGCAGGGCACACTAGTAAATGAAACCCTGCATGCATCTTACCCAGTTTGAGAGAGTCTTGCTTCTCAAACATGTCCCTCCACTGAGAGTCCATGAAGAGACTGCTGTAGGTGCTGTCGATGCTGCCCAGGTACTTGGCTATTGCGCTGCAGCCTGAAACAACATCATTGGGTCATTAACGCTTTATACACTGGCTGAGTTCTTTGTGCAGCCTGAAACAACATCATTGGGTCATTAACGCTTTATACACTGGCTGAGTTCTTTGTGCAGCCTGAAACAACATCATTGGGTCATTAACGCTTTATACACTGGCTGAGTTCTTTGTGCAGCCTGAAACAACATCATTGGGTCATTAACGCTTTATACACTGGCTGAGTTCTTTGTGCAGCCTGAAAGCTTTATACACTGGCTGAGTTCTTTGTCCTAACTACATCACTGTTGTTGTTGATTAACACGGCCAAGTCACACCCACGGTACATCATATCAAATGAAATCAACGTTATCATCTCAAGCATGAGCAATCACAATGGTGGTGCAAATGAAAAACACAACTCTACAACATTATAAACATTCAAATATGTACTTAACGAATAAAAACACACAAAAAATTGAGAATTTACCCACCAGATGCAGCCCGGATTTCAACACTCAACCTTCTGCACAGGAGGCAAGCGTCTTGGCCACTAGACCATTGCGCCTGTCCTCATGCCCACAAACTTCTAACCTGTGTATACCTCAAACAGCAATGAACAAAGACTGACCCAGGGGGATCAGAAGGAATTTGATGTAGGTCTGCCAGTCGGGCGTCTTGGCCGAAAAGTGCTCCACATAGGGCCGTAACACAGAGTTGATGTACGCGTCCCCTCCGATGATTCCCACCCTCAGGGGAGCTGGACTCCGGGCGTTGCTGTTGCAGCTGTGGAGAGAGTTATCCATTTATAGTCTGCAACACTCAACTCAATGATTTCCACGCTGTTTAAAATGAAGGCACTACAACATTTCTAATATTTGCAAAATCTTCAACCAAAAATAGCATAATCATTACCACCATGAGTGATTTAAAAAAACAGAAGGTTAGTTTTATCATTTAAAAAAAGATTATTTGCAAATTAGAGTGGAACAAACAAACAGACAAACAAACAAACAGACAAGCAGACAAACAAACAGACAAGCAAGTGAGAAAAGTAAGAAACAAGTCGCGTAAGGCGAAAATACAATATTTAGTCAAGTAGCTGTCGAACTCACAGAATGAAACTGAACGCAATGCCATTTTTCAGCAAGACCGTATACTCGTAGCATCGTCAGTCCACCGCTCATGGCAAAGGCAGTGAAATTGACAAGAAGAGCGGGGTAGTAGTTGCGCTAAGAAGGATAGCACGCTTTTCTGTACCTCTCTTTGTTTTAACTTTCTGAGCGTGTTTTTAATCCAAACATATCATATCTATATGTTTTTGGAATCAGGAACCGACAAGGAATAAGATGAAAGTGTTTTTAAATTGATTTGGACAATTTAATTTTGATAATAATTTTTATATATTTAATTTTCAGAGCTTGTTTTTAATCCGAATATAACATATTTATATGTTTTTGGAATCAGCAAATGATGGAGAATAAGATAAACGTAAATTTGGATCGTTTTATAAATTTTTATTTTTTTTTACAATTTTCAGATTTTTAATGACCAAAGTCATAAATTAATTTTTAAGCCACCAAGCTGAAATGCAATACCGAATTGCGAAGTCCGGGCTTCGTCGAAGATTACTTGACCAAAATTTCAACCAATTTGGTTAAAAAATGAGGGCGTGACAGTGCCGCCTCAACTTTCACGAAAAGCCGGATATGACGTCATCAAAGACATTTATCAAAAAAATGAAAAAAACGTTCGGGGATTTCATACCCAGGAACTCTCATGTCAAATTTCATAAAGATCGGTCCAGTAGTTTAGTCTGAATCGCTCTACACACACACACACACACACGCACACGCACGCACGACCCTCGTTTCGATTCCCCCTCGATGTTAAAATATTTAGTCAAAACTTGACTAAATATAAAAAGGACAAAAAGAAAGAAACCTAGGGACGTACAATTTCTGTAAACTGCTCCACAGAAAGAAAGTGACACATCCCCCCACCCCACACAACCAAAAGAAACCCCCCAAAAACAAACAACAAGAAATAAACCCAAAGAAACCCCCAAAACAAGCAAGCAAACAGGCCTGCCAGCAAAGAAACTTACAATTTCTGTATTTTGCTGACTAGAAAGACAATGGCGGCCTTGACGTCTGCCTCAGAGCAAGTTCTGATGAACTGGAACCGATCCTGGGCTCTCTGACACAGTAACTGCAACACAAAACACATGCACATTGGCTTAGCTTAATGATTCATATACAATTTTCACTTTAGGCGAATCTTTTATTTTATTTCTGTACATTGTTTGATAATTTGAAATGCTGACAGTACACTAGTTTTCACTTGATGCCCCCTTAGTTATGTTCCAACAAAGAAATTTTCAAACAAATAGTAAACCGTGTTTTAAGCATACAAAAAGCTAAGTTTGAAGGGTCCAAACAAAAAGTCACCACTTTCTTTGATTAGTGCATGGTTTTAGCAAGCCTTAATCCCAGTGCCCCACTAAAACAAAGAAACTGTCTTGAGATTCCCAAAGTGAGTCAAAGAGAGTTGTGTAATCTCAACGTAAGATCTTGGTTTTTCCCCCCGATGTTTCTGCTCATAAAAGTGTAATTAAAAAGACTTTTTCAAAGATAATTCTCTCACATTTTTTTATGTCTGAAAAGGGGGTTCTCCTGTAGCACAGACTGACAGCTGGGCTGCCGGAACCACACAACAAGAACAACACTAAGGCAGGATACAGGTGGCAGGGCCTAGCATTGGAAAAAGTGAGTTGGGCGTATAATTATAAAAAAAAAAATCCTTGAAAATTGGGAATTCCCAATCAATTCCTTCTTTACAAGACTAAAAAAAAAAAAAAAAAAAAAAAAAAGAATAAAAAGTTTGTGTATTTACGCCGTTTTGCATACAATACTAGGCCCTGAGGTGGGCAACCTTTACCTGTCCGGCCCAGTCGGCCGTGTTGACCAGGAAGAAGCTGTCCGGCAAGCGGTCATCCGCGACGTCCAGGACTTTGTTCAGCTGTTCTAACAGCGCTTTGCCTGGCTGCACACACAAACACGCATAATACAACTGACTGCATACGTAACAGCCATCCGTGCATGGTCACACACACACAATTCATTCTTTTTCAGCAGCATATACATGTATGACATCCAGTGGAACCTGTCAATAACAACCACCCCAAGGACTGACCAAAAGTGTTTGTTAAAGAGACGACGGGCGCGATGGCTTGGTGGTAAGACGCCGGCCTCCAAAGCGGAAGGTCGTGGGTTCGAATCCCGGCCGCGCCTGGTGGGTTCAGGTGGAGATTTTTCCGATCTCCCAGGTCAACTTATGTGCAGACCTGCAAGTGTGTCCACCCTTCGTGTGTACACGCAAGCACAAGACCAAGTGCGCACGGAAAAGATCCTGTAATCCATGTCAGAGTTCGGTGGGTTATAGAAACACGAACATAGCCAGCATGCTTCCTCCGAAAGCGGCGTATGGCTGCCTAAATGGCGGGGTAAAAACGGTCATACACATAAAAATCCACTCGTGCAAAAACACGAGTGTACGTGGGAGTTTCAGCCCACGAACGCAGAAGAAGAAGGTTGTTAAAGATAGATGGTTTCTATGTAAAGTTGTCTATAAAAGTAAGTCCGGACAAACAGACAGACAAACAGACGGAGTGAAAGCTCTACACCCCTGAAATATACAGGGCTGTAAAGAACAACACATTGGGGATGTTTTGGGGTGGTCGTTGTTGGTAGGTGGTTATTATCAAGAGGTGGTGGTTGTTGGTAGGTGGTTATTATCAAGAGGTGGTTGTTGTTGGTAGGTGGTTATTATCAAGAGGTGGTGGTTGTTGGTAGGTGGTTATTATCAAGAGGTGGTGGTTGTTGGTAGGTGGATATTATCAAGAGGTGGTGGTTGTTGGTAGGTGGTTATTATCAAGAGGTGGTCGTTGTTGGTAGGTGGTTATTATCTAGAGGTGGTCGTTGTTGGTAGGTGGTTATTATCAAGAGGTGGTCGTTGTTGGTAGGTGGTTATTATCAAGAGGTGGTCGTTGTTGGTAGGTGGTTATTATCAAGTGGTCGTTGTTGGTAGGTGGTTATTATCAAGAGGTGGTCGTTGTTGGTAGGTGGTTATTATCTAGAGGTGGTCGTTGTTGGTAGGTGGTTATTATCAAGAGGTGGTGGTTGTTGGTAGGTGGTTATTATCAAGAGGTGGTGGTTGTTGGTAGGTGGTTATTATCAAGGTGGTGGTTGTTGGTAGGTGGTTATTATCAAGGTGGTGGTTGTTGTTGGTAGGTGGTTATTATCAAGGTGGTGGTTGTTGGTAGGTGGTTATTATCAAGGTGGTGGTTGTTGTTGGTAGGTGGTTATTATCAAGAGGTGGTCGTTGTTGGTAGGTGGTTATTATCAAGAGGTGGTGGTTGTTGGTAGGTGGTTATTATCAAGAGGTGGTGGTTGTTGGTAGGTGGTTATTATCAAGAGGTGGTGGTTGTTGGTAGGTGGTTATTATCAAGAGGTGGTCGTTGTTGGTAGGTGGTTATTATCAAGAGGTGGTGGTTGTTGGTAGGTGGTTATTATCAAGGTGGTGGTTGTTGTTGGTAGGTGGTTATTATCAAGAGGTGGTCGTTGTTGGTAGGTGGTTATGATCAGGTGGTGGTGGTTGTTGGTAGGTGGTTATTATCAAGAGGTGGTCGTTGTTGGTACGTGGTTATTATCAAGAGGTGGTCGTTGTTGGTAGGTGGTTATTATCAAGAGGTGGTGGTTGTTGGTAGGTGGTTATGATCAAGAGGTGGTGGTTGTTGGTAGGTGGTTATTATCAAGAGGTGGTTGTTGTGGGCAGGTAGACATTATCAAGAGGTGGTGGTTGTTGGTAGGTGGTTATTATCAAGAGGTGGTGGTTGTTGGTAGGTGGTTATTATCAAGAGGTGGTCGTTGTTGGTAGGTGGTTATTATCAAGAGGTGGTGGTTGTTGGTAGGTGGTTATTATCAAGGTGGTGGTTGTTGGTAGGTGGTTATTATCAAGAGGTGGTCGTTGTTGGTACGTGGTTATTATCAAGAGGTGGTCGTTGTTGGTAGGTGGTTATTATCAAGAGGTGGTGGTTGTTGGTAGGTGGTTATTATCAAGAGGTGGTCGTTGTTGGTAGGTGGTTATTATCAAGAGGTGGTCGTTGTTGGTAGGTGGTTATTATCAAGAGGTGGTCGTTGTTGGTAGGTGGTTATTATCAAGAGGTGGTCGTTGTTGGTAGGTGGTTATTATCAAGAGGTGGTCGTTGTTGGTAGGTGGTTATTATCAAGAGGTGGTCGTTGTTGGTAGGTGGTTATTATCAAGAGGTGGTCGTTGTTGGTAGGTGGTTATTATCAAGAGGTGGTCGTTGTTGGTAGGTGGTTATTATCAAGAGGTGGTCGTTGTTGGTAGGTGGTTATGATCAAGAGGTGGTCGTTGTTGGTAGGTGGTTATGATCAAGAGGTGGTCGTTGTTGGTAGGTGGTTATTATCAAGAGGTGGTCGTTGTTGGTAGGTGGTTATTATCAAGAGGTGGTCGTTGTTGGTAGGTGGTTATTATCAAGAGGTGGTTGTTGTTGGAAGGTGGTTATTATCAAGAGGTGGTCGTTGTTGGTAGGTGGTTATTATCAAGAGGTGGTCGTTGTTGGTAGGTGGTTATTATCAAGTGGTGGTCGTTGTTGGTAGGTGGTTATCATCAAGAGGTGGTCGTTGTTGGTAGGTGGTTATTGTCAAGAGGTGGTCGTTGTTGGTAGGTGGTTATTATCAAGAGGTGGTGGTTGTTGTGGGCAGGTAGACATTATCAAGAGGTGGTGGTTGTGGGCAGGTAGACATTATCAAGAGGTGGTGGTTGTTGGTAGGTGGTTATTATCAAGAGGTGGTCGTTGTTGGTAGGTGGTTATTATCAAGAGGTGGTCGTTGTTGGTAGGTGGTTATTATCAAGAGGTGGTCGTTGTTGGTAGGTGGTTATTATCAAGAGGTGGTCGTTGTTGGTAGGTGGTTATTATCAAGAGGTGGTCGTTGTTGGTAGGTGGATATTATCAAGAGGTGGTCGTTGTTCGTAGGTGGATATTATCAAGAGGTGGTCGTTGTTGGTAGGTGGTTATTATCAAGAGGTGGTCGTTGTTGGTAGGTGGTTATTATCAAGAGGTGGTCGTTGTTGGTAGGTGGTTATTATCAAGAGGTGGTCGTTGTTGGTAGGTGGTTATTATCAAGAGGTGGTCGTTGTTGGTAGGTGGTTATTATCAAGAGGTGGTCGTTGTTGGTAGGTGGTTATTATCAAGAGGTGGTCGTTGTTGGTAGGTGGTTATTGTCAAGAGGTGGTCGTTGTTGGTAGGTGGTTATTATCAAGAGGTGGTGGTTGTTGGTAGGTGGTTATTATCAAGGGGTGGTCGTTTTTGGTAGGTGGTTATTATCAAGGGGTGGTGGTTGTTGGTAGGTGGATATTATCAAGAGGTGGTCGTTGTTGGTAGGTGGTTATTATCAAGAGGTAGTCGTTGTTGGTAGGTGGTTATTATCAAGAGGTGGTCGTTGTTGGTAGGTGGTTATTATCAAGAGGTGGTCGTTGTTGGTAGGTGGTTATTATCAAGAGGTGGTCGTTGTTGGTAGGTGGTTATTATCAAGAGGTGGTCGTTGTTGGTAGGTGGTTATTATCAAGAGGTGGTCGTTGTTGGTAGGTGGTTATTATCAAGAGGTGGTCGTTGTTGGTAGGTGGTTATTATCAAGAGGTGGTCGTTGTTGGTAGGTGGTTATTATCAAGAGGTGGTTGTTGTTGGTAGGTGGTTATTATCAAGAGGTGGTCGTTGTTGGTAGGTGGTTATTATCAAGAGGTGGTGGTTGTTGGTAGGTGGTTATTATCAAGAGGTGGTCGTTGTTGGTAGGTGGTTATTATCAAGAGGTGGTGGTTGTTGGTAGGTGGATATTATCAAGAGGTGGTCGTAAGGGCAGGTTCCACTGTACTGTGTTACTGACTGTGACACCATGCTGCATTATAATCCAAACTTCCCTTCCAAGTTCCAAATATATGAAATAGGTAAAGGTAAATGCTATTATGCTTATACAAAAACTGATTAAATATTGGCTACAAATGGTGCCTCATACTGTCAACTCTTATTCTTTTGTGACGGATGCCTGTTCTTGGATTACAATGCCAGCATCTCTATCTTTATTTGCAATTGTCTGTCAGTAAAAGAGCATTTAGTACAAAAACGAACAGCGTAAATATGAGTGTTGAAATGAATATACAGTAGTCCCTTCCATTTCCGGCCCTTTCGTGGGCGTGAACCTACCCGGAGCGGCCAGCTTTCCCATGACTAATGAGTTTTCCTTCTATAATTGACTCTTAATGGCCGTTAACCTGTCTGACGCGGTCAACGGTCACTGATTTTTGCCCTAAGGTGCCCCTCTTACTCGACAGGAGCGGCCACTTAACGGCCACTTGTCACTTTCGCGGGCGAGCGCCTGTGGTGTGTGTGTGTGTGTGTGTGTTGTGTGCACAGACGGCACAGCACGAGCAGACGACATGAATACTTACGCATGCGCAAACTGTAAATACAGACATGCGCATACATGTACATTTACGGCAGTCACTTCCGGATCGATCACAGCTGATGTGAGTTTGAAACACTTGTTTATCTGACACTCAAATACATATATAATAATCCAAACAACACACATAGAAACATACGAAACAATAGCTTAGCCAAGACGATCGAGTTAAACACGCAAATAATTAAGATGTATAAACGAAAGCAAAACTAACAGAGACAATGAATCGGCGGCTCGTGGATGATCGCTTTCTTTTCTTCATGAAAACTTGATCGTGTTTTTTGGGTTTTTTTGGAGGAGGAGGGGGCCTGTAATGAACGGCCACCTGATATTTGCGGTCACCTTTGCAATGACTAATGGGTGACCGGATATGGCAGGTACTACTGTATATATATATATAAATGCAAAGAGCGAACACTGATTTATGAATGCTTTTTATCTGAAGACATCTTTGGTAGTTTCACGAAAGCTCTGTGACAAAAATACTTTATCTGTGTGTGTGTGTGTGTGTCTGTGTGTGTTTGTGTTTGTGTGTGTGTGTGTGTCTGTCTGTACATGTGTGTGTGTGTGTGTATGTGCGTGCATGCATGTGTGCACTCATTCATATGCATGTATTCATGTACAAGCATTTTCACATGAACAATGAATTACTGGGATGCCGCAAAGATCAAACAGCATCAAGCAATAAACCTTTGACAAACTTACAGTACAAATAAGAGTGGAAAAATGAATAATTAGCAACACAAAATTCGTCCAAGCTTGCAGCAACTATGTGTGAAACATCTTATCAAACAATATTACAGACACTGACATGTCAAGAGTCAAAAAGAGGCTATACCAGTTTAGGGGAATCTAAATATGGATTCAAACAGAAAATGTAGAATATGTTTTTTATAAAATCAAACAAAACAACATGGCAGATAATTTCCCAGCCTGGGAAAGTGTGTTTGTTTCTAAGTCTACAAGGTGAGAAGTCATTGCACACAAACATTGCAACCACAGAAAATCAGTGTTGAATGTAGGACAGTCCACAACACACCATATTTCAATCCAAGTTATGCTTTGAGGGGGGGGGGGGGGGTGTAGGTTAGTCTAAATTTCAATAGACTGGATAACAAAATACAGAGAGTACAAGGGAAACCACTTAATCACGGCTCTATCTGTACCCTACATTGCATCCATCCCTTCCTCTCACTGCTCTATCTGTACCCTACATTGCATCCATCCCTTCCTCTCACTGCTCTATCTGTACCCTACATTGCATCCATCCCTTCCTCTCACTGCTCTATCTGTACCCTACATTGCATCCATCCCTTCCTCTCACTGCTCTATCTGTACCCTACATTGCATCCATCCCTTCCTCTCACTGCTCTATCTGTACCCTACATTGCATCCATCCCTTCCTCTCACTGCTCTATCTGTACCCTACATTGCATCCATCCCTTCCTCTCACTGCTCTATCTGTACCCTACATTGCATCCATCCCTTCCTCTCACTGCTCTATCTGTACCCTACATTGCATCCATCCCTTCCTCTCACTGCTCTATCTGTACCCTACATTGCATCCATCCCTTCCTCTCACTGCTCTATCTGTACCCTACATTGCATCCATCCCTTCCTCTCACTGCTCTATCTGTACCCTACATTGCATCCATCCCTTCCTCTCACTGCTCTATCTGTACCCTACATTGCATCCATCCCTTCCTCTCACTGCTCTATCTGTACCCTACATTGCATCCATCCCTTCCTCTCACTGCTCTATCTGTACCCTACATTGCATCCATCCCTTCCTCTCACTGCTCTATCTGTACCCTACATTGCATCCATCCCTTCCTCTCACTGCTCTATCTGTACCCTACATTGCATCCATCCCTTCCTCTCACTGCTCTATCTGTACCCTACATTGCATCCATCCCTTCCTCTCACCCTCCAAGAAAAAATGACAGAGCAGCCTGGGAGGGCTGTATGTGTGAGTGCGTAATGGATTGGAGGAAAGGGCGAAGAAAGGTAGAAGGAAAGATGGAAAGAAAATGAGACAGAAAGAGCAACAGTAAAAAAAGCACGTTTTGACTGATCGAAATATCTGCTTTGGAACATTGTGGTATGTAGCTGTTCTGCTATTGTAGACTTTCTTTGCACAAGAACTGAAACAAAAAGCAATAATAAAAAATAGAAAAATAGGGGAAAAAAAGTTGATTTCCGCAGATGGGTCATGTATACATTAGCCCTGGGTTTCATTACAAATCAGAAGCTGAATCTAACCAGACGTTCAAATAGTTGCTGCTTGAAAATGTCCATTCTTACAGCATACCGGATGACTCAAGGTAAAAATCAGAAGCTGAATCTGACCAGACTTTCAAATAGTTGCTGCTTGAAAATGTCCATTCTTACAGCATACCGGATGACTCAAGGTAAAAATCAGAAGCTGAATCTAACCAGACTTTCAAATTGTTGCTGCTTGAAAATGCCCATTCTTACAGCATACCGGATGACTCAAGGTAAAAATCAGAAGCTGAATCTAACCAGACTTTCAAATTGTTGCTGCTTGAAAATGTCCATTCTTACAGCATACCGGATGACTCAAGGTAAAAATCAGAAGCTGAATCTGACCAGACTTTCAAATAGTTGCTGCTTGAAAATGTCCATTCTTACAGCATACCGGATGACTCAAGGTAAAAATCAAACCACAGAATGCAAACCCAAGCTGCTAGTTTGGCAACCAAAAATGTCAGTCATTACAAAGCCAACATCCCACACATCAAAACAAGTCTACACATCTGAAGAACAACATACAGTATTATGTACAGCATGTGCAATAAACACACACACAGGTCAGGCACAGCACAAAATTCAGTTACATTTACAATCTCTAATTCTAAACACACATTCAAATAACAATCAGCACAGCTGTTCAAAATTCAGTCTCACACCAAAATGCAAGGCCTGCATTCTACGGCACAGTACAACTTGTGCAAATCTACTCTCTACATCCAAGCAAGCGTAAACAGCTCTACTGAGGTGATGCATAACATCTGTTAGAAGCAAACATGAATAAGTTTTGTTAATCCTTTATTACAAGCATGAAGGCAAGACGCTACATTCAAACACAATCCGCGACATGCCAGTTAACACGTCTGAAGCAAGAGCTTTAGTGAGTTGGTTATAAGGCAAGCCAGCTACTCAGTTGCTACAGTAGATAGTGTAGGAAGCCAGGCAAGTTGTCTAGTGGGTTAACCATGAGTTCCAATTCCAGCGCTATGCAAAATGCCACCAAAGGAGTGTTGCCATAGCGTCTCGTCATCAAAGTAAACCCGAGCTTTCAAAAGTTCTTCAGTTCATTTTACAAAAATGAGTAGCCGACGTCAGTTTTCTGAGTGTTATCAATAAGATGATAATATCATATTATGCTTTAGTCCTCCATACATGATGCAGCTATGTGCCCAATACAGGCCATATTATTGTGTGGGCCTCTGATAGGATATCTTTGTTTTGCAAGCACCAAAAAGAAACAACTATATTCCTGAAACACGATAAACATTTCAAGCTTTTCTGAATCGTTTGCACACTGAAGATGATGCGAGCTTCACTATTTTGCATTTTTTACCAGGCACTGCTGCATCTAGAGGATTTGAATACGCATCTCGAAACGTCAGCCAACTTAACTCCGAGTGCTTTGAGACCAATCTGCTTTGACAACAACCCGCTAGACCCAGACTGGCATAGAAGAGCGGTGTAGGCGGGTATATACTTGTAAGAAGTTTGAAGTGAAGTGAGCAAGAGTTTAAAAAACGAAGGAAAAGGGGCAGCCAGCCAGACACAAACCAGGAGGTCGTCGGCTCCGCAGAAGCTACGGTGTCGCCTCAGCTCCCGATACTGCTTCTTGCTCCTCTTCTCCCGGTAAGACGTGCTCCGCTCCCCGAAGCGTTTGGGTTTGAGCTGGCTGGGGGACTTTGGCCGAGCGGTGGCGGGGGAGCTGGTGGTGGAGGAAGACGATGCAGCGCCGGTAGATGCCGCTGCCGAGCCGACGAAATCTGGGTCTCCTTCCGTCGTCATCAAATACTGCTCACACCCATACACCAGTTATGGGACATTACTCTGCTGCTTTTTCCCGATGTGCGCGTAAACTGTGTCATTTGACACAAAACACCTTTTCCTTTCATTTGATTTGTTATCTTATTGCTGGAAAATTCAGGTCGCTTCCTCCCAGTAGAAAGCTAGCAGCAACATGAGTCGCGCTACCCAGGTGTGTTAGATGTTTAGGTGTGATCCGCCACCTGCACTTATGGCAGAATGACCGAAGTCTTTTATGTGCCAATAAGGTGACACAGAGGTGAGACACTGATACGTCTCAGAGTCTGCACATCAAGTTGACCTGTGTCCGTCCCGGCCTAGATTCAAACCTGTGACCCGTGGATCACAAGTCCAGTGCTTTTCTTACTGGGCTACCCACAATCCATTTAGGGTTTATTGGAATTATAGTCAAGCTTTTGGGGACGTTTGTGCAGATCCTGGCACTAGACACTAAATATCCATATAGGGTTTATGGGACAATACTGTGATGATCTGTGGGGACGTTTCTGCAAACTGTGCACTTCCACACCAACAAACTCCCATGAACAAAGTGTACATTTGTGCATTTGCTGCACCGTACTGCATTCTTACATGTGTTGTTTTTCCAGAAAATTTGATTGCCACTGAATCTGCACATGCCTTTTCCAAGAAATAAAACGTACATGTTTTTATTTCTATAGATGCCAGCTTTCAGCTTAAAAGACAGGCACAATGAAATATCAATTGCCCAAACACACCTTGAACAGGATTTTAGAACAAGTCTGCTGCGACAGACTCTCGGAACAAGAAATATCACTCAAAATCATGCAAGCATGCTATCAGTAACTATATGTATTTGAGCATGCAGATATGGAAGATCACAGTACATCAACATTATCCAACACACACTAGTAAGGATAACAGTCACAGCAATTCTCTCTGATGATAACACAAGACAAATCTGTCAAAGTTAACCAGTGTTACAATAACAGTGGAAATTAACAGGGACTGCAGCAACAATAACGCTCATACAAAGATCCATAATAAATAACTAACAAAGAAACAACGATGAAAGACGTGTGGTAAGAACAGGGAACAGGGAACACAGAACAGGGAACACTGGATGTTTACTCTGCAAATTCAGTCACAGGTAGGAAAAATAAGGCAATAAACACAAATTTGTGAGTTTGACTGGTACCTCTCAACTTTTAAATTTGGTCTGGTGACTCACTCTGATATTGTTTATGGTCATCCTCAGACCCAATTATCCAGTAAAGAAACAATGTAAAAACGGTTCCTGGAATCTTGTTAATGTATTTCAAGTGTTCCCTTGTTCTTTTATACCATTTTATACTTAGATATTACATCAACCAATAACAATTTTCTCCCTCAGTCAAAATTTGTTTTCAAGAAAAGCTTTAGTTAGCAGCTCACAAACGTAACAAAGAGCAACAATTAAGTTATTACAAGTTGTTCAGTTAAATTGATCTGAAGCACAATCAGTGACCATGATTTAGTGATGAAGGCCTGTCAGGGACCATAGCAAATGAAATGACACGAGAAGTTATATATAAGCAAGTAGCGCTGACTACAGCGGCGGTTTAAAGTCACCTTCAGCAGTTAAGAACAGCGGCAGAGTCGCATAACCTGCCAGTGCTAGCATTTATTTCTTTTGCAAAATTTGCCAAAATGGACTGTTGACAATTTTCTTAACTTTTAGACAGTCCTTTACATTTTTTTGACCCCACCATGGAATGAGTTTGAGCTATTCTGCCAAAATAAAAGCAACGTTTTTTGGGGTGTTTTGTGGTTATTCTCCACGTTTTCCAAACGTCATCCCTGCTGGTACATTACACACATACTAAACTTGACCCACTTAAGTGTGTACACCGGTTTGAGAATTCTTCAGAACAGCTGAAACGAAGGTTTCCTCTGGGTTCACTCTGCAGTAACCAATGGCAATGCTAACCAAACACACCCCCCCCCCCCCCCCCCCGCCCTCCAATTCATGTTGTGTTAATCATCACTGAGATCATGAGCACTGGCAGTCATGCTTTAGAATGAGATAACTCACACACATACACGCGTAACCAACCAAAAAGCTCAGGTTTAACAGCAATACAAGTTCACATTCATGTTGTTCAGGACACTCAAGACGACCAGAACACCAGCTACGGTTGGTTGCACTCACCGTCTGCCAATCAGATTCGCTCCGCTTGACCACATTTTCTGAGTCATAGGACATTCTGGAGGTAGGGGTGGAGGGATCCTAAAACAACAGAAAAGGGGAGATAACACAATAATGATGGATAGGGGATAACACAATAATGATGGATAGGGGATATATATGTACAGTGCCTGAGGATGAGAGCTTTTCATGCAAAGAGAATCACAAAAAGCCCGTTTATATGTACATAATTGATATCGCAAGCTTTGGGACAAAAATGTATGAAGCTGCCAACATATTCAGACAATCCTTTTCCATACTTTTTCAGAGTGCTTGTGTTGTTCCCAGGCTCATAGGACAATATGTCAGAAGACCTACATGTCAAAAAAATTTGACTTTTGACCGACCCGGGGTGAGAGCAATGCGTCAGATATAAAAAGGATGCGTAACTGACCGAAGACCGATGCCTGGGAACACAGTGCAACAGGTTCCAGAATAAAATCTGGTTATTTCCCCCTCTCTTGTCTGAGTGATACAAAAGAAAGAAAAGAATCTATGTAAAAATTGTCTTTATTCCAAACAACCCTACAGGTACCAACACTTAGTTTTAATCACATACAGTGCTCTTTTCTCCTTTTCTTCTTCACAATTTCTTGTATTGATGCAGTTTTAAAAATAACAGTTGATAAAAACTGTGTGGAAGACAGTATTCAACTCCTCTCACGCACAGTCACCATTATCGTTTACTTTCAGATTGTGTGTTTTGATGAAGTCATACTCTGATAAAGAAACTGATGGAGTCCAGCCGACTGGAGAAATCCAACAACATGCAAACAACAATGTTAGTATACATTGGGAATATTACAACAGTTTCTCTTTTCTTTCACGGATTGCACAGATAACAACAGTGTCACTCACATGTTTGGATGGGATTTCAACTTCGGGTGTGGTACTCCTGCCAGTAAAGAAAGGCCTGCACACACACAGAATCACAACTGTCTTACTTAAGGCCAAAAAAATAATTGTCTGTTTCTGGTAACATGGCTAAAAAAAATAGGGTTGGTGGGTAGGGATTTTTTTTAAATTTTTTTTAATTATTTTTTTTACCCCAAATGTAGACCAATAAAACTAACTTTAACAAGAGGCGAAGCCATCAAGGCTCACGTAAGAAATCGACAAACAGTAACACAAACTCAATCACTCCGTCACACACACACACACACACACACACACACACACACACACACACACACACACACACACACACACACACACACACACACACACACACACACACACACACACACACACACAATAAGCGCCATAGGTGAAACTGTGCAAGAAAGCGAGACCCTGGATCTGCCAAGTAGTCTCGGCCCGCTCACAATAACAATGACCGAGACTTTCAGTAATTCCTTTGCGTGACGTCTAACCCTCTTACGTCATAATGTGACGTCTTCAAATAGTTTCTATCACACACGTCAAACACTTTTGACCGAGACTGACGTAATCATAGACTCGGAAATGTTAAAGTTTCTATCACACACACGCACGCACGCACGCACGCACGCACAGACAGACAAAGTTTATCATCGCATAGGCTACACTTACGTGAGCCAAAAATCGCGCAAAGAGACTGGATTCACTATACATAGAGACAAGACACTCAACACATTTACAAATCGTCAGCGGACTTTCGTTTTCACACGTTTTTGTTGTTCATTTTCTCACCCTGTCCTTTACCACCAAAAAAAAATAAAAAATTTTTGAGTTTGGAAAAAAAAAGTTTAGGGTCGGCGCCGAAATTTAGGGTCGGTCGGGTGACCAGAAACAGACAATTTTTTTTTTTTTGCCTAAAGGAATACAAGTAATGGGACAGTTTGGGGGGACTTTCTAGCAAATGTAAGAATCTGGGGAATCCACTGTACCTTTATTTAGATACACACTGCACAATTTCTCAAAAACACAACATGAAGTATTGCAATTAATTTTATCGAAGTGAGTGAATTGGCGTCACACCCCTGCTCTCTGGTGCTGCAAACCGAAAACTGAAACTCACTTGCAAAACACTAACACTGCTTATAGACAGATTGCCACTGTTCTGATGTCAGAAGTTAGTCAAATGTCTTTAAGTCTTTCTCACATCTCTCTCTAACATAGCTCAAAGTTCTACTTTTACTGGCCAATGGCAGATGAACCAAAGAACACCTGAGTGTGAGGGGGGGGCAACTCTGACCTCCATGCTAGACTGACCTCAATGTGTGTAAACACCAGAAATCTGTTTCTGATAAAAAGAAAGAAATTTCCCTTTCCTGCATGAACCACGTATGGCTGAAGTCGGCTCCTGTGACGTAAACCCCTCACAAAACATACAGTGGGTGTCCAGAATCAGATCCAGAAGAAGAAGAAGATCGATTCGAACCCTCCCCCCAATCATAGAATGTGATTGCTTTGAGGTTCATGAACTACATTTTGACACGTGGTCCACACAAGAGTGTGGAGAAAAAGGAGATGTTTCTAAAAGCACACTTGATGGCAGATGTATATAAAATCAACTGCCTAGCGGTAAACATGAAAGGAAAGCTGGCAGTACCTGAGTCGTGGTTTGGGTGTTGACATGACACTGATGGTGTCGATCTCCGGCCCGCTGTCGCTCAGGTCGTCAAGTTCGTCCAGCATCTCGTCAATGTCAGGTGGATTGTTGTCAGGATCGTGGTCCGCTTCAGAGTCCAGCTCCAGCACCTAAAGAATACAATTATAATACTATACAATACAATACAACACTTTATTATCCCAAAAGAGAAATTGCATTAAATTAAGTAGGAAGCAACAATGGCATCAGATATATGGTTGTCATGAATAAACGCTCATGCAAACATGTGTCCAGCTAGCTAACAAAAAGATACCACAGCTATCACAGCTCTGGCACAGGTGTGTACGTTAACATTGTATCACAGATAGTTTGTTCACTTTATAGTTTGTGTATTCAGCAAATTCCACAAGCATTGAACTTTCTTTAACTTTATGAGGTATTGTTTTCATACAATTACATGTAGCAAACACTGTAAGTTTCTCATCTAATATCGGTTGGCAAATACCTTGCTCTAAGATCTTCAAATTTCATGCACTATTTGTTCAGCTAGCTGTATTTCCTTCAAATAAATCTCACTGTTTTCAACCAAATCAGGTACGGACAAACAAACATACAAACTTGAGATCTGGACACAATAAGTGCTGTTTTAGCAATTGGAAATAAACAGCAACCACAACAACAGATACAAAAATATGTAGCGAGAAAAACTCACATCTTCGGACAGTTTGAACTTGCGGATCAAGGCTCTAAACCTCTGCTTCAAGTTCCTTTGCTGAAAAACAAACAACAACCCATTTTGATGAAACAGTATTCATTATCTGAAAATAAAACCCAAACAGACTCCCAGATCAAATAAATATGAAAATAAAACACACAGACGCACGCACGCATGCACACACCCACGCACACACACACATTTCCGGCAAGCCCCAAGGGTGTCCTCCCATGACAAGTTCCCCTGTACTTAAAATAAATACAAACATCCAAAACCTAAAATTAATGACCCTTCTGAAAGACACACTGAAATGACATTTCTCACTGGTACCAAGGGTGTTAACTCTAACAGTTACCATTGTACTTCGACACAAAAACCTAAAGATCCCGTAAAAAACCAAGGGAAGTAAGCCCTGTAAATGCGTATCTGACATGTGTAAAAGAGTAAGTGAAAGTTATTCGGAACCGGCCTTCTGGCACCTGAGAGAACAAGCATTGAAATGAACAAGCATGTTTCATCCTCACTAACACCTAAAACTAAAATGTCTTACCCTTGACGTTACGGTGGCAGGTCGTGACTTGATGCGTCCAGCTTTCCGTGGTCTGTGCTCGTCAATCATCATGGGCTCGCTGTCGCTCATTTCATCATTGGAGGAAAACTCATTGTAGTCGTGGACTTCGTCATCATCGCTGTCGTTGTCGACGTCCGGGGAACGATCTGGAGAAGATGCTGGGAACTGAGGGTAAGGCTACTTGCACACTTTCACTCGGTAAGGCTACTTGCACTTCTTTCACTCAGTAAGGCTACGTGCACTTCTTTCACTCGGTAAGGCTACTTGCACTTCTTTCACTCGGTAAGGCTACTTGCACTTCTATCACTTGGTAAGGCTACTTGCACTTCTTTCACTCGGTAAGGCTACTTGCACTTCTTTCACTCGGTAAGGCTCCTTGCACTTCTTTTACTCGGTAAGGCTACTTGCACTTCTTTCACTCGGTAAGGCTACTTGCACTTCTTTCACTCGGTAAGGCTCCTTGCACTTCTTTCATTCGGTAAGGCTACTTGCACTTCTTTTACTCGTCAACAGTTTCAAACTTGTATCTCATTATTCATTTCATTTCCATTACTTTGTTATCCCATTGCTGGAAACTCAAGTTGCTTCCTCCCAGTGGAAAGCTTGCAGCAACAAGAGTAGCGCTGCCCAGGTGTGTGTTGAGATTCCTACTAATTTTGTTTTATTTGGTCACAGCATCCTTAAAATGATGTGGCATCAACTAACTGCATCAGATCTAAAAAGCCTGTGTCAGTGACTGAAGACCGAGGCCTGCAAACAGTTGTAACAGCTATGAGCACTCACCAACATCGGACGATGCCTGCTTGCGATGACCGTTCTCCTCGTGGTCAACTGGCTGACTGGACAGGCCGGACACTGCCAGCTGGGCCACAGGGTTGGTCTGTTCCTTGGCGTCACTGTACAGGTTGAGGCGGTTGTCCACTGACCGCTGCAGTACCTGTAATATCCACACCCGGTGTTAGTGTTGACTAGAAATGTTGAGTATTTTACTGGATTTACCTGTAAATATCCAGTTTACCTGTAACACCCACATCATGTATTTGTGTTGGCTGGAAACGTTGAGCATTTTACTGGATTTACCTGTAAATATCCAGTTTACCTGTAACACCCACATCATGTATGCGTGTTGGTTGGAAATGTTGAGCATTTTACTGGATTTACTTGTAAACGTCCAGTTTACCTGTAACACCCACACCATGTGTTTGCGTTGGCTGGAAACGTTGAGTATTTTACTGGATTTACTTGTAAATGTCCAGTTTACCTGTAACACCCACATCATGTGTTTGTGTTGATTGAAACGTTGAGCATTTTTTGGGGTTTATCTTTAACATCCAGATCCAGTGTTTGCGTTGACTTAAAATGTTCAGCATTTTACCAAGTTTACCTGTAGCATCTGTAATGTACAACGGTTTTCAATCATACTGCTACATAGGCAGTCGTACTCTGTCCTCAGAAGAGGTATGGGTGTTACAAATCACAGAGATAAAATAAAACGGAAAAAAATGCATTCCAGTTTCATGCAAAAAGTAAAAAAAAAAAAATAAAATAAAATAAATTCTAAACAAAAGCGTGCTTTCCTGCGACATGTTAACATGGCCAATCATAATGAACGACCCCGAAATCAGCGTATGCTGCCTGAATGGCAAGGTAAACAAGAAGGGCAAAGCCCATACGACTCACATGCTTTACAAATTTTTACTACCAAATTACATGTGACCTTGACCCAAGGTCAAGGTCATCCAAGGTCATGCAACACAAAGCTGTTAATTCAAGACATAGGAAATACAATGGTGCTTATTGGCTCTTTCTACCATGAGATATGGTCACTTTTAGTGGTTCACTACCTTATTTTGGTCACATTTCATAAGGGTCAAAGTGACCTTGACCTTGATCATATGTGACCAAATGTGTCTCATGATGAAAGCATAACATGTGCCCCACATAATTTTTAAGTTTGAAACAGTTATCTTCCATAGTTCAGGGTCAAGGTCACTTCAAAATATGTATACAATCCAACTTTAAAGAGCTCCTGTGACCTTGACCTTGAAGCAAGGTAAACCAAACTGGTATCAAAAGATGGGGCTTACTTTGCCCTATATATCATATATAGGTGAGGTATTCAATCTCAAAAACTTCAGAGAAAATGTGAAAAATGTGAAAAATAGCTGTTTTTTAGGCAACATTTATGGCCCCTGCGACCTTGACCTTGAAGCAAGGTCAAGATGCTATGTATGTTTTTTGGGGCCTTGTCATCATACACCATCTTGCCAAATTTGGTACTGATAGACTGAATAGTGTCCAAGAAATATCCAACGTTAAAGTTTTCCGGACGTCCGGACGGACGGACGACTCGGGTGAGTACATAGACTCACTTTTGCTTCGCATGTGAGTCAAAAAACCGGTCATACATGTAAAAATCCACTCGTGCATAAACATGAGTGAACGTGGGAGTTTCAGCCCATGAACCAAGAAGAAGATAACGAACAAAATGGATTCCAGTTCAGTGTAAAACGTTTTACATTTTTTTTCTCCAATTAAATGAAATGAAAGAAAAGCGCGCTTACCTGTGACATGTTAACATGGCCGATTGCCAGAGTCTTGAAGCCCAAGATGGTCCTGTTTTTGTATTTCTTGCGCCTCTGCAGCATCACTAGCATCTTGTTGCCGTCTCTCTTCAAGAAGTGAGGATACTGCAACACACACATTTACACATGAAAATATTTACAAGCAAACACATCACTCAACTGACAGGCTAACCAAATGAAAATGTTTACAAGCAAACACATCACTCAACTGACAGGCTAACCAAATGAAAATGTTTACAAGCAAACACATCACTCAACTGACAGGCTAACCAAATGAAAATGTTTACAAGCAAACACATCACTCAACTGACAGGCTAACCAAATGAAAATGTTTACAAGCAAACACATCACTCAACTGACAGGCTAACCAAATGAAAATATTTACAAGCAAACACATCACTCAACTGACAGGCTAACCAAATGAAAATGTTTACAAGCAAACACATCACTCAACTGACAGGCTAACCAAATGAAAATGTTTACAAGCAAACACATCACTCAACTGACAGGCTAACCAAATGAAAATATTTACAAGCAAACACATCACTCAACTGACAGGCTAACCAAATGAAAATGTTTACAAGCAAACACATCACTCAACTGACAGGCTAACCAAATGAAAATGTTTATAGTGGGACCCCCTTTATAAGACCCCCAATTTAAGACTTCCTCCTCTTGAAGACCTGATTTACTTTCCTAGATGTTTCTGTTCATAGAACCTGCATATTTACCTCCATTTTAAGACTCCCTAACTATAAAGACCTGATTTACTTTCCTAGATGTTTCTGTTCATAGAACCTGCATATTTACCTCCATTTTAAGACTCCCTAACTATTAAGACCTGATTTACTTTCCTAGATGTTTCTGTTCATAGAACCTGCATATTTACCTCCATTTTAAGACTCCCTAACTATGAAGACCTGATTTACTCTCCTAGATGTTTCTGTTCATAGAACCTGCATATTTACCTCCATTTTAAGACTCCCTAACTATTAAGACCTGATTTACTTTCCTAGATGTTTCTGTTCATAGAACCTGCATATTTACCTCCATTTTAAGACTCCCTAACTATTAAGACCTGATTTACTTTCCTAGATGTTTCTGTTCATAGAACCTGCATATTTACCTCCATTTTAAGACTCCCTAACTATAAAGACCTGATTTACTTTCCTAGATGTTTCTGTTCATAGAACCTGCATATTTACCTCCATTTTAAGACTCCCTAACTATAAAGACCTGATTTACTTTCCTAGATGTTTCTGTTCATAGAACCTGCATATTTACCTCCATTTTAAGACTCCCTAACTATAAAGACCTGATTTACTCTCCTAGATGTTTCTGTTCATAGAACCTGCATATTTACCTCCATTTTAAGACTCCCTAACTATAAAGACCTGATTTACTTTCCTAGATGTTTCTGTTCATTGAACCTGCATATTTACCTCCATTTTAAGACTCCCTAACTATTAAGACCTGATTTACTCTCCTAGATGTTTCTGTTCATAGAACCTGCATATTTACCTCCATTTTAAGACTCCCTAACTATTAAGACCTGATTTTTTTTAGATTTTTTAAAGTTGTAAAAGGGGGTTTCCACTTTAGAAACAAACATACAAATATGTATTAATTTACTGACAGACAAACAAACTTAAAATCACAACTCTGAGAATTATTCATCAATAAAGCTAATATTATTTGTAATATTAATCTTTCCTGTACAGTGGAACCCCTCACAAGGACCCCCCTCTCTAACGACTACCCCGCCACAACGACCCTTTTTTTTTAACCGATGTGTTTCCTTATATAGTTGTCACCAGTGTAGCGACCACCCCGCTCTAACGTCTAAGGACCGACCTAACAGCTTGTGTAACGACTTTGTCAGACAAAGCCAAGACTCTCAGTCAGCGTAACGCATCACTGACAAACCGGTTATAACCAGTTATAACTGTCTCGCGTAAGCAAAGGCACTAAACCGCTGAGAGGTGTGATGGTTGGGTGGGCTGAGTAAACATCACAAACCAATCATCGAGAAAACAAACTCACGTGACCAACATACACCGTTCAACTCAAGTCAGAATAGACAGTCTTTGGACAGAAGAGCAGTGGAGATCGACATGGCGTCTACAAATAAAATAAAATATTCAACTCTCGAAAATCGAGTGAATGTTGTGAACAGACACAAAAAGGGAGAAACTGCCATCGCGATTGCAAAAAGTCTTGATGTTGGAAAATCGCAAATTCAAAGAATTATCCAAGACAAAGAAAACATTCTGAAAAGGTGGGAAAGTGGTGACAATGCCGATCGAATGCGATCAAAGCGGCAGAAGACAACATACTCTGACGTAAATGAAAAGGTTTGGGATTGGTTCCTGGCTGCCAGAAAAAAAGAATTTTCCGATCTGCGACCCAGTTTTAGCTATGAGAGGTGGTTCCCCTTTCATATCTGAGAGAGGAAACACTTCCTGCAGTGACGGAGTTTAACCTATGGGGATTTTAACCTATGGGGATTTTAACCTATGGGGCTGTCTCTTTGATGTCTTGAGAGGAAACTTGGCCAGGGTAGTACATGCACCGGAAATGGGGGACACCATGGACAATGTCAAACATGAAATCGAAGCAGTTTGCTTGAGGGAACGGTCGTCAGCAACTCAAACGCCTCTGTTTTCTTTTTTTAAGAAAATCTGACTTTCTTTGTGGCCCCCTGACCCCGCCCTCTGTAAGGACCCCCCTCCATAAGGACCGATTTTTGTCAACATTTTCAATGTCGCTAGAGAGGAAGGACCGATTTTTGTCAACATTTTCAATGTCGCTAGAGAGGAAGGACCGATTTTTGTCAACATTTTCAAGGTCGCTAGAGAGGGCTTCCACTGTATTTCTCATTCAACTTTCTTTCAAACTGGCCAAAACTATTTTCTTTCATTTGTACTTCAAATGCTAATTGATTTCCTGCTTGTATCTAGTTCCCTGTTGACAATTTACTGCACGGTTATTAATACTAATTACACTTCACACTGGTTATTAGTACTAATTACACTTCACACTAACAGGTAGTGATCGCTAAACACATGCGTTTTCCTAAATTCATATGACCCCAAGCCAAACCCTACGTCAAAAATATGTCATCAGCAAACACTGCAGGCCAGTGATCATTGCTGCAATGAATCGTCACCGTGAACTCCAATGAGTATATTAACGCAAGAAAAGGGTATCATATTACACGCACACTGTATATCACTGCAGAGTTCTCAAATGCCTGGGACATCATCACACTTAGACAACTAGATACTCGAATGGATAGATATTGCAATAATCGATAAGTTATGGCAAGTTATTGCAGAAAGTGTAGTTTTCGTGCATTTCCGAAGTTATGCTCGACACAGACCAACATAGACCATACAAAACATAGTAGGGAGGTAAAGCAATGTTAATGCAATGTTCTGGTGACACAAAAAGTAACAGACTGGCTGTCGCTTTTGCGAAATGGGCAAATTTTAAAAGTCTTTCCGCATTTTCGGCAAAACGCTGCCGATTTCACGTAATGGGCACCATTTTGCCGATTACGCGAAATGGGCAAAAATGTTGCCGATTCCGCGAATTCGGCAATTCCGTGAATTCGGCACGACAGGTATACTTGCTTCGCCTCGCTTTGAAAAGCTTGCCTCTATAAAAGGTGATATAGCTTACTTTACTCTGCCACACCACTTGAAAATCCTGACAGAGTTATTTCCGAACATGGTTTATTCTCACCTGCAGAGAAAATGATAAGTCCAGTCCCGTGTCAAAGACACCTGCTGGTGGGACGTTAATTTCGTTGGAACGAAGAATGCGCTTGGAGTTCTGGAACAAAAACACCGTGGCTTTGAAATGTACGTTAACTAAAACACAGCAACAGAAAAACGAACAAAACAAACCAAAAAACAGCAAGAACAAACAAAAAACTGCAGAACAGTGGTGCTCTTCTAGTCAACTTGGTGATGCATGCACACAATCTGCAACAAACTATAAAATGCAAAACATTATTTGAAACAAATAATACAGTCAAACCTGCCCTTGCGACCACCTCTCAAGCCACCACCTGCCCACAGCAACCATCCAGAGGATCCCAAACAAGTTTTTATTCTATATGATTCACCGTTCCATAGCGACAACGTGTCCACAACGACCATCCAGAGGATCCCAAACAAGTTTTTATTCTATATGATTCACCGTTCCATAGCGACAACGTGTCCACAACGACCATCCAGAGGATCCCAAACAAGTTTTTATTCTATATGATTCACCGTTCCATAGCGACAACGTGTCCACAACGACCATCCAGAGGATCCCAAACAAGTTTTTATTCTATATGATTCACCTTTCCATAAGCGACCACCTGTCCATAGCGTCCACTTTTGGTCGGTCCCTTGGGGGGTCGTTATGGACAAGTTTGACTGTACAGTAAAAACAATACTACCCAAAAGAACTCACAATTTTGGTGAAGGCTTCGTAGTACTGCAACAAACACAGATTGTGGCGTGTTTTTCAGTGGAGTTAGTGCTGAATTATTGCACATACAAAGCTCTAAAGTGAATTTGAAGATTGAGATCACTGTTAGCAGCACAAATCACAAAACAACAGCTTTACACATTAGATTGTACAAGGTATTGCAAACAAGC
The DNA here is from genome assembly GCF_037325665.1 of Littorina saxatilis. Taxonomy (NCBI): domain Eukaryota; kingdom Metazoa; phylum Mollusca; class Gastropoda; order Littorinimorpha; family Littorinidae; genus Littorina; species Littorina saxatilis. Next base: position 67,776,825 of record NC_090261.1, read on the forward strand.
GCTGCCTTTTCCTTTTGTTACGCATCACTGGTCACAGAGAGGAAAAGTCTAATCTGATCACAACACAGCAACAGAATTAAAGGTAACACACACACATATACCTGAATAAAGAAGAAAAATTGCTGTGAATCTCTGACACTACAGTTTGACTTTACTGTTTCCATTTGATGAAAGGAGTCATTACTATGTACACATGTTTCATACCCCAATGCACAATGTTCAAGGAATGTATGATTACTCTGTCACTGTTTAACATCTGGACACATGTTTAATTTTTTTTTTTATATACAAATGAACATCCAAAAGTACAGGTCTGTGTGCGCGCGTTTGTGTGCATGTGTGTCTAGGAGGGTTGGGGCTCAAAACAATTGAGTGAAATGTTAGGAAGAGAGAAAGAGAGAGATAGGGGGGGGGGGGGGGGGGGGGGCGCACAGTCACAGAGGAGAGCTGGAGAGAGAGTTGAAGAGAGTCAGAGACTGCAGATGAAAATGATTGACAGAAGCCATACCTGCATCTTCACAGCCACAACTAGTGATGTCAACTCGTTGTCCAGTGGCTTCAGCACGTGCAATCGTGTCAGGGTCATGGTACATAACCTGAGATAGAAATAAGCAATCTAAACACAGTTTAGAATATTGAACAATGGTCGTGAATAACCAACAGACAGGCAATGCACAGAGGGAGAGAGAGAGGCAAAGAGAGAGAGAGAGAGAGAGAGAGAGAGAGAGAGAGAGAGAGAGAGAGAGAGAGAGAGAGAGAGAGAGAGAGAGAGAGAGAGAGAGAGAGAGAGAGAGAGAGAGAGAGAGAGAGAGAGAGAGAGAGAGAGAAAATAAATTAGCTTTATTTAGGCAATCATGAAGATGATTGAGTTGTGTTAGCACTGTATCTAGCAATTAAATGTTATGAAAATTGGGAACCTCCGAAAGAAGGGGTTTATGCATCATGTATAGAAGAATTAGAACATTGCGATGTAGAAATATGTTAATTGCACTAATTAGCACCTGGGGCAGCAATTGAACCCAGCGTTTTATGAGTTTGCACCCCCTGGTGCAGAGTGCAAACTTTGATTGCCCTGGCATCCAAGGAATGTTTATGTTGCAGCAGATTATGACCGGCAGCAGCTCACATGTAGCACCCAGAACACCAAGCCTGAGGTCAACATCACTGAATGGCTTGATCCTGTGGATCCCCCCCCCCCCCCCCCACAAGGCTGTCAAAAATCAGAGAAAGTCCAATCTTCAAAGAGAGTGAGTTTTCAACATGGGCTTACATTTACAAACATTCTGAATGGGAAATCTCTTAAAGCAGGGTCTTGAGTGTAACAGCAACAAGAGAGGTCGTGGGGTAGGGGTGGGGGTGGGGGTGGGGGGGGTATTATGGTAAGCCTGCAGCCTTTAAATTGGGTGTTTCAAAACTATCAGGGAGAATCTACTATAATAATGTCACTGCTGACAGTTGGAACTTCTTTTATTCAAACAGGAGATGAAAACTTGTCGGAAAATGTCACAGTGGGAATATTTGCTGAAGAAAATTACTGCCACAGTTACATGTTCCCGGAAGCACAACCCTGTAAAACTGGCTGTTCTATTAATATTATACCCCATGCATTTTCTGCTCAATTAAACAATCCATGTTATCTTCTTCTCGTTTGCTAACAATCCATGTTGTTATAAAAGGGGAATATTTAATCATGTCTGACTGTGTTTAACTGTGCATCCAGCAGGTAAGATCTTTGTACAAGTGCATGCATGTATACATATGAGTAAAAAAACAAATGCTAATACCTGTTGCCGGTGCAGAAGGGAGAGACATATATACTGCAGTAATTAATGTTCCAGGGGCAATAATGTAATGCACTGTTTTATGGTTGTACATGCCTGCGGGGCAGGATGCACAATTCCCACACCCCTGCATCTAAGGAATTTTTATGTTGCAGCTGATTATATTTACCTATACAGCTGATTATATTTACCTATACAGCTGATTATATTTACCTATACAGCTGATTATATTTACCTATACAGCTGCACTGAGCCACATCCAATAAGGCTTGGTTGAACAGGGGAACGCATTTCCTTTACCAACAATTTTCTGACACTAGCATTGAGATTGTCAAATTATTTGCAAGTAGTACTTCCCAAAGCTGTCTGATTAAAACACATTTACCATTAAAACTTACTTTATATCTCCAATAATCTATCCCAACAGATAATTATCTGTGTACACAAACCATATCCAGTTAGCTCAGTCAAACAAGAAAGACAGAAGAACAGAAAGAAAGAAAGAACAAATTCAAAGTAAAAAGAATGAAAGTATTGAAACAATGACCAACAGATGCAAAAGAGCGTTAACAATAGACACAAATTCCACACTGCTATGAAACGAACAGCATGCACCCTGGAATGTGTATAGGTCTGTCAAAAGCAACAGGTGTTTCCCTTTCAAACAGCAGCTGCCGCAGCACACAACCACTGGTTATAAATTATACCATTTGTGTATTATGTCATACCATTTTTGTGGCCGAGGAAAAAGGGGCCGGTGATAGAAACTGAGTGCAACTAGAGATATGGAACTTATACAATAGTTGTTCTGTGCATTCCACTCAACTAATCAGCCCTGAAAGTCCAACAAATAGTGTACTCGCCTTTGACTAAGTGATCCTGAAAATTGACTAGCCAGAGCAAACTTTACTAGCCAAACCATCAATTTGTTCAGCAACGTTACTTGCATTTGGCGAGTAGATGAGCATTTCTACTCGCCAGTTACGTATTTCTACTCGCCATGGCGAGTAAAATACTCGTCACTTTCAGGCCTGCTAATGTTTAAGTAATAAGTCTGCACTACAGTTGTTTCTCTGCAGAGAAAATTCCTTTGCTCTTAATTCTGCTTCTGCTGAGTAGCTGATTTACTGCCATTTTGCCTCGTGTGCAAATGCATTTAATAGCATACAGGTGCAAACACCATGAGGTAGAACAAGTGCAGAGCTTTTACCTCTTGGCATTATCAAGCAAATGTGGGATGGAATAAGGGTGGAGGGTAGGGATGGGTGTGACTGTGAACAGGTGCAAGAAGTAGTAGAAGAAGAAACAGAAAAACTAGAAGAAAAAGATGACAACAAAGGGGAAACCTTCAACTAAAAACATTCATCTTTTTAATCTTATTCTCTTTCATTTCATTTTCTGGCATATTCAATATAAAATCATACCGAGGATGCGGCATCCGCAGCCTATGATTCAACACTGAAACGTATTTCAAATAGCCCCAAACTCCGCTGTTTTTCCTACAGGATAAAATGCCACACATTCACACAGTGGGTGAAGCTTTCGAGGTCATTCCAGCAAATCTGGCAAAGAAAATAACTGACAGCAAAGTCCGTGCATCAGCAGCATGTACAGTGGAACACCCTTTTAAGACAACCTAATTTAAGACTTGATCCCTCCCTTTGAAGACCCCATTTTCTCACATTTTCTGTTCACAACCAGGCATGGGAATTGAAAATTGTAAAAAAGGCTGAAAATTTATAACTGAAGACGCGAAGCGTCAAGTCGACGGCGCGAAGCGCCTAGCCTTACTAGGGGGGTCCGGGGGCATGCCCCCCCGAAAAATTTTTTTCTCCAAAGAACCCAGATGGTGCAATCTGGTGTCATCTGAGCTCCAATTTTGCCATTAAATTCTGTTTTTAGAATCAGAGTTTTTAGTACAAAAATGTACCAATTTTTGCTTTTTTGAAGAAAAAAAATATATACATGTATTATATGGTTTAAATTTGTAAAAAAAATTGATCTGTTGAGACAAACAGGAAAATGTAACTTGTAACACAATCTGTGCAATCTGGTTTACTTTCAAACATAAAAGTTCAAGTATAACTGAGGCGGGCGGTAGCAGTGCGTGAACAAAGTACGGAAAGTTTTCGCGGGCATTTGCGCAAAGGCCAAAGTAACCGGTGCTTTTTTTGTGTGCCTCCCCCCTTTATTTTTTCGGCGGACACTTTTGCATTTTCGGCGGAACAAAAAAAAAATTCGGCGGACAATTCCCATGCCTGCAGGACATCTGTAAATGTGACCCTGGTATTTTAAGACTCCCACCTTTTTAAAACCTGTATTTTCTCAGATTTCTTTCTTTCTTTATTTGGTGTTTAACGTCGTTTTCAACCACAAAGGTTATATCGCGACGGGGAAAGGGGGGAGATGGGATAGAGCCACTTGTCAATTGTTCACAAAAGCACTAATCAAAAATTTGCTCCAGGGGCTTGCAACGTAGTACAATGTATTACCTTACTGGGAGAATGCACTGAACTTCATGGTAATAAAAAGGCACCACCAAGCACTGTCATGGCTGCCATTACCCAACTCTGAGTACCTGTGCATACACTGTCCACTGGCTGAGGAGGAACCCCATGCATAAACAATCACTCATAAACAGCACTTTAGTGCTCCAAGATGATGTGATGATAATTACTACTCCTCTGAAGATAATGATGGTGCCTCATCAAAAATTACACAGTAAGCGCAAGGCAATATTTGCTTTTCACTTGAGCAATAGTAATAGATTCTGAGCCAAGCTAAATAATGAGAGGAACACTTCAAGTCTGAGAGTAAGAGGTTTCTAGAGTAGCAGGCATACACAGGTCAAGGCTTTACACTTTCTACCCCACCTATGTTGAGCAATTTGTTTTTAGCCGAGACCAGCTGTGCTGCAGTAGGTCACTCAGAATTGTAGTAGCTGTGTAGAAACTGTGTATCAACACGCTGGAATGCTGGCGTTAGATCGACGTTACAGGAAGCGACTGAAGCTAACACAGTAACAGTCTGAGCGAATATATCCGTACCTGTTCAGATAGAGCCAAATGAGTGGGTACGGATATATCCGTACCTGGAAGGCAATGAGTTTAAACTCAGTTGACATCTGAATAATGGGTGATCATGCCTCTGAGTAATTTGCTATAGATCTACAGCAGGCTTGATAAATTGCTTTTCAAATGTCACCAAGAAGCTCTGCTAAAGTGCAACATAATCCCAATTTAAGGGCAGCTCATGTGCTTTACTTTTCATGCGCTTTCCTTGTGAGTTCTAAATTTGAAGTATTTTACATAAGTCAGTGAAGCTTCAAATCAATGATACTCCACGAGACTTGACATTATGGTTACTTCCTCTTTAAACAAACTCTGGTTAGCATATTAGTACTGACGCGTGATTAACTTGGACAGATTATGTATGTGTATACACACAACTAATAAGATCACATTTTGTGCAGTGTGCACGGTCCTGTAATCCTTTAAGATCCTTTCTACATTTGAGTGCTTATTTTGACCAGTCAAAACCCCTTCAGACGGGGCTTTGAAAAATAACTTACAAATCTGTTGTTGGAAAAGTGAATGCAAAGTGGCATACATGACCAGCTAGCATGCTCTACATCTCTTTTCTCCTTCCTGATCAAAATTGGGGTTATTTCAAGTTCACAGAGCTCTGAAGATAACATCTTGCTCTACCAAATCAAAAGAAGACCTATGTCTGTGACTCATAACTTTGACAGCAGCTGGTTTAAAAAAAACCTCATACATTTATTTTAAGAAACCCGCCTTATATTTAAAATCCTTATAGTTTAACCCTTGCATGATTAAAAAATCCATTGGACACTGATAAAGAGCTAAAGTCACACACAATGGAAACAGTCTGTTAGGTTTGTTAGGATTTTAAGACTAAATAGTGAAACAGGAATTGCTTCATACAGGTACAGCTGTCAAGATGAAAAAAAAGCTAATTAGTAATACCCTTACATAAAATATCAGATCAAAATACAAAATGTAACTAGTAATTCAAAGCAAGGTAGAAAAGGATAAAAGGGTGATGGGACTTTAGGAGGTTACAACTTACAACAATGTCAGTGGAAGGAAAACGGAGTGGGTGTGTGAGTGGTGGTGGGTGGGGGGGGAGTTCAGAGAGATGAAGACCAACAAAGACTAAAACTTGCTACTTTAATTTGCAAGCAGCAACAATACAGTGGAACCCCTCACAAGGACCCCCCTCTCTAACGACTACCCCGCCACAACGACCCTTTTTTTTTAACCGATGTGTTTCCTTATATTATAGTTGTCACCAGTGTAGCGACCACCCCGCTCTAACGTCTAAGGACCGACCTAACAGCTTGTGTAACGACTTTGTCAGACAAAGCCAAGACTCGCAGTCAGCGTAACGCATCACTGACAAGCGTAAGCAAAGGCACTAAACCGCTGAGAGGTGTGATGGTTGGGTGGGCTGAGTAAACATCACAAACCAATCATCGAGAAAACAAACTCACGTGACCAACATACACCGTTCAACTCAGTCAGAATAGACAGTCTTTGGACAGAAGAGCAGTGGAGATCGACATGGCGTCTACAAATAAAATAAAATATTTAACTCTCGAAAATCGAGTGAATGTTGTGAACAGACACAAAAAGGGAGAAACTGTCATCGCGATTGCAAAAAGTCTTGATGTTGGAAAATCGCAGTAACAATTTGAAGCAAAACAATATCTAATCATATCAAACAACATCATTTAAACTACTTCTGAAGAAAGCATACAAATATATAAAATGTTGCAATAAAAGGACCATGAAAGAGTGCAACTGTAATAATGCTGCAGCTGCTGTATTAATATTCACATAGATTGTGGTTATTACAATTCTCTTCAATAAGTTGCTATCACAAGAATCTTTAATCAACCTTCAAACGACCGACATCCAAGTGTATATATTAGGCCAAACAAAAATATATGTTGGTTGAGGTAACATGACCAAAAATACGGTCGGTAGGTCGGCTTTTTAAAAAAAAAAATTTTTTTAGTTTTAGAAATGAAAACAGTTTTAGGGTCGGCGGGAAAAAATAGGGTGGGTCAGGTTACCCAAAACAAACATATTTTTGTTTGGCCTTAGCTCAAATCTGTGTTTTCTGCAGAAAGTCCGCTCAATATTGGGCTCTTTTTGTTCGAACGTATACACATCGGAGCTGTCTATGCATTGCTGATGTGATCATGTCCCTTAGGCCCTCAATCATTGGCTGAGAAGTCATGTTATATTCTATTACCCAATTTGTTAACTAATTACTGCACTCATGAGGTCATCTTCACACACAGTTATAGGGGAGAGCAAATCTTTTAGTCCATTTTTTCTATTCTTGTGATGCCAATCCCTAATATGTTTGGTTATATTGTTCTTCTTATGCAAAACATTGTTTTGATTTAGTGTTTGTGCACTGACAACAAACAAAAACCCTAGCTAATTTGCATTTTGCAGAATGAAACCCACTATAATAATGCTCATACAGAGTCATAGGGGGTTAGCTTCAGCCTTTATCAAGATCCATCCATCATGTGGTGGTAGTGCTTCAGAAATCAGAGATGATTGAAGGCTGAAATCATCCACTTGAATACACATGTGCTTGGTCAAATAACAGATCCCAAAGCGACACTGGCTGACAGTGTACCACACTGTGTCATGACCAGTGCATGTGGTATGATTTGTGATGGTCATGCAAAGAGGTCAAACTGAAAACATTCATCTTTTTAATCTTATTCTCTTTAATTTCATTTTCTGGCATATTCAATATAAAATCATATTTGAGGATATGGCATCAACACTGAAATGTATTTCAAATAGCCCCAAACTCCGCTGTTGTTCCTACAGGATAAAATACCACACATTCTCACAAGCGGAGGAAGCTTTCGAGGCCATTCCATTACTGTTCAAATCAAAGCTCATGTAAGACATCAGAACTGCAGCAACTAATAGATTCCATGGGTTCATCTACTACTGTCATATAAAATAAACATTACTATCTGATTTAGGATTTCCTTTGGCTTTGTACTTTTTAATCCTGACATCACGTCCTGCAGCTTTGTCACTGCTTCAGAGCATTGTGTCTCATTCAGTCATTGCCCTTTCAAGTATTCAACCTCACCACAACTATGATCACTGCTTCGTGACTGACTACAAAAAGTATAAGTAAGTATCAATCAATAATGTGTCACTTTTACTTTTAGCTTTTTATGATTATAATGTATCAGGATAAGATTTTTCCTGAACCAAATACCATTTTTTGTCAAGTAGTGCTCAGCCTTAAAAATAGCAAAAATGACGTTTTGTCCCTTGTTATTCTAACTGACTAGTCTTAAGTTCTATGAACAATTTTCCACAAAACATTGCTGTCGCAAGCTTTAAAGACCAAACGAAATAGTTCATAATCTTACATTGAAAGGATCAGGTATGAAGGTGTACTACAGCTCATGATTCAAGACTCAAATATTAAAGCGTAGGTAAGAAGGTGAGCTGCAGTAGCAGACGCCACTCCCCGCCAATCCTCAACCTTCCGTAACACTAACTAATCACAACTGGAACCAAGAACGACCCACACAAACGAAGTAGCCTAGTCTACACCTAATCGTTTCGTTCATCCTGTCCACTACCGCGGATCGACAGATGTATTCAACCGGCTGTAAAACTGTGGGACATCAATCTTTATTGCATTTAATGCATATCATTTGCAAGGTCTTGAGGCGAAGGTGACGAATCGATGATGCTCGAATCTCGATGACCAGACAGCGATGATAACAAACCAATGGTCATAAGCAGTTGATGTGTGTCCGCTCTGCGTAGCTCGATTGCACCTGTTATTGATGTGACTGAAAAGTAAAGAATTCATTTACCTTGGTATGCAGTTGGGTGATGATTTTTCCACTTCCCATGTCGCAAATAACTTCATGGGGACAGGCTGATCCCCCGAACCCACCACACTTCTGGCTGCTTTATCCGCCATCTTTATGAAAATGCCAAACGCATGCGCAGAAGTGACCATTCCATTCATAAATGCCGGAAGCTGTCTGCATCTTCTGCGGTTGCAGACGACGTATCTTGGGTTGTGCAACCCCAGGGTACGGATTCGCGTATTGCGCTCAGATAAACAATTCTTTCTACCAGTGAAGTATGTGTGTGTGATTGTCTGCAAGAGAGATGAAATACTTTGGGCTCTCGTTGTATCGATCAAAGCAGCGCTTCTTGTGAGTTTTCTTTTGTGCGGAGTTTTAATCACGAATGTGCTTATAAAGCCCTATATTTATATATTTTGTGTGTGTGGTAAGAACAGCAGAAACATCGACATTTATTCAACAAAGGTGATTATCGATGATGCTCAGCAGCTAGTAACTTGACATGATATGCAATGCAATTTAGTTAGCTGCTGTGCGTGCCTGTCAGCAGGTGTACTGTGTTTTATTGTGAATGCTGTGCTGTGAGAGTGCATGTGTGTCACAGTAGAGTGGGGAGGGTGGGGGGTGGAGGAGAGGTTGTGTGGTGGATGTGATGTGTGTATGTGTGTGTTCGCAAGGTGAGAAAGGAAATTAAGACCTGGGGTATATTTTGTTTTTAATACTTTCACATGAATTAGAAACAAACTTGAGCAAAAAATAATAAAGTGATAAAAATAACACACACACACAAACACATCTCATATCAATACAAGTGGACATCATTGCATTTATATATGACACGTGCAACTCAATCACCACATGCAGAGAATTGCACCAGACAATTTCATGAGAAAAACATTTAAGTAAATGGATTCCAAAAACAAAACAAAAATACCACACAAAAAACTAAAACAAAAAAAGATTTAAGAATATGCACAAAAAGGAATGTACTGTAGAAAAAAAACCACTTTTTGTTAAAGCCATATAGCCAACTTTGACCTGAAGGCAGTAAATACTGTAGTAACAGTATTTTTGTTTAAAATTAACAAAAAAACAAAAACAATTTTCTACTGATTGATACATTCTAACATGTTTATTCTAGCATAAACACATACTTCTGCATTTCAAGACATCCCACAATGCATGAATTTACAATAAAGAGACATTTGAACAAGGCTTTATATTTATGAACATTTACACTTTATTAAAAGTCTTTAAAAAGAAGAAATGGAACATACATCAACCCAGCAGTATCTCCCACAGGATCATATAGTATATGATTTCTACATTATATAAGGCCCCCCCAAAAAAATAGTCTGTTTACGGTAACCCGACCGACCCTATTTTTTTCGCTCGACCCTAGACTTTTTTTTGGCATTTGGGAAAAGAAAACAAAAAAGAAAAATAACGTAAATATATGGTTTTTTGGAAAAAAAAAAAAAATCCCGACCTACCGACCCTATTTTTTTGGCCTGTGTTACCGTAAACTCAACTCTCACCTTCTTTGCAACAATCTTCTCTCTCCGCTTCAATCTGCCTATCGTCCTCACCACTCCACCGAAACTGCCCTTCTCAAAATCACTAATGATCTCCTCCTTGCCACTGACCAAGCTGAAATCTCTGCCGTCGCTCTACTTGATCTATCAGCGGCCTTTGACACAGTCGACCACAACATCCTCCTTCAACGCCTTCAGCACACCTTTGGTATCCATAGCACAGCTCTTTCTTGGTTCTCTTCTTATCTTACCGACCGCTACCAGACTGTTTCGATTGACAAACTGAACTCTGACCCCATCAGGCTTGAGTGCGGAGTCCCTCAGGGCTCAGTCCTTGGGCCTGTACTATTTACTCTCTACACTCAACCTCTTGACCACATCCTTGACCGACACAACGTTCTCCACCACTCTTTTGCCGACGACTCTCAACTTCACAACAGCTCTTCCCCTGACCAGTCTGAATCTCTTCTTTCCTCTATCTCTGACACTATCACTGACGTGCAGAATTGGATGACAGAAAACAAACTTCAGCTCAATAGCAACAAAACTGAAGCTATCCTAATAGGCACTACATCCAAACTCTCCAAAGCCACCTCCGACTCTCTTCAACTCTCTGACTCTTCTGTCCCTCTGTCTTCTGCTGTCAAAAACCTCGGAGTCACTCTAGACAACACCCTTTCCATGAAACAACACATCTCTTCTGTCTCTCGCACCTGCTACTTCCAACTCCGCCGCATCGCCACTATCCGCAAGTACCTCACCACAGATGCTACCGCCAAACTGGTCACTTCCACCATTCTCTCACGTCTTGACTATTGTAACTCTCTCTTGGCGGGTCTTCCCTCTTCTTCTATCTCTCGTCTCCAACGCATTCAAAATAGCTCTGCCCGTCTCGTCTTACGAAAGAAAAAGAGAGATCACATCACCCCCCTCCTAAATCAGCTCCACTGGTTGCCCGTTCCTGCCCGTATCACCTACAAAATCAACACTCTCACCTACAAATGCCTCCATGGTCTCGCCCCTGCCTATCTCTCCGACTCTCTCTCTCTCTATGTCCCTTCACGAGCACTCAGATCATCTGCCGACTCCCTCAAGCTCAACATCCCCCACACCAAACTCAAAACAGCAGGTCAACGCTCATTTTCTTTCCAAGCACCTAGCCAATGGAACACACTACCTCTCCCCCTCCGTCAACAACAGTCCCTCGAATCATTCAAATCTGCACTCAAGACATTCCTTTTTTCCAAATAATCCATGCATTCTACACTGCCCACCCCATCCCACCCTGAATAACTGTACATATTTTAATGGTTGATGGTGTGTGTGTGTGTGCTAGTGACTTTAAGTCTCCGTGTGTGTGAATGAGTGTATGTGCGCCTTGAGTCGCCTGTTGGTGAGATATGTGCGCGTTATAAATATTCGTATTATTATTATTATTATTATTAAACAGACCTTTTTTTTTTTGTTGGCCTAATACAATTTATAATGTCCAAGTGTAATGATTGTGCCTATAAAATCCAAAAACAAATAGACTGCCAACGTTCCAACATTGAGAAAAACAACAAGGAAGGTAAGTTGTCGGAACGTTACGTTCACAAATATGTCGACCCAGCGGGATGAAGCAATCATTGCTTCATTGGCTTGTGTCTTCACTGCAAGCTGCAGAACATTTTGTCAAGATAAGTGTTGTCTAATTAGTGTTTGTCAGTGCACTTAACCTTCGCCAGTCCGGGTTATCGACCACACACCGGAAGACATCGTGGGGCCGTGCGGACCCACGCTTCTCAAAGATGCACGCTTTTCCTTCTTTGAGAAACATGGGTCCGCACGGCCCCACGATTATTGTAGTCTACATTTGACCTTTTTTTTTTTTAACTTCTCGCTGAAATTTTAGGACATAAGAGCTTTTTAGGTGCCTGAGGCATTCTTACAAGCTCATTAAAAATGTCCAACTAGTTTAAGAGATATTTGCAATTAAACACCCTTCTGGGTCCACACGGACCCACGACAAAGGTTAAAAGACCACTGGGTCGATAAATTTGTGAAGGTAACGTTTTGTTTTGTCAATAAATAAACATTCCAACAACTTTCCTTTCTTGTTTTTTTTTATTGTACCTGCACTGCAATGCTGTACAACACTCAATCAATCAATCAATCAATATGAGGCTTATATCGCGGGTATTCCGTGGGTACAGTTCTAAGCGTAGGGATTTATTTTTTATTTTTTTAGTTTTTTTAATATTTTTTTTATTTTGCCATCTTTATTCTGACAGACAATTTTATACAGACAAGCAAATGCAAACTGAGAGGAAGAAGAAAAGAAGAGACGAACCTAACCACAAAAATCACAGTTGCAGACAGCCATGCTTGATAATAAAATCATGTTCTAAATGTACAGTGGAACCCCCTTTTAAGAGCTACACAAATCTGAGAAAATGAGGTTTTACAAACAGGGGGATTCTTCAAATGCCAGTATCTTTACAGAGATTATTAATTATCAGAAAATCTCTAATAACACAGTTTTAAAGGGGGAGAGGGTGTTTCGGTGAGAGTGTGAGAGTGGTGTTTTAACTGGGGGGGGGGTTCCACTGTTCTAGCCTTCAGTTTTCCAAAGGCCAGGTTACATTGAGATTATGGAAATAAAGCAACATGTTGCTTAAAAGAGCAAAAGTATTGACCCTTGTAAAATTGAATTCATAATTTTGTTTTATCACATCATTTTCAGTTCTTAATGTCATGGAGACATCTGTGCACACTATGCATAAAAGGTAACAACAACTACAGGTTCTCTGCACGATAAGCTTAAATACTTTATGTCAAAATACACCTTAGTAATACCATAGTGTTACAATCCAAAATAAGCAACTTGAAAAAATATATCAAAAATGAAAAAAGTTTTCCCAAATGTTAAAATCTGTTTATCACAAGCATGATGAATATAAAGAGGATGGCATTGCAAAGCATTAATTCATGAATAAATCATGATATGTAAATCAATGCAAATCAAGTGACAGTGAAATGTATGTCAAGTGTGAGATTCCTCATGGGACTTCCTTGTAGAGAACTAAGATCTATAACCATGAGAGTAAGTGGAGTATTTCTGCAGCATTACATTGCTGCAATTCACTGAGTGACAATGATTGAAAACCCTCAGACTGGCAGTTAGCCAAGCGTAAAATATAGAATTCGGGCAGTAATGCTGGTGGATTTTCTGCATTAGCTTTCCACACCGACATGCATCTCTGTATACAGTGGAACCTGTCCTGGCGACCACTTCTCCACAGCGACCATGCCTAAGGTCATGCCTAAGGTCATCCCAAAGGAATTTATTTCTATATAACTCGCCTTTCCAAAGCGACCATCTGTCCATACCAACCACTTCTGGTCGGCCCCTTTGGTGGTTATAGACAGGTACGACTGTACATACTTCAAATTCTTCACCCCCACCCCCTCCCCCCCGACACACACTCCCATACACACTAATCCCTTCCCCTTCTCCTTCTAATTAAGCCATACTGGTACAGCAACAGAAGCAAACGTAGAGCAATAGCATCATTTTCTGCATCTGTTATAAATAATGCACAACTGTACTTCCTGCACTCAGTTGCAACTGGAATGACATCAGCTAAGAGGCTGACTGATTAAGACCAGTCGGCTGATATGCTCTCGACAAAACCATTTGTTGCCACATTTAAATTTGTGCTGAGGAGTGTTTGTTCAGAATGAATTCAGTAGTGTGTGAGTGTTCTTTCTTTCTTTATTTGGTGTTTAACGTCGTTTTCAACCGTTCAAGGTTATATCGCGACGGGGAAAGGGGGGAGATATGGGATAGAGCCACTTGTTAATTGTTTCTTGTTCACAAAAGCACCAATCAAAAAATTGCTCCAGGGGCTTGCAACGTAGTACAATATATGACCTTACTGGGAGAATGCAAGTTTCCAGTACAAAGGACTTAACATTTCTTACATACTACTTGACTAAAATCTTTTACAAACATTGACTATATTCTATACAAGAAACACTTAACAAGGGTAAAAGGAGAAACAGAATCCGTTAGTCGCCTCTTACGACATGCTGAGGAGCATCGGGTAAATTCTTCCCCCTAACCCGCGGGGAGTTTGTGTGTGTGTGAGTGCGAGTCTTTCGATCACTACTGAACTACACCTCAGCTCCTACTGTACTGCCAAATGAATATCAACCATCATTTTTCATACCTGAGCCTGTTTTTATGGATTTTATCAAAGTTGAAAGAATAAAAGTACATGGGTACATGAAAGACAGGTCAATTCCAATGGCAACAATATAACTACATGTATATGTATATTATTAGATCACCATATCACCAAAGCATCCCCTATATACAGTGTACATAGTGAAGTAAAAGTTGCAGGAGTCCTGGCCAGAAAACAAGAAGCTTTACCCTGTCCATTTTTGTAACAAGTCCAGCATAAATCATGAAAAGATATAAGGTCTTTGAAGTTAGAAACAAATCTTATGAGAAACGTGTTATGAACTGCTGAGATTTAATCGACCCATTCAATATGATGGCACATAATTTCAATACAATACAGACAACAATCACATTTTTCAACAATTGAAATACTCTATAAAAATAGGCAATGTTCGGAAATATAACTGTCGGGTTATTGTCAGTTATTAAAGAGTTGCTTTTCCTTGGAAACACTGAGGCAAATAAACCCTAATTGTAACGCTGAAGTCAAGCAATCGACTGACATTCCAATGGAAATTGGCTTTAATCTGTGTTTTCTGAACTGTTCACTCAATACAAGGATCTTTTGGTTTCAATGCAAGTGCACCTGAGCTGATTATTTGATGCTGATGCGACTGTGTGCCGCAGCACTCAAGGAAAAGCAACCTTTCCACAATTAACCCATAAAAACCTGACAGAGTTAATTATTTCCGGAATTTGTCTATTACACACTTTCAAGCAAAGACAGCAAACAAAAGTAATTAAGAATATGAAGTGTGCAGGGCCGGACCAAATGAGTTGTAAGGGGGGGGGTTCCTCCTTTTTGGGGGGGGCAAATCAGCGAAGCGGCGAAGCCACAAGCGCGCGCCTGCAAAGCAGGCGGGCGAACTAGGGGGGTAAAATTTTTGAAAAACGATTAAAATCTGTGCAATCTGGTGCATTCTGGGCCTTGTTTTGAGGGTTAAGAGCAGCATTGTTTTGGTGCTAAAACTAGTAAAAAAAAACAACACTCAAAGCAAGGTACATGCTTTTTCCAGGGGTGGTGTTCCGGAACCCCTGGAACCCCCCCCCCCCTGGGTCCGGCCCTGAGTGTGTAGGAGGCACTAATGGTCTGAGAAAAAGTATGATAATATCTTTTGGAATCTTCAGACAACAAGCAGCCCATACAATCATGCGCTCGAACAGAGCAGACAAAGTACATTTATGCCTGTGTGTGTTTGGCGGAGTTGACAGTACAGTGGAACACCCTCCACCCTCCCTCCACCATACGCCTGGATTTCTACTTCTTCTTTAATTCTTGTTAATACGGGTAGATTGAACTCGGCAGCCCGGTAAAGCAATCAATCTAGGAGAGCGAACACTCTGATATAAAAACAAGCTGAAGTCGGATGTGCTGGGCCTGACTTGTCAGGCGCGTAACAGCAGCACAACGCATCTACGCTCACATGACAGACGTGTCTGAGCGAACGACGAAGAAGAAGATTCTTGTTAATGAACACCCACATTTAAGACTTATAGTATCTGATTGTTGATTGTCCACTGTGCCGAATAAAATGCTACATGTAAATCTTCTCCTTTCATGATCATCAAGGTTTTAGTTAACCAATAGACAAACTCTGGCAATAACTGTTGGGTTGGTATGGGTTGTCCAAGAGTGAATACTCTTTGTTTTATTGAGGCAAGCTTTCTTTATGTACTCTTTGTCAATATGTTTTAGACATACCCTTCGCTAGTAGCTTGCCTGCAATGTCACATGGGAAAGTGACCAATTCAAGGAGCATGTGTGGAAAGTTTGCCTCAATAAAAGCAAGAGAATTCAATCTTTCGATTCACAACCCATACAAACCTGACAGAGTTATTGTCCATTCTTTCAAACCATGACAGAGTTATTGTCCATTCTTTCAAACCATGACCCATCAGTTCTTTATGGGTATGGCAATGTTCATGTCACGACACACGTCTTGCACACACTGCAGCAGTTTCGTCATGTCCTCTGGAAACAGGTGACCAATGTTGCCGATTCGGAAGCAATCAATATCCAGTGTTTTGCCAGGGTAGATCACTTGGTCTGCACAAGAAAATTAAAACATGCGAGTGCACACTGTCTTCAACTTGAGCAAATCAGGTTTTAAAAAGAAGGGAGCCTTAAAATGGGGGTGAATTTACAGAGGTTAATATGAACGGAAAATCTGAGAAGAAAGGGTCTTAAAAGGGAGGGAGCCTTAAATTGGGGGGTCTTAAAAAGGTGTTTCCACTGTAATCCTCAGCATTACAGCTGTTTTTCTATAAAAAAAAAACCAACACACCACACAATCACTTTCTCAATGCACAGTGCATGCGGTAGAAGCAAAACTGTACGCTTTTGGTTTAAAAAGGATAGTGCACTTACATGCAACTTAGTCTACAGTGCACTCTGAAAATTTAAAAAAACCAAACAAACCAAAACAAACATTGACTTTCTTTGTTGATTTGTTTCACTCTTCTCACCTTTGTCGTTGAGTCGGTTGTAGAAGTCCATGAAGTTGAAGTTGGAGTCGCTGGGGTAGCAGTAGGAAGTGATGATGTAGCCCTGAACCGATTCATCCAACAGTTCCTTGAAGCCCAGACGTTTCATCCCTTCTGCCAGCACCTCGTGATTCTTCTTGTATCTGAAAGCAAAACACTGGGATCAGTAACGCTCTGTTTGTGTCCTGTTTGTGGGGGAAGAAGTCTTCTCTGTTTATGTAAAATGATTGCTAGGATTTAATTTAGCTCAGCAAGTACGGCCGTTTTGTTCTGGCCTTGTGAGTACAGTGGAACCTCTTTTTTGAGACCTGATTTATTCAGATTTTTATAGGTCTTGAAAGGGAGGTTGCACTGTTTAAAGATCCTGAAAACTGCCAAAGAGCTAATGTTATCTGACTGATCTATGCTTCAAACTCTTGACCCAAAGCAAAACGTACAGTATAATAAAACAAAACAAAACAATGACAATTGATACATGAAAAGATAAACATGCAACAACACGTTGCAGTCAATGTAAACATGATAAAGCAAAACAGAACAGAACAAGGAACAAACACATGAATAAACAGACATTCATTTATGTTGGTCTTTGCCAATTACAAACTATATGGTCAGTACAAATCCAAATGTACATGCATGTATGAGCACACTCACACGTACACATTCACAAAAACAGACAGAGAGATCAACACACGCACACACACACACATACCTTTTGGCTCTCCCCTCAAGACCCCCTTCCTCGTCAAACTCTTTGATTGCTTGACGGAAGGCCAGCATGGAGTGAGTGGCAGGTGTGAAGCGAAACTGACCGTTCTTGTCAAGTCCTTCATTCTGATCATACAGGTCGAGACTCAGGCTGCGGGAATTCCCTGAAAGACGAAGGAAAGACCTGATCGTTTTTGTGCTGGTACATGTAACAGTATAATTCAGCAGCAAATTAGCAAAGCGCAACAAGAAAACTTAAGGGAAATTAAGATGAACTTCTTCTTCTTCGTTCATGGGCTGAAACTCCCACGTGTATGACCGTTTTTACCCCGCCATTCAGGCAGCCATACGCCGCTTTCGGGGGAATCATTTTTGGTATTTTTGTGTTTCTAGAACCGACCAAAGTCTGACATGGATTACAGGATTTTTTACGTGCGCACTTGGTCTTGTGCTTGTGTGTACATACGAAGGGGGATAAGGCACTGGCAGGTCTGCACATAAGTTGACCAAGGAGATGGACAACATGCCCCTCTGCTGTTGTATCTGGAAGACTATATTTTTGACAAAGTTACTTTATAAGTTGATAACCAATCTTCTATTGACAACAAAACCATGCATAACTCTTCTATCCTCATGCACAATCAGCATGCACAAACAACGAAAATAGCTTCCCCACTCCCCTTGAAGACTCACTGACCCTCCCTGTTTTCCTAGATTTTCTGTTCATATTCATAACCTCTATGACTTTACCCAATTTTAAGACTCCCTCTTTTTTAAGACCTGATTTTCTCAGATTTGTGTAGGTCGTAAAAGGGGGGTTCCATTGAACCATATGAACCAAAGCTGGACATATTTTTAGGATGGCAGCGGAGCTATAGGGACCTACAGAGCAAGGGAAGCTATCCATGACCTCTTCACAGCTAAAACAGACACACGCACACACATCCACATCTACATGCTCACACTGATTTACATGTTTTTTGAGTGACTAGCTATGGAGATATTAAGGAGCTTGCTCACCCGGCCCCTTCTCTTCCACCCCACTTTCCAACTACAAATATTATTCAACATAAGCCTAACAATGCACACATGCAGACACATACACACACTCCCCCCGCGGGTTAGGGGGAAGAATTTACCCGATGCTCCCCAGCATGTCGTAAGAGGCGACTAACAGATTCTGTTTCTCTTTTTACCCTTGTTAAGTGTTCCTTGCATAGAATATAGTCAATTTTTTTACAGATTTTAGTCAAGCAGTATGTAAGAAATGTTAAGTCCTTTGTACTGGAAACTTGCATTCTCCCAGTAAGGAAATACATTGTACTACGTTGCAAGCCCCTGGAGCAAATTTTTGATTAGTGCTTTTGTGAACAAGAAACAATTGACAAGTGGCTCTATCCCATCTCCCCCCTTTCCCCGTCGCGATATGACCTTCGTGGTTGAAAACGACGTTAAACACCAAATAGGGAAAGAAGAAAACATACACACACCTAGATCCAGACCCAGACCCAGGCCCACACTACCCATCTCCCCCATAAACACATGTATGCCATGATGCACACCTTTGCACTTATCCAGTGTAGATCTCCGGGCGACAGCATAGGAAAAGCCAGGAACTCCCTGCATGCACTTGTTCGCCGAGCTGACCATGAAGTCGATGTGTCCGCCTTCAAAGTCCAGAGGCACAGCTCCAAAGCTACTCATAGCATCCACAAAATACACCGTACCTGAAACAGTGACACTATTTAGTCATCTTTAAGAAACTACATGTATTGATAATTTCAAGGACTGAACGGCAACTACTTTTTTCAATTTCGTCACGGAATTTTGGCGTAACTCGATTCTTTGCGATTTTAATATTTTTGTGTTAGACTCCATGAGAAATTGTCTCTTAAACACGATTGACAATGCATGATGTAACAATCCTTTATCTTTTTATCCATACCAGGTACGAATATAAACACTATTTCATTATAAAAATAATCACTTTTGGCCTTCTCCTGAAAAAGTGTGAAAATCGAGGTACACCAATATTCTGTGACTACGTCGATGTGTACAAAATGTTTACAACATCAATATTTTTAGGGCAGGAGTGAGAGGATTTCTCTGCCATGGAATATTACAAAATGGCTGCATAGTTTTATATTCGTCAACAGATAATTACAATCCTGAAGTCCAAGTTAAGATGGAGCGACATCACCAATTTAATTCTCCTGCTTGTGGAAAAGAAAGAAAAACAAACTGTGATCAGAATTCAATGCTGGCAAAATCTCCTGAAATCATGAACAATAATTAAGAGAAATATTCCTGCTCTCAGAAGCCAGGACATTGAATTGCTGAAATTGATTAACAGAAGAGTGCTCCAGCATAGTGTTACGCAACAGCTTACCTGAATCTGTGGCATGAGAGAACTTCAAGTTTTACCCCCTCACGTCAAAGCCATTAGGCAAAAAAAAAAAAGTTGTATGTTTCTGGTCACCCGACCCTACCTAGTTTTTTCCCGCCGACCCTAGACTTTTTTTTATTGCATTTGTAACAAAAAAGCAACAAAAAAAGCGTCAAAACGAAAGTAACAGACGGCAGACGACACAAGGGGGATAACCCCGCATCCCTTTTGTCTCATTTGTTTTGTAATGTGTTGTCTTTCTCTTTGTATAGTAAGTCCAGTCTCTTTGCGTCACTGTATAGTTATTTTCTACCCTGACCAAAAAAAAATAAATAAAAAAAATAAAAAATCCCTACCTACCTACCCTATTTTTTGTAGCCATGTTACCAGAAACATACAACTTTTTTTTTGTGTGACCTTAGGGGCATGTTCCCGGGTTTTAAACCGACTTTAGATGAGATTGTAAGGCTTCTTTTTAAGCCTACTGTCTATATGATACTTACCGAGACAGTACTATTCTTGCACATTATCTATTATAGGCCGAAAAAATTGGACAAAACGCTGCGTGGGTACAATTATCTCCCATAACCATGCGCCACCGTGGATCCCAAGCACTGTCTGAGTGCTTCCCCCTTACAGGATGTAGGTGGCGCGTCCTCTTTCTTTATGAGCTGCAGACCCTCAAAAAGCCCATAACATATCAAGAGGGGAGGCGGGAGGGAAACTCTAATAGTACTGTCTCGGTAAGTATCATATAGACAGTAGGCTTAAAAAGAAGCCTTACAGTCAATATAACACTTACCTCGACAGTACTATTCTTGCACAGAATACCAGAGTGGTGTGAGGGTGATATGTAGAGTATTAAACTCCTTAATCAAAATCACTTAAATCCAAGGATTAAGATACCCAGGCAATTTTCGAACAGTACTACTGTAAAAGAAAATATACCCAAGAAAAATACCTTAGACTGACGTGACCATGCTGGCAACCACTGCTTTGGCAATGCCATACGACTGGTCAAGCCTGAGACTGGAAAAGTCTCGCATATAGTGGTTAATAAACGTGGCTGGAGTCTTCCAGAACGCGACCGCCATTATGCTTTGGAGCGAGGCACCCCGCACGTGCGCCAACGAGGAGCCGATAGCCCGAATCTCGTGTGCCCTGATGTCAGGGACCACATCCACTTGAGCATGAACATAAGCCTGTTTGATAAGCAAGGTCAGCCAACGAGCTAAAGTTTGTCTAGAAATATCCGATTGGTACTTCGGATTAAGCGAGACAAACAGTGACCGCTTAGAAGACCGAAAGCTACGTGTTCTATCCAGGTACACTCTAAGGGCACGTACTGGGCAGAGGAAGCGATCAGGGTCATCATGTTCAAGAGTGGGAGCCAAGGCTTGAATGACTACTGGTTTGGACAACTCCGAGGCATTCTGATTCTTGGCTCGAAAGTCTGGTAGGAAAGCCAACGTCACCTGATGTGTGGTGAACTCAATGTCAAATTCCAGGCCACTCAAAGCTTGAATACCACTGAGTCTACGGCAAGTGGCTAAAGCGATGAGGAACACAGTCTTAAAAGTCAGGAACTTGATACTAATGCCTGCCAGGGGTTCAAACTCCTTGCTACGCAGGAGTTTGAGAACCAGGAAGACATCCCACTTGGGAAATGAAACCCGAGGTTTAGACACCGCTGCATTGCTAATACCCGAAAGGACATTAGCAATGAGGGAGGAACTGATCAAGTGTTCAGGTCTGCGACCAGTAGCAGCCGCAATCGTGGAAGTGATGGCAGATTTGTATCCAAGAAGAGTCTTAGAAGAAAGACTCTTCTTTTGATACACTTCCACCAGGAAGTTGGCCAAGTCCTGTGTTGAGGGATAAAGCGGCTTTATCCCCTTGGACAAGGCGAAGGAGGCCCAAGCTCTCCAGCGTAAGTCATAGAGCTGATTAGTTGATCGCCTCTTAGCGTTCAAGGAAAACTCTACTGAACTCTTGTGCAATCCTAGTGCAAGCAGTTTGGAGCGCACAAGAGCCATGCGGTCAAGCACAGACTCTCTGGACGTGGATGAGGGAGGCCTGATCGAGGCTGGAGCAGACTTCCCCCGTCCAGATTCAGAGGTAGAGGGTCTACGTGGGTGAGACCGCGAAGATCTGGAAACCACGGAGCTGTTGGCCAGTAAGGCGCGACCAAAATCAGTCTTGGCCGTTCCTGCAGATACTTTGCCAGTACCCTCGGAATCAGAGATGTCGGGGGATAGGCGTAAGCATCGAGGAGCCTCCACGAGAGAGTGAATGCGTCCACGTGGAACGCATTCGTGTCTCGAAAGGGGCTGACGTACCTGGGAAGCCGAGCGCTGAATCGAGTTGCGAACAGATCGATCAGAGGACGGTCCCACCTTGCCCACAGACGCCGTAGAACGTTGTGAGCGATGGTCCATTCTGTGGGGAGAACCTGATCGCCCCGACTGAGAATGTCGGCCAGGGCGTTCAGTTTCCCCGGAACGAATTGGACTGACATCCGGACCTGATTGGTCTGGCACCAGAGCAGAATCTCCTCCGCTAACAGGGAGAGGGACCGAGAATTGGTGCCCCCCTGGTGGCGAAGGTAAGCTAGGCATGTGGTGTTGTCCCCGTGGACCAACACATCCTGATCCCGAATCAGGAGGCGAAACTCCAGCAGAGCCCGACGAACCGCCTCCAACTCTAGAAAGTTGATGTGTAGGAGGGACTCCTCCTGGGTCCAGACCCCCTGGGCCTCGTGCAGGTCCAGGTGGGCCCCCCAACCCCGCGTAGAAGCGTCGGTGTACAGGAAGAGAGACGGCCGTCTCGGTTGGATAGGCACCGCAGAGTTGAGCCAGATCGGGTCCAGCCATTGGACTACAGCCTCGTGAAACCAAGGCCCGATCTGGACCAACTCGGTGTAATCGAGAGGCCTGGAAGTCCGATCTGCTACTGCCCGTTGCAGGGGACGTTTGTGTAGCCTTGCAAGGGGCAGCAGCAGAGCGACAGACTCCATGGAACCCAACAGTTCCGCCAGCCGCCTGTGAGGAACAGCGCGGCAAGCCTGAATGGAGAGGATCTTTCGCCTCAGGGAGAGGATTCTGTCCGGGGAGGGAGACACAGTGTAAAGCACTGTGTCGAACGCCATCCCCAAGTAGCAAAACTGCTGGGCTGGCACGAGGTCTGACTTGTGCCACTGTATCTGGAACCCCAAAGCATGGGTCCGTTCCAGGACCTGCCTTCGCTTTTTCTTTCCCCTCGACCTTCCCCGAACCTTCGACGGCGCAGCCCCGCCCGAAGTCCCAGGTTCAAGCCCAGCCTGTTTGAGCAAGCTCGCATTGAGCTTGCTCAAACAGGCTTTCTCCGCCCTCCCTCGCCGCAAACGCAAAGCGTTTGGGGAGGGAGAGTCGGAGCGCCGAAAGGTCCCCCTGTCCGTGCGCAAAACATGACGCTGTGCGCCCGGAGAAGGGTTGCCCCCGGCAGACTCTGGTTCCGTAGAACCAGAGCCCAAAACAAGACGAGACATCCTACCTCGCCCTGTACGTACCCTTAAAAAATCGAGAATTAACAAAATTCAAAGAAAATTAGGTCAATACTCAAGTGAATGAGGCGAAACGAGAAGCAGACGACCGGTCACCACGAAGTAGGACGGTAGGCACGCCGAGTCCGCCACACAACAACGGAGGCACAAGTTGGAAGAAAAACAACGTAGCCTCAAGCCAGAAGTGGAATAACACACAAAAATCCAACAGGTGGTAATCCACACAGAAAAGAAGACTCTAGAATCCAAAATAATCCGGGAGCGCAGCAGAAACACAGCCTACTGTCACGCGCGAAAAAAGAAAGAGGACGCGCCACCTACATCCTGTAAGGGGGAAGCACTCAGACAGTGCTTGGGATCCACGGTGGCGCATGGTTATGTATGCGTGTTTAGGTGGTATCAGCCATCTGCACTTATGGCAGAATGACCAAGTTCTTTTACGTGCCACTGTGATAACATGGGGGTGGAAGATGGATACCGTCTCTGGGTCTGCACATAAAGTTGACCCATGTCTGTCCTGGCCCGGATTCGAACCTGCGACCTTAGATCACAAGTCCAGTGCTCTACCACCTGAACTTCCCAGGCCCCATAATCTGTGGCATATGAACATATACTGCTTTACATAGGCTTTTAGTTACAGGAAGGGAAGTGTCTGTGACTTGTGGATGGAAGCAGTATGTACGTTTTACACTGGATCTAATTCCTCAAAACATAAAAACTTTCATTGTCATAATCATTTTAATCTTTTATTTTCTATTCATCTGTTTTTAATTTTGTACCTGGAGACACTTTATTCACCAGTTGTCCAACTTCTTGCACAGGGTTGAAAACTCCTGAGCTTGTTTCACAATGCACGCAACTGACAAGGCTAAACTTGTCTCCCTTTAACAGCTCTTCCACTCGTTTCAGGTCAACACACTGGTCCTCAGGAAATGACTCCATGTGATAGGGTATGGAGGTGGACTCGCACATCTTGGACATCCTCTTTCCATAAGCACCATTCTCCAGAATCAGCACCTGATAAGGAAGAACACATCATTTAACATAAATTTTTTCGTGCTGAAAAAAAAAAAATCATTGAAAGCTAAATGAAACAAAACAAAGAAGAAAAAAATCAAACTGTTTCAAATATGCAGTACTCTGGCTGGATGTACAGGCTGTCTAGCTTCACACACACACATGCACTCTCTCTCTAACCTACTTTGCTGTTATCTCTAGGAACTGCTGTTTGGAAAACTGCCTCAACCGCAAAGGTTCCGCTGCCCTGGATAGGAACGCTGGTGAAGTCAACTGCTGAAACACCTGGGAAATATAAAGATGTACAAGTATTAAAAAAATGCCAACACTTACAGAAAGATGGATTTTGGAGCTAAATATATATATTTTTTTTAAGACATAAAGAGTTCCAAGCTATAGTTCCATCACCATGGTTTGAATAAAAATAAAAAAACACCACCGACACCTCCAGCCTCACACATACATGTACCGAGGCAGACACAGACAGAAACTTATACAGAGATGGTCAAATCATCTGCCCGATCGCCAGATCGCCTAAAAAATCCGCCGGGCTAGTAGAAACTGCACTGCCTGGCAACTCGCCCGGCTGGCCAGTGAAAAATCTTGTTAAAGAAAACTCTTTTGGTTGTCATATCGAGTTTCAAAGCCATATAAACACCGCAGATGCAGCAACCGTGGTATGTACCAGGCCCGCGAAATTTCTGGCGGGCTAATGACTTTCTTGAAGTTACTCGCCCGGTTGGCGAGTTAAAATTTTGATATGTTGCCATCCCTGTCATATGCACAAACATGCCTGTACCTACTGACATAAGAAACTATTAATTATCAATGCATTCTTTGTCTTACCTGAGATTTCCACAAGACGTGATCGTATGAACTTGACAAGGTTGATGAACTCCACGTCTCTGGATCCCAAGTCCCTCAGCATGGCTTCCTTCACCGTCATAGACACACCCAGGGGACCAGGGGTGAACAGTTTCTTGTCTGAAACACACACATAAAATGAGTTTGAACTGAAGCAAATCCTGTGAATAGTGGCAAGGAGGAATATTGGAAATGGTAAGCATATTGTTAATGCATGCATAACTTATAAAGGTTTCCCAAAGGAATTATGCAGAGACAATATATATTATTTATATATATATACCACTCAATCTGAAATGACACTAGTACTGTTTGTGCACCAAGGACCAAATTGTGCATTTTGAAGTTGAAAAGATTCAATGCAAGAGCAAATAAAACTTATATTTTCCCTTTTTTCTGCCATGTGCATGAGAGAAAGAGAGAGAGAGAGAAAGAGAGAGAGAGAGAGAGAGAGAGAGAGAGAGAGAGAGAGAGAAAGAGAGAGAGAGAGAGAGAGACAGAGAGAGAGAGAAGATAAGATATTTGTTTTATTTACGAGGGTAATGATATAAGCAATACAAGGTTTTTTACAATCAGCTCTCGCCCATGAGGGAAAAAGAAGTTGAAGAACAAATGAGGGAACACGAACAATACAAACACACAAAAATCTAACCGTAACAAGTAACTCATTACATCGTAATAAGAGAGAGAGAGAGAGAGAGAGAGAGAGAGAGAGAGAGAGAGAGAGAATAAGAACAAGAACAAGAACAATTCTTTATTTAACGAGGGTAATAGACTAGAGTAAGCAGTGATCTGCTTTTTTACATCTGGCCCTCGCCCTAAAGAGGGACTAGTCTAAAATTGCTGAAGAATAAGCAAGTAAAGAAAACTACTGCTACATGATTAAAATAAAATGAAAGTAAGAACATATCATCAATTTACATACAATACATTGCTTAAAAGTTAAATGAAAAATGTAAGTTCATTTGACATGAGTTAAGAATTATAGAATAGATTGCACTGACGCAACAAAGCTGTACTGAATGCCATGCCCATTGACATACACTGCATTCGAAAAAAATCAGTGTATATAAAAATAATAATACATTGTTAAAAAGCACCGGTTGTTGGTTTTAACAACCATTCTAGCGACAACAGATGTTTATTTAGACTTCATGAGATAAGACGTATAATATATGGTCTTAAAAACGTTTGTGCTGCTAGTTTGCCGTAGGATTGTCGGAAGAGTGTTCCAGAGATTGCTACCTGAATAGACTAAACTAGATTTGAATAGGTCAATCCTAGGCAGAGGCATGTTCAGTCTCATCAATTGGCGTGAAGTTTTTAACGTGAATTTGGAAAATATGGTTTGAGGTACACATCCATGAATAATTTTATGCATAAGGGTACCTTTATTATAACTTAGCCTTGCCTTCAGAAGAAGAATGCCTAAGTTCATGTAGTCGAACTCAGATAGGGTTGTTTTCTTTAATAAGACTACTTTAAGCGCTCGCGCTCGTTTATGTAATCTAATTAGGCCCTAGTGGTTTGAATGAATTTTCACTTGCCGAGTCCCACAAGGTAGACGCGTAATCAATAACATTAACAGACTGAATATGAGCATTAAAGAATAATTTCCTGGCTTCCAAATTCAGAAAGTGCTTGATTCTAGATAATAGATAAACCTTCTTGGAGACAGAGAGAGAGAGAGAGAGAGAGAGAGAGAGAGAGAGAGAGAGAGAGAGAGAGAGAGAGAGAGAGAGAGAGAGAGAGAGAGAGAGAGAGAGAGAGAGAGAGAGAGTAATAATTAATATAAACCAGGAAAACATTCTCTCAATCGGTCACGGGTCAGTCTTACTGAAGTTACTCTCAGCATAGACAGATCATATTAGAGTCTGATCACAGGCGGAAGGTATCGTCCACTGGACTACTACTATCACAGTCTTACTGTGATAATAGTAGTCCAGTGGACGATACCTTCCGCCTGTGGTCTGATCAGTTTTGAAAAGTGCCTGATCGCACTCGTCCTACCTGCCTGCCGCTGTGACGAGACAGAAAATCTTGCAACCTGGTTCGTCAAGCATCTGCACGACAGCGTCCTTGCCGTTTCCACGGCAACGGAAGTTTCCGAGGAAAGCCTCTTCCCACCAAACAACTTCACGCAGCGCAAAGGGAGACAGCGTGCAGCAGACGACATGTTGATGATGTTCGTTCAGTTTCTGGCACCGGGTTGCAGCTGACAAATCTGAACACTGAAATCAAAGCAATAAGCCTCGAGTGAAATTTTACAGCGATGGCAGACGACCGACTTGCCCTGTCACGATCGTTGGATTTTTTGTCCAGTTCACTAGTGGAAGCACTGCTGTGCTACGGCTTCCAAGGTTCAGTCAAAGTGCACTGTACCTGTACACGCTGTCGTAATGTTGCGGCTCGTACCATTTGCGAAATCCAACTGTTTGGAGATGGAGAATAATCTTGGAATAACAGGCACAGGCACGTGAAATCGGGTTTATATACCAAAAGCAAAAGCCATACCGAAGAGATCAACAAATAGATAGACAGACGCAACCAGTCAACCAAGACAAACCGTACACTACATACCGCCGGACAGACAGTGAGACGCAGACTCGATCGACTGTGATAGTGACACCGTGACTGACACTCAGACTCGGAATCAATGACAGCGTACAGTGACACACACACACACACACACACACACACACACACACACACACACACACACACACACATACACACACACACACACACACACTAACACTAACACTAACACTAATACTAACACAGCACACATGCACACACACACACACACACACACACACACACACACACACACACACACACACACACACACACAAACACACATACAAAAAAGTTCTTCACAGTATAGCCTATACGGAGGGCCCCAAAGGGGGGGGGGGGGGGGGGGGGGGGTATCATCACGATCACGGGAAGGGAAATTTTAGCTTTCATGATCCGGCACAGTTACCTTGATTTTTGTTTTCACGATCACAAACACCTTGACGAATAGAGGATCATAGAGTGATACAG
This sequence comes from Littorina saxatilis, assembly GCF_037325665.1. Classification (NCBI taxonomy): domain Eukaryota; kingdom Metazoa; phylum Mollusca; class Gastropoda; order Littorinimorpha; family Littorinidae; genus Littorina; species Littorina saxatilis. The sequence goes on from NC_090261.1 coordinate 67,805,321, forward strand.
CCTTGTGAAAAATGTACGTTGAAAATAAAATGCTTTGAAATAATGCCCATCACGATCACAAAAACAAATGACGATCACGATCACGAGACTTGATTTTTTTGTCATCACGGATCACGGGCAAAGTCCCATCACGATCACAGAAATAGAAATTTCGGCAATCACGGTCACAGAAAGGTCAAAAAACGCCAATCACGATCACGATTTTAAACCCTTTGGGACCTTCTATACGTATCAAAGTGGATTCACAGCGCGCGGCGCGTTGTGCAGCGTTGCGATTTACAACGCGCGGCGCTACGAGGAGCGCTACGAGGAGCGCTACGATTCACGACGAGCGATGTATTCTGCTGTTACATTTTCTTCACAATCGCAAAGTTTACAGCAGCTACATCTATCTGATCTATTTGAGAAATAAAACTCAATAAAACGAAAAACAGAGCTCCATTCTCTCTCTCACTCTTTCAACTGAGTTCACCATATATCGCTGCGCCGATGTAAAACGTGCCTAAGTTCCGGCCTTGAATACTTGACAGTCATATCACTACATGTCATTGCAATGGCTTCTACTATATGGAAAGCAGCTGAGTTTTTAAACTGGGATGACGTTTTTAAACAAGTACTAATCCGAGTACTATGAGTGCCGCAGAACCGCTGTTAATCGGTGTAACACCAGTTAACACACCGAATAGATTTACACGACACTGGAAAGAATTCAGTATAGAGCTAACGTGCTTTCTCTGATTTCATTTGCAAAGAACAAATAAAGTTACTGCGTAGCATGAGCGAAGACAACCACGTAGCTGCTCTATAATTTCTGTTCGGTGTCGTGTAAATGGAGTGTAGATATAGCTGTACTTGTTCGAGAAAACCGGGACAGCACGTTTAAAAGGTGTGTGCAACAAATTGTGTGACTGATAAAAGTCACTGGACCCTGAAGACTACGCTGGCTCAGTGCTTCTCTCGTCAAAGTGATTATCTCTTTGCATTTACGATGAGCACTATATGTATAAATCATATTTTTAACCAGATATAGTCGGTTAAACTCCTATTTTGTGCACGTTTATTTTTTAATTTTTTTAAACTTTTGCAGGTGTGAAAATATGTTGAAATAAGATCCTTTACAACAACAACAACAACAACAACAACAACAACAACAACAACAACAACAACAACAACAACAACAAAGGAACAATAGGCTGGGCAAGAGTATTTGGCTGTATATATTGCCTCATTTACAATCGGCACTTGCCGCGTTTGGGATAAAGGCAGAAAGGTAGTTGTCGCAAAACCCACTGTCGCAGTTTAATTGTTGCAAAATTCGCTGTCGCAGTTTGTCACAAAATCCGCTTGCCGTGTCGCACACATTGCGACAAGTCGGCCCGGCCGTGTCGGAAAGGGAGCTAAGCTTATGCGTGTCTTTCGTTGATTGTATGTAGAATGGTTGGGCTTGGAAAAAATGAAGAGAGTTTAAGTTATTTATTCATAAAATGTGTGATTACAGGCGTCAGGCATTGCTGAACCTTTAGATGAAAGTAGAATAGTTTTGTGCTGCCTTCACAGGCACATGCCAAAACAACTGATACTTGCGGGTCAATTTAAACAAGAAAATGTATGTCTACATAGAACTGACGAACCTCCCGGATTCAGTTGGAAGGGCATCTAAAGTCATGAATCAATCAATCGATCAACCAATCAATCAATCAATCAATCAATCAATAGACAGATCGATCCTTCAATCAATCAATTAATCAACGAATCAATGGTTTCATCTTGAAGCGTTTTCAGTACCGGAATCAAGCTAAGTAGACAGGCGTTAATTACTATTACTGAGTCTACAAGATGGAAACCTCACAGGAACACGTGAAAATACCTTACATTCAAGTTTGCAGAACTGGGAAAAGACAGACTACTGTTCCGCTCAATCGAGCGTTTGCCAGGTCGTAAAATCATATACTAGAGAAGCTGTATTTTTCCTCCATGATCAAGTAATGTGGTAAACTAATGTGTGAATGTGTTGGTATTAATCATGCGCCGTCTTCTTCGTGGGTCATCGTTGCATATAACTGTTCAAGAGGTGTAACCGCGCTGGCTAGTGTGATGACCAGCTAAAGGAGTTGTTCCCCTTGGTATGCAATACTCCTTGTTATGACTGATTCTCTAACATGTCTGTTGGAACTCAGAGACACCCACAGCGTTGTTTAGAAAAAAACAACCATATTGCACTACCATTGACTACACTGCCATGAACCGAGCTGAACTGACCTGAACTGATGTATACACTCTAAAGCTGCTTCCGCTTGCACCTCAGTGTTTGAAAAGTAAGTTCTCAGTGTTTAAACCTGATGAGCTTTCTGATAATCCAAAAAGCAATAGAGCCGAATACTATATTGTTTGCTGTGTCATACTAGGTTTATACGAGTTTTGTGTGTGTGTGTGTGTGTGTGTGTGTGTGTGTGTGTGTGTGTGTGTTTAAAAAAACCATGAAATGCGAGCGAAAGCGAGCACTTCAATGTTTGAAAAAGCAACTTGACGAGCGTAAAACTGGCCGTATCACACAGCAAGCCATGCATATTCTAGTAGTATTCTGTTTATCATACCGTCACTCAGTACTTGCGTGCCAAGGCTGCTTCAAACCTTCAGAGTCGACGTGTCGTAGCCCTGTAGCCCGTCTTCTTGAACTTCGATCTCTTCCAAGGCTTCGCAAAATCTTTTTCGTCAACAGCAAAAAGATGTTACAATATTAAGAATGATGGCGTTAATGCGCAAGCTCTTTAGCATTCTTCCAGAGGAGATAGGAAACGCAAAGGTCTGTCTCGGTGACTTTAATTGTCATCATGTGTCTAGTTTAACAGACCTCATTTACATCATATATACACACACGTCTGAATAGATGGTTTATTTACCACAAAGGTGGTCTCTTTCACCATGTAGGATAACATATAGTATTCACTATTTAGATTGTTGATATTACCGTTAAACGACCCTCAATTTGTTGTTCACACACGATGCTTCTTAAAAAAAAATTAAAAAAAAGTACCCGGTGAAATCGATTTGACCCGTTTTGTGTGAAACAGACGCCAATCAATGTAATAATCTTAGATTATGGGGGGGGGGCTAAAAAAACAAAATAAAAAACATCTATATTTCTTCCTTTACAAAGACGCAGTTTGATTTTACCGAACCCTCTCAACTTTTTTTTAGGAGTTAGCTCTTTACCGTTAGGTGGGGTGCCGTGTACCGTTTTCAGAAAACGTTCTGCCATATGACCATAGTGTTGTTGTAAAGGGCTCAGAGAGTATCAAAAAGTCGTCATTACTTTGACAAGAGAGCTCCAGGGGGTATGTGTCAGCGAGAAATGTGCCTTCCGAAAGCAGGAATATGAACCTCCTGGGCACTGGACCCTCTAAAGTTCCACTGCGGGGGTCCAAGTGCCCCCTATAAATGAATGTTGGGGGTCCTGAGACCCTGTAGGTCGAGTGTCCGCAGGGAACCCGGTTCGTCATTGGTTCAGTGTTATGGAAAAGCAATCCCGATTTAAATGAAGGCCTGTGTGTTGGTTGTTTTGGTGTAGCCACACAGGAACCAGCAACACTGTGAAAACCTACTTCTACAGCTGTGTAGTTTGTTGGATAGATCGAAGAGGCAACCGTCTTCCTTGGGTTAAAAACAACAGCAACAGCAACAACTGTGTACGCCTTATTCTGCAAGCAGTCTAGTGACATATTGCAGCGTCACCCGTATTCCTTGGGTTAAAAACGTTCATTAAAAAAACTAAAAAAACACAACTATATGTACGCCGTATTCTACAAGCAGTCTAGAGACATATCGCAGCGTCACCCGTATTCCTTTGGTAAAAAAAAATAAAAATAAAAATAAATAAAATCCCGTTGTGTGGGGGAATGTGTTGGGGAAGCAAGAACGATCCAAATATTGAATTTTGCCAAGGCCGACTCCCAGGAAACCAAGGATGTGCGCTGAAGACACAGGAAATCTCCAGTGCCAATGTGGGCGGCACATATTTGATTGTCTCTCGAACACCACGCGCAGACGCACGTGTGAGAAACGTGCGCAGCTTCCTAGATGGTCAACACTGTCTCATGAGCTCCCCAATA
>NC_090261.1:67821023-67826023 GCF_037325665.1 Littorina saxatilis
GTATGGAGGAAACGGTAGCAAAGCGGAGTGTGGAAGTTGGCCCAGTGAGTGCAGCGAGTGTCCCCCCCCCCCCAGCTCAACCCGTTTGTTAGTATGGAGGAAACGGTAGCAAAGCGGAGTGTGGAAGTTGGCCCAGTGAGTGCAGCGAGTGTCCCCCCCCCCCCCCCAGCTCAACCCGTTTGTTAGTATGGAGGAAACGGTAGCAAAGCGGAGTGTGGAAGTTGGCCCAGTGAGTGCAGCGAGTGTCCCCCCCCCCCCCAGCTCAACCCGTTTGTTAGTATGGAGGAAACGGTAGCAAAGCGGAGTGTGGAAGTTGGCCCAGTGAGTGCAGCGAGTGTCCCCCCCCCCCCCCCAGCTCAACCCGTTTGTTAGTATGGAGGAAACGGTAGCAAAGCGGAGTGTGGAAGTTGGCCCAGTGAGTGCAGCGAGTGTCCCCCCCCCCCAGCTCAACCCGTTTGTTAGTATGGAGGAAACGGTAGCAAAGCGGAGTGTGGAAGTTGGCCCAGTGAGTGCAGCGAGTGTCCCCCCCCCCCCCAGCTCAACCCGTTTGTTAGTATGGAGGAAACGGTAGCAAAGCGGAGTGTGGAAGTTGGCCCAGTGAGTGCAGCGAGTGTCCCCCCCCCCCCCCCAGCTCAACCCGTTTGTTAGTATGGAGGAAACGGTAGCAAAGCGGAGTGTGGAAGTTGGCCCAGTGAGTGCAGCGAGTGTCCCCCCCCCCCAGCTCAACCCGTTTGTTAGTATGGAGGAAACGGTAGCAAAGCGGAGTGTGGAAGTTGGCCCAGTGAGTGCAGCGAGTGTCCCCCCCCCCCCCAGCTCAACCCGTTTGTTAGTATGGAGGAAACGGTAGCAAAGCGGAGTGTGGAAGTTGGCCCAGTGAGTGCAGCGAGTGTCCCCCCCCCCCCAGCTCAACCCGTTTGTTAGTATGGAGGAAACGGTAGCAAAGCGGAGTGTGGAAGTTGGCCCAGTGAGTGCAGCGAGTGTCCCCCCCCCCCCCCCAGCTCAACCCGTTTGTTAGTATGGAGGAAACGGTAGCAAAGCGGAGTGTGGAAGTTGGCCCAGTGAGTGCAGCGAGTGTCCCCCCCCCCCCCCCAGCTCAACCCGTTTGTTAGTATGGAGGAAACGGTAGCAAAGCGGAGTGTGGAAGTTGGCCCAGTGAGTGCAGCGAGTGTCCCCCCCCCCCCAGCTCAACCCGTTTGTTAGTATGGAGGAAACGGTAGCAAAGCGGAGTGTGGAAGTTGGCCCAGTGAGTGCAGCGAGTGTCCCCCCCCCCCCCCAGCTCAACCCGTTTGTTAGTATGGAGGAAACGGTAGCAAAGCGGAGTGTGGAAGTTGGCCCAGTGAGTGCAGCGAGTGTCCCCCCCCCCCCAGCTCAACCCGTTTGTTAGTATGGAGGAAACGGTAGCAAAGCGGAGTGTGGAAGTTGGCCCAGTGAGTGCAGCGAGTGTCCCCCCCCCCCCCCCCCCCCAGCTCAACCCGTTTGTTAGTATGGAGGAAACGGTAGCAAAGCGGAGTGTGGAAGTTGGCCCAGTGAGTGCAGCGAGTGTCCCCCCCCCCCCAGCTCAACCCGTTTGTTAGTATGGAGGAAACGGTAGCAAAGCGGAGTGTGGAAGTTGGCCCAGTGATTGCAGCGAGTGTCCCCCCCCCCCCCCAGCTCAACCCGTTTGTTAGTATGGAGGAAACGGTAGCAAAGCGGAGTGTGGAAGTTGGCCCAGTGAGTGCAGCGAGTGTCCCCCCCCCCCCCCCCAGCTCAACCCGTTTGTTAGTATGGAGGAAACGGTAGCAAAGCGGAGTGTGGAAGTTGGCCCAGTGATTGCAGCGAGTGTCCCCCCCCCCCCCCCAGCTCAACCCGTTTGTTAGTATGGAGGAAACGGTAGCAAAGCGGAGTGTGGAAGTTGGCCCAGTGATTGCAGCGAGTGTCCCCCCCCCCCAGCTCAACCCGTTTGTTAGTATGGAGGAAACGGTAGCGAAGCGGAGTGTGGAAGTTGGCCCAGTGATTGCAGCGAGTGTCCCCCCCCCCCCCCCAGCTCAACCCGTTTGTTAGTATGGAGGAAACGGTAGCGAAGCGGAGTGTGGAAGTTGGCCCAGTGATAGCAGCGAGTGTCCCCCCCCCCCCCCCAGCTCAACCCGTTTGTTAGTATGGAGGAAACGGTAGCGAAGCGGAGTGTGGAAGTTGGCCCAGTGATAGCAGCGAGTGTCCCCCCCCCCCCCCCCCAGCTCAACCCGTTTGTTAGTATGGAGGAAACGGTAGCGAAGCGGAGTGTGGAAGTTGGCCCAGTGATAGCAGCGAGTGTCCCCCCCCCCCCCCCCCAGCTCAACCCGTTTGTTAGTATGGAGGAAACGGTAGCGAAGCGGAGTGTGGAAGTTGGCCCAGTGAGTGCAGCGAGTGTCCCCTGCCTTCATTACGCCTTGCAAGCCTCAGTCAGTCGCGGACACACAGTGAGCCGGTGTGAGGGCTGGGGTTTCTTCGCTTCTTTTTTTGCCCCCTTACTACTTCTCCGCTTCTAACTGCCGGATTGATTTCGCTGAGTCGTGGATACTTTGTGCGCCCAGTGTGTGAATTTTTTGGTGTGTGTGTGTGTGTGTGTGTGTGTGTGTGTGTCCCCCAACTTTTCGTTGAGTGACAGCTACCATTTTTTGGGTCATTCTTTCTTTTTGTGCTGTCAGCACGTGTAGTTGTGCAGTCAGAACAAGGGGAATTGCGACTTCAGCGTGTGTGTAGAAGCCACCACGTGTGTCTGTGTTTGTTTCAGCAAGAATTTGTTCTCTCTCCCCAGTCAATGAATTAATTTTCGCAAGATTGAAACTTCCTCCGACTGGTGATTATAGTCCACTGGGATTATTGAGGTGTGATCGACTTTTTGCCATTGACGAAAAGAGCGATTAGCGGGAAAGAAAGAACCAGACGGCTGTCTCACTCACTCTGTGCACTTTGGATTTTACTGGGCCGGAGCTACGATCGCCTCCTTGCGTTGACCGGCTGTGTGTGTAAAGTACACCTACTTACCTTACCGACCTGTCTGAGTCAGCCAGGACACAGGTAAGAATGCTGTTTGATTACCTGTACCTATTTTTACCTAGCTGCTTTCCTCCTTTTTCGTCTTTATCAGTCGTGGGTCGTATTGCAGCCGTTGCAGTTTTGTCGTACCTCAGTGGGTGATTTGTCAGTCCGCCAGTAGCTTTGCTCTGACCGTCGCTTGACTGCTGCGAACCACTCAAGTTGAGTGTTTGTTAGAGTGCATATATATATATATATATATCCCCTCTGTCGCTGAATAATTGCACATTTGCCTTATTTTTACCCCTCCAAGTGAGTGTTTCACTCTGTTTTTAATTTAACTTTTCACAAACTTACTTAAAAAAAAATTCTGTACCCTGAGTTGTAGTGTTAGGACTGTGATAACACTAGTTGTTCTGTGAATCGGTATTACCCAAAACGAAAAGACAATATACATCATGCAAAAAACCTACCCACCAGTTCCTTGGCCACGGCAGCCAAACAGGCTAAGACTATGACATGTACAAACGTAGGCCGTGATTTGCATTCTTTTGATACACATCCGCGTCACATGCAATCAAAACCGACCGGACTGACTTGTAAATGGTTGACAATATTATTTTTCTCGATATGTTCACATGCATTAAAACTCGCAAAAAAATGGAATTTTCCGATTAACCCGAGCACCCGTTGGGATTAAATGTATTGGACCAGTAGACTATAAATCGTTGAATTATTATAAGAGTTAGCTTTTTTTTGGTATGTGTGTGCAGCTATTCCGGTGTTTGTAACATTAAGCCTTTTAGTGCCGCGCCCGTACCTTTATGTGGGTAATGAAAGAGCGCAAGAAGCTGAAATGTGTGTGTGTGTGTGTGAGAGAGAGAGAGAGAGAGAGAGAGAGAGAGAGAGAGAGAGAGAGAGAGAGAGAGACACACACAGACAGACAGACAGAGACAGAGGGACAGAGACAGAGAGAGACACAGACACAGACAGACAGACAGACAGACAGACAGAGACAGAGGGACAAAGAGTTCCAAAAACGCAGATATCTTATCTGTTCACCCTGAGGGCTATCTGTTTTTTCCGGACGAAATATTTTCAGCATCAGTTTTGCCCCCTCATCAGATTGCAGTTTCGTTTTGCTGGGGGCAAAGGATGTTTATTGTGTGCACATGTTGACCTTATGATTGGTTTCTTCCTTTTTTGCCCACCCATCACTCTTTGCATGAGAACGGGTCTCTGCCCTGTCCAACTTGATCCCAAACACTTTTTGCCATCATTTCTGATTCCCTGCTGTGTTCCTAATGTCACCATGGCCTTCAGGTTGTTGAGCCCAGTGATTCCATTTAAAGATGCCGTCCTTCCAGGGTAAACGATTTTGTTCACCACCACAGATCTGTCTAAGCGTTCCTATGGGATGGGAACATTCTTCCCATTGGACATATATTACCAAAAGTAAATAGCCGGGCTGCTTTATTTGCAACAGGAGAATTTCTTTGCTTAATTTATATATTATAATTATGGCAAATTGAGTTTGATTACGTGTCAAAGTGGACAGGTGCTGTCATCCCATGCAGAAGCCCGGTGTAACACGAGAAAATTACTCCCACGAGATTTTTACTCCGGAGTAAAAATTCCGTACGAAAATGTTACTCCCTTTACGAAACACGTACTCCCCCATTACACAAGAAAATTACTCCCCACGACAGGTGAGTTCCGAGTAAATATTTCGTACAAAAATGTTACTCCCCTGACGAATAAATAACGAATAAATTACTCCACCCTAACACGAGCAATTTAACTTCCCATGCCAGGTGTACGAAACTTTTACTCCCTTGTCCCCTGTTAGTCTTGGTGGTGGAAGGGGTGGATGGAGGGGTAGCGCGACATTAGTTTGCGCGAGATCACATATTGGCATTATCCCTTCGCCCGCATTCCATTTTTGCGTACGAGATTTTTACTGGAAGTAAAAAAAATGGGGAGTACAAATTTCGTGGAGGGAGTAA
>NC_090261.1:67831023-67871023 GCF_037325665.1 Littorina saxatilis
AAAGTCTAGGATCGCGCGAAAAAATAGGGTCGGTCGGGATACCGTAAACAGACAATTTTTTTGTTGGCCTATGCAAAGTTAGATATTTAAATCAACAGTGTCGTTGAGTGTACCATGGTTCCAAGGGTTACAAACTTGCGATGTTTACAAAACAACACAGGGGAAGAACGTTGAGTGTATACATTACAGTGTTCTAGATGATCGAACGTGTAGCAAAGACCTGTGCGTGTACGTGTAGATATTGCGTCACCCGTGACTCACTTTTTTCTCCAATGTTCCAAATGCATACGTTGTTTTGCTCCCCCCAAGACTGCAGATCTTGGCAAACGCTTGACATAAACACTAGATTTGATGACGTTACCCGTACACGTTCCCGTACACGTCCTAAAAAGTGCTGATCTAGATCTTGCTATTATGGACTTTCGACAATGAAGTTATACTTTAGCATAACAGCAGAAAGAAAGCAAATGGGTTAGTTTCAGGATCAGAAGGGAACTTTAAGCTTGGGTTTAAGCTTTTCGATCTACGAAACGATAAAACTCGATTTTGAATAACGACAGCAAAGAAGCAAATTGACGGAAGAATCGAATCACCCCTGTGTAATAGCACACACAGTTTAACCCAGTTTTCAGTTGTTTTGTCCACAGTATTGCTTAGATCATAGATCTATACAGACGTCAAGGGATATCTATGCTTAGATGCAGTACGACAGTTTGCACATTGCTAGTCTTCTTAGAATTGTCAACTTTGCGGCAGATGATCAAAGTTTGACTTTGACGGCTTTTAATCTTCTTGGAGATTTTTAAAATATATTTTTTAATAATAGACAAGGTGTGGATTGACACAAAATTGGAAATGTTGCGGCCAGTGAAACCTTCGTTTGGGATTGAGACGAACCATTGTCTTTGTGGGGTTTTATTTTTGAACTTTTCAAAGGGTCTAAAAAGTAAAAACAATTGTGACCGCCCTGATCGGGTTTTCTATCAACGATTGACAGGGCGTGAAACAGCCACACATTCATTCTCTATTTACATGTTTTTGCTTTCCGAAAATTACTGTGAAATGATTATTATTTTATTATTTTGTTTCTTTGTTTTGTTGTTTTCCAACTCTTTCACATAACGCATACGTTCGTCCACAGTAACCTTCGCGCATTTCTGCTTTGAAGCGACACCCGAGAAACCTCTCTGGCATGCCAAGAGATAAACGGCCGTTTGGCATACGCCACAGTTGCTCTTGAAATTGTCCTTCGAGAGATTCCTGGCCAAATGTGGGTTAAACCTTTTGCATAACCGCTAGCACTGAGGGTGGAGTACACACGATGACGTGATTGACAGAAATCGAACAGAGTGCTCTCAGAGCCAAGAGATTACCAAATCATATTTAGAGAGTGTGACTTGGTTAGCGCGGATGTACTCTGCCGTTACTCTGCAAAGCCGTTCTGCTTATAATTATATGGTGTTTGGAATTTTCACGCAAGGCACAAAAAGGGAAATTTGTATAATGTACAAATGTGCACATGAGTGACTTAGAACTAAAAGTGGATTGTCATCGTAATTAGGTTTTGTGATTAACAGTAACTTTATTTCTAAACTACACTTGCATAGAGTTTTAGCATTTGTTTGTTTCAGCAAACCACGCACTTTGCTAACGCAGTTGGTGTTTGGGTGCAGATTACATTTTTATTTGAAAGTTCCCATACGTAGTTTCGTCGATTCTTCCCTGTTTGATCAGCGGACGGTTTTATTTTCAAGATTTGGCGCTGTGTTTCTTTGTGTCATGGTTACTTTGTTTTCAGTTTTGAACTGTGTGACATCTTCATCGCAATTTTTGCTTTGAGTTTGGAGTCCATCCAAAATCGAAATAAACGAAAGGTAAAACAAAAAGGGGAGACAGTTCAACGATTCACAGCTTGCAGGACACTCAACCTTTAATTGTTTTTTCGTACCTGTCTTATCTCATGGCTCGCACCCTAAGCCCTCCGCCTTGAAACGAGATTGACAGACGAGGGCAGGACCTACCTGCCGAGAGACCGTATCCACCTGCCTTTGAACCGTAGGCCCAAGTCAAATAAACGTACTACCTGTGTTTGTCAGACACTCATTTCGCCTCCTCCTTGTACGAATTAAACAGTCACGTGCAATAGATTAGCGTCAAGTCTTTTCATCATTTGCAGATCAGTGCCTTTTCAACACAAGTGTAGTTTAAGAGTCAATCTGTCTGAAGTATGTAAAGGCGGTGTCAACGTCATCAGTTAAAGGACTTTTACTTGAAGAATGCTTAAACAATCTATATGAAACCTTTGTTGATTTTAGGTTGTATAGGTAGGGTGAACATCCTAGGTTTAAGGAACAAGAACAATCGAGAAACAAAAATAATCTACGTTGGGTTATGAATTGGACCGAAAGTAAAGAAACAAAAAGCACAGCCAAGATTAAACCAGTGTGGCGGTTTTTGTAGCCTAAAACAATCAATAATCAATCAACAGTGACGCAATTGGGCAGCTGCTGTAGCATTCAGAAATCAATCAATCGAAAACGCTTCTGGCTCAAAAACATACATATATATATATATATATTCGTTGTTGCATAGAATACCTTTTCTTTTTGCTAGGTGCAACACATGTATACACACGGAGTAACAAGGTACATGTACTTGGTACGAAATACTGAGACTGAGAAGCAAGACTCTGGGTACAAAAGCAGGCGTCACACGTCAACGGCGCGATGCCTGAGCAGGAGGAATGCAGACAGACACCTGATCGACGAGACAGGTAGTACCTGCCCACTGTCCTTCACCTGTTGTTGAGACCACTCAGTTATATTCACTAGTGGTATGCATACGGTGGACACTCACCCCCCGCCCTGTACGACCTCCAAAAATCTAAGAAAATCAGGTCTTTAAAACTGAGGAAGCGGTTTTAAAATGGAGGTAAATTAACATAATTTATGAACACTAAATCTAAGAAAACACGGCCTCAAAAGGGAGAAAGTCTTACATGGGGGGGTGGGGGGGTCCCTGCACATGTATATGACTGAGTGGTGGAGACGCAGACGGGTTGGCAAGCAGACCGATAGATAAGGTCGACTTACGTCCACATTACAGATTAGGGTATAGACATACAGGTAAATTATACCTTTGGCGTATTTGCTGATTTGCTTGCTTTGTTGGACATGCGAAAACTCGAACATATATGCAAGCAGTTGCCTATCATTACACTGAGAGAATGGTGTATAGTATTTGTTGAGGGCGTGCTTGCTTTGTGACAGACACACATGCGTAATTATCTCTCTCGTAAATGTATACATATAAAACCAGAGTACCAGAGGTACAATTCTAATCCGTAGACAAACAAACAATCAAACAAACAAACAAACAGACAGAGTTAAACCTATAAGCCGCTTTATTACATAAAGGCGGTTTAAAAAGTTCAAATGCCACGTGACAGATGACATTCAAAGGCCCAAGTATCTTAATTGTCCTCCAAAGAAATGTGCATGTTGAATGTTAAATGTTTGTCCGCGTAATGATAATTACCCTCTTGCTCAATTGGAGTGTCTGAATTTGTTTAGTAATTCGAGCTGACCCAACTGAAATAAGGATTTCTTGAGTCCACGGAGCAAGCTCGATAAAGACTATAGTGGGGATGTAAGTTTGCTGATTAAGCTGGTTTTAAAACTAGCGGAGGGGTTGGAAGTCGTTAATGTAGGGTTTGGTCTGCTGAGAGTGTCTCGCTTCGTTTGAGATGCCTTCACTTGGCTGAACGGCACCAGACGGTCTTCGTCTTCTCGTCTGGTGACGTGTCAGTCACGCTTTCAGCCTGTAATTTTACACCAAAGCAAGGCTAAAAGCGGCAAGCAAGCCAACGAGCCGGAATAGCTTTTGGTGTCGTTGCTCTCTTGTCTTGGCCATTTTGCTCGCCCTCCCGTGTGTCAGGACTAAAAAGTTTTGAAACCAGACTATTTTTAAAAACAGACAAGGACACTACGAGTCACGGCCGCGGTTCAGTGAACGAATTGTGACTTTCTTTCTTTCTTTATTTGGTGTTTAACGTCGATTTCAACCGTTCAAGGTTATATCGCGACGGACAATTGTGACTAATATCATGCCTGGATCTAGGTGGGGAGGGGGTGGTCCCGAATTCCGGAAGCCTCCCCATCCACTCCCCTAACCCGGCAAAGGTATCTTTTTTTTCTCAAATTATACCCATTTAAAATGCTAACTTTCAACGGCAGTTGGGGAGACCCTGAAGTCGTTTTTGTCATTTGTTCGTTCTCAATGCAAGCAGATGTGTTAACGGCGAACGGATGGTACATTAAGTGACTGGGTTGACGCCAGGGTCACCACTCGCAAAGTGAACATGTGTCATGTGGCGTCTGCAGGGAGACGCAGACATCTAGATCAAGACCCGGATGAACTCTTCATTGCTTCTGGCCATCGGTTGATGGGTAGGTGTCACTCGATTCTTAAAGGTACCGTGCGCCCCTCTCGTGTAGACTATTGTGTACAACACCACATATCTGTCCAGGCTTTTACATGGGATAAAGAGCATCCTTCCACTTACCTAAATCAACATTTACATGGGATAAAGAGCATCCTTCTAAATCAACATTTACATGGGATAAAGAGCATCCTTCTAAATCAACATTTACATGGGATAAAGAGCATCCTTCCACTTACCTAAATCAACATTTACATGGGATAAAGAGCATCCTTCTAAATCAACATTTACATGGGATAAAGAGCATCCTTCTAAATCAACATTTACATGGGATAAAGAGCATCCTTCCACTTACCTAAATCAACATTTACATGGGATAAAGAGCATCCTTCTAAATCAACATTTACATGGGATAAAGAGCATCCTTCCACTTACCTAAATCAACATTTACATGGGATAAAGAGCATCCTTCCACTTACCTAAATCAACATTTACATGGGATAAAGAGCGTCCTTCCATTTACCTAAATCAACATTTACATGGGATAAAGAGCATCCTTCCACTTACCTAAATCAACATTTACATGGGATAAAGAGCATCCTTCTACTTACCTAAATCAACATTTACATAGGATAAAGAGCATCCTTCCACTTACCTAAATCAACATTTACATGGGATAAAGAGCATCCTTCTAAATCAACATTTACATGGGATAAAGAGCATCCTTCCACTTACCTAAATCAACATTTACATAGGATAAAGAGCATCCTTCTAAATCAACATTTACATAGGATAAAGAGCATCCTTCTAAATCAACATTTACATGGGATAAAGAGCATCCTTCTAAATCAACATTTACATAGGATAAAGAGCATCCTTCCACTTACCTAAATCAACATTTACATAGAATAAAGAGCATCCTTCCACTTACCTAAATCAACATTTACATAGGATAAAGAGCATCCTTCCACTTACCTAAATCAACATTTACATGGGATAAAGAGCATCCTTCCACTTACCTCAATCAACATTTACATAGAATAAAGAGCATCCTTCCACTTACCTAAATCAACATGCCTTGCTGCTTCCCGTGTGCAGCGTGTCAAGTGTTTGGTTGAATTATATTTGCAGATTGAAACAGGTATCAGTTTAGAAATCTATTCAGCAAAACACATTGGTAAAACAAAACAACCCACCTTACTTCTGGAAGTCTTCGCGACATCCTTTTTAGGAATTATTTTAAGGGGAGCCTTATACCAATGTAACGTTCCGGACGGATATACTAGGGAGATTTAATAAACGAAACGTCGGGACGTTTCGTTTTGAAGTTGTGGTAAACGTCATCATTTCGGGGGTCTCTCGCTGGAAAGGTGAAGGTCAACTGAAACGGAACGTGGAACGTCAAAACGCAGTCACGTTTTCCACCCCCAAAAAACGAACAATATTTCGTCAACTTTTGTGAGTATTTTTGCACACTAACAGTTTTATTTGTTGGCCATTTTATGCATTGCTAGATTCATCAACCCTTTCACAGTCTTTCAGCGCTGAGAATGTGTTCATTGGAGGTAGACAACTGTTGTGAACTGAAATATTTTGAAGGGTGCTGATCCTGGTACATTTATCCAACTTCATGGTGAAGAAAGCAAATGGCGAAGCAGAAGTAGGTCATCGCATCGAATTTTTATTCTGGCTTCGTATGTGATTTTGTATAAACAAAGTCTGTGTGATTTATTTGGACTGAAAATAATCAAAGTATGCCCGATTCTGGACCACCTCCTAGGGTTTTTTTTTCCATTCTGATCGAGGACAGACGTGATAATTTCACTTGAAGATTTATCGCCCTTCCTTCATTCCGAAACGAAACGTGAATACATCTAAATCTTGTCTGCGGCCTATGCCGTCTCGTTTCACGTTCCGTTTCGCGGGGTGAGACTCATTCACCAAACGAAA
The DNA here is from genome assembly GCF_037325665.1 of Littorina saxatilis. Taxonomy (NCBI): domain Eukaryota; kingdom Metazoa; phylum Mollusca; class Gastropoda; order Littorinimorpha; family Littorinidae; genus Littorina; species Littorina saxatilis. The sequence continues at coordinate 67,837,415 of NC_090261.1, forward strand.
CGAGCTGCAAAACGAAACGTGCTGTCCTTTGAATCTCCCTAGTTGCTTTACTAGATCGTTCCTATACTCACGGGAAGAAAGGTAGCTTTAATACCTTTACATTTCATATTCATAAGTATATCAGCACCCGCGTCTTCCTTCTCTACCTCGTTTCTCTCTACCTCGTTTCCCTGTCCCCCACCCGTTTATCTGAGTTGGTAATCTTGACCCGTGTCAGTGTGGCTGGGTACCTTGCATACCTGTGATGTTTGATACCACACAAGTTTGCGCGCAGCATACCTGTCGTGCATCCTGACCTCAGGTCAAAATGAGTTCGGCTCATTCTATCCCTGACAGGATGCCTTGGTTTTCCTTGTCTGGCGAGGAAATCGATTTTTTACATATTTAAATCTTTTCGTAATGTGTTATGCTTGTATAACTGTGTTTTAATTTTAAATGTGTCAAGCGCAAAGAGCATAATTGTAAAGTTATGATGTTGCGCTATATAAATGCTCATTTATAATTATTATATATTATTATGAATATAAGCAGATTCGCGATCGTCGATAATGATTGTTCATGGTGTTGTGTAATTTTTAAATTACAAAGGAATTGATTTGTAAGACAGTTTCAAGCGAGCTATTTTTCGCGGCTGTATTTAAGGTGCAAACAACTCTAAATACGGCAAAAGTGTCACGTGATAATCAACCGCTTGGTTTCGGCGCTCGCTGGAGCAGACGATTTTTTCTGTAGTGATGCAACCATATATTACGGTCTCCTTCCGGCAGCAGTCCCTAAATTTTGACTTGTTTTGACCTTAGAACGATGTCTTTATCATAACTGTGAAGAACAGAACGGAGATCACTGTCGAAGTCGGCCAATCTGCCATCATTTTCGTCTCGCGAACACTGCTCGCGAACAACATATGGGAGATAACTCTGTATTCTTGTTTTGATAGATTCGCGTAGGACTTTAGTGTCCGGTCAGAGAGATAACTGGCGATAGCCGTGGAGCGATGATTATCAGAATGACCTGTCGTGTGGCGGAAAATCAGTGCTGACTTCTTGCCTGATGTAATGATTATGATTAGTTTTGTCATAATTGTATATATTATTCATTTGTACAACCCGTGCAACTGTCAGTTAAAGCCCCAGTCTGTCTCGAATGGTTTACAAAACGATTTAAATCTTCTCATGAAAAAAGCAGTTCTAACCTTATGTAACACACTTGCAATAGCATTTGATAGCATTAAATGAAACAGTTCGTTTGAATTGCTATTTAGCTCGCGTAAACCACACACCAGATTTCGTGGTTTATCTAACCCCTGAGCCATCGTGAACCCGTGTGATCCACTTTCCTTTTTTTCTCACAATTTAGTCGTCAGTTTGTGATTTCAATGCGACTGGCTGTATCTGCAATAGCACGTTATTGTGTATCTCTGATTCTAAAACCCAAAAAACGGCTGCGAGTCACACGAACTTATCGGCGGCGTTTGGTTTCAAAGAAAGCGAGCGCTATGCAGAAAAATCGTCTGCTTTGAGACACGACCTTGCGTGAACTGCTTCCCGGCTACCTTTTTTAAAACTTTCAAAACTTCAAATTGTACTGATCTTGTCTTGGTGAAAAAATATTTCTTTTATGATTTAAGAATGTTTGTGTTACAAGCTGTCAATTTATTGTTTAGATTTTAAAAGTTAGTTCTAGCGTCAAAACTATATTTATTTAAAAGTTAGTTCTAGAGCCAGGTTGTCCGATCAGACAGTCCACGAAAATAAATTCTTTGGAAAAGTCTCACTCTCGACGAAAAGCGGCCAGGATGTTCCCGTTCGGTGAGCGTTCAAATGGAAGTATGTTTGTACTGTATGTAGAGGCTCGGGGAGCTCAGTGATCAGAAACGGATGGTTTACGGGAGGCTGTGTGTGCCTTTTAATGTGCGCACGCTGTGGTGAAAATTATGTCTTTGCGCGTTTCTACGAACCTGTCTTTCTCATGATCAGTAGATAAATTAGGTTTAAATCAGGTGCCCTGCTCTGGCTTTAAAGAGAATAATTCACTTGATTTCGCGAATTCTCCGAGCCTTCACACAAAGACGTAGCGGGGGGGGGTGGGTGGGAGAGAGAGAGAGAGAGAGAGAGAGAGAGAGAGAGAGAGAGAGAGAGAGAGAGAGAGAGAGAGAGAGAGAGAGAGAGAGAGAGAGAGAGAGAGAGAGAGAGAGAGAGAGAGAGAGAGAGAGAGAGGCAAGAAAAGAAGAATTGCACTTCAGTATACTACAGGTGAAACAGATTCACAGCACAGAGAGACTAAGAGAGAGAGAGAGAGAGAAGAGAGAGAGAGAGAGAGAGAGAGAGAGAGAGAGAGAGAGAGAGAGAGAGAGAGAGAGAGAGGACGAGAGAACGAGAGAGAGAGAAAGAGAGAGAGAGCCATAAGCGGAGAATACGATAATTACTCGCGAGAGAAAGGGAGAATGTACGTTCTGGCTCACCGATTCCGACAGACCCTAAATATTAACGCAAAATAGGCTTCTGGACTAAACTTTTACTAAAATGAAACATGCGACAAAATCAGAAAAATACTGCATAAATCCATACAAAAAAATACAGTAAAGTAAGGTTGTTTTGAACCAATGCCGGGTCTGTCGGAATCAGTAACCCAGAACGTACATTCTCCCTTTCTCTTATACAACGCTAAATTTAGTTTCCATTGAAATATTAATCCAATCTGCCCGTCGTAGCCAAGCCCAAGACTACCGTATTGATCTGGTAAAAACAAACAGCCAGCCTGCCGCAAGCTAGTCTTCTATATTCCTCCAATGGCAAGACAAGATTAAATCATGTGATAGCAACAGTTACGTCACGTCCACCCTAATGTTTTGTTGTGGCTAGCAACGGGGCTGGGATATCTTGTCATATTACTTTGGTGGTTGTGCTGTTCAGACTTGTTGGAAGCGGTGGCAGTTTTCTGTGAGAGAAGTGTTTGAATTTGTGTTTCTGTTGATTAATCTCATGTCTCAAGACAGTATTTCTTCACAAGAATTAGCTCAGGAAATTAGTGAAGCGCAAGCAGCTAACCAAAAACTGTTAGATTCAGAAAGTATGGCTTTTGAGCAAGCTCAGGAAATTCCTCTTCCACCACCAACACCATCAGAATTTTGGACAGAAGAAGAGAAGAAAACTTTGTTAGAGAATCGGAAGTATTTTGAAGAAATGGTGCAAATTGTAGATAAAGCTGTAAAAGAAGGGCCGATAGAATTACCTAAAAAGCCGAAAAGAAAGATTGAGCAGTTGTTCAAAGAAAAAACAGGAGTAAAGAAAAGCAGAAATGATCTCACAACTCCACAGGCATTACACAATTATCTGATTTCTAATCAAGCTGATATAAAAACAACGATTTCCAGAGAAGCTTTTTCTGAGAAATTATTTGAAAACCCATCAAATGAAGACGAAATGGTAGAAAGATTAAACAAAGGAGTGAGAAATTTAGCTAGACAAGATGCACAGACTATGATGATTTACATTCAGTTTGGCAACTTTTTAATTCTGTGTAAAAACTGGCAGGAGAAGGAGAGGAAAGAAGGGAGAATAACAGAAACTTGGGCTGACTGGTTGAAAGCAAAAACAGGCTATTCCGATGTTCATGCACGGAAATTACGAGCCGTTGCAGGTGTTCTTTATGGATATCCTGGATTTTTTGCTGTTGGTCTCCCCTTTCGTTTTATTTACAGCAAGCTAAATAACATTAAGAGCATGCTGCAAGTGCCAGAATTTGCTTCCATCTGGAAACAAGATCCTCATGTACCAGAAACAAGCCAGCTCCAACATTCTCAAGAATTCTAGGATTCTAAAAATAGTACCGTTCACGCGTGAACGGTAGGTCTTGCTGGTAAACCGGCGGCTTGGGTCACTCTGTTTCAACGCTTCGCTTCACTACGCTTCACTACGCTTCACTACGCTTCAATATTTAGGCTGCCTTTTCAGGCGGCCACCGAGTGCACTTTATGCAAATGACTTGTTTATTGAATCAAGCTTTGACAAGTGTACTTGGTGGCTGCTTTGAAACTCAACAAAGCCTTCTCCCCTTTCACAAACACTCCCCTTTCACAAGTAACGTCCTTTTCCCCGCTGCAGTCAAAACAAAGCTGTCATAGCGGGTTTTCCCGATTGACAAAAATTCTTATTACACACTCAGACTATTTGGAGTCGCGTTTGTCCTCCAGTGGCCAATTGCATAAGAATATTCTGGTGATGAATAAACGCGCTTTGTGTCATTAGCATCTAAAGATTTCTTGTTTACAATAGTTGTGTTGATCTGATGAAGCGCGGAACTGATCTTAGGGTTGTCATGGTGAAACACTCGCTTCTGAAACAGTGCTTCCTTGTAGTTATCATGCGATATGCTCGACTTTACAACCTGTTTGCTTACACCCTTTGCTTTTTTAACCACCCCTTTCTCACTTGCAACACTGTACATCTTTGCACGCAATCCAACATACTCCTTAATTATCTTCCCATTCATTTCATCTTTCATCTTTCCAATAACCTTCTTGTTAACATTTGAGTGCAATGGTGATTCTTTAGGGTAGTCGCAAGTGTCATAAAAAGAATCTTTTCCTTTTACTGCAGGACTTTCAGCTTCTAGATCTTTGTAAATGTCATCCGCTGGAATGTCAAGTAAGAATGAATCTGTGTCTGTGTAAAGTACTCTCGATTTGGGATATCTTGGTTTCAAATAATCATACAAAAACTCAAGCATCAACAGTTTTGACAACTCTAGCACAGTAAAGCCTATGAATACTGGTTTGTCAAGCTTGACTACAAGTTTTTTCATTAAGATACCATACAGCTGTTCATGAAAGTATTTAAAGTCTTGATACTGTGGTTTGGATGTCAGCTTGATGGCCTCATTTTCTCTTGTAACAAGTCTAACATCCTTTCTCTTGTGTGGGTTTTCCATTGTCTTACCAAAGCAACTGTTGTTCATCAGTTTAAAAAAGTCTTTCTCTGATGCATCAGCGGCTTTGGTTCTCAGTTCTGTGTTTTTCATGATGTAAGGTTTCATAAACTGTTCTTGATCAAATAAAATTATACGATGAACAGCCTTCAAAATTAATCCATGTCTAATGTAAAACTGTAACAGTCTGTAGTGACACACATACTTCTTTTTGTGAAACAGATTGGGCACCAGCTTTGGAGGTTCTCTTGGGTTTACTTTTAACCTCTCAGCCGCTAAAGGATAATCATTATGTAGATCATGAAGTGATAGTGGATAGTCTAAGTCAACTTCTAGTATCCATCCCTTTCGACTGTCTGGGCCTGCTTTTAATATTGTCAGCACAACACATTGTGAAAATGGTCCTGAATAGATCTTAAAGTTCCGAAGTGGAAGCGTCTGACACATTGCCCAACCATACAAATTGTTTGCATCTAGATACATGATGTAATTAGAAGGTTTCATAGGATCAAAGTCGTCCAAGTATTTGTTGTTGGCTTTGCAGTAATTGTGTGAAGCCATACTGATTCCTCCACGTAGTCCATTTTCAATCATCTGAAGTGTAGGTAGATCTGATAGCAAGTCAATCTTTACTCCTGTAAATCTAAGAAATGCATCCCAGCTCATGCCTGGTGCAGATATGTAATGTGAAGGATCTAGATTGTAGTGCTTCATACATGTTCTTCTGTAATTCTCAAATATATCTGCAAGTAAACAAACATCAGCCAACAAATATTGATCATGATAATCACCCATTGTATTACATCCTAATTTATTCCATGCAGTCTTAGCGTGTTCATAGTCTTCGTCACTTATACCTTTACCCTTCAGCCGTGAGAAGTAAGCATCCTTTGGTGGTAACTCATCTTCATCAAACCTCTCCCACGAATCCATGTATTCATATGGATAGACTCCCTTTCTAACTAAGTCACTGTCAAAGTACTTACATGTGATTGGGAAAGCAGTTAGTGATGAAGATAAAGACTCAAGTGTTCCCATCAGATGTTGAGCAGAATCGTAGAAGTGTAAACTATTCAGAGTAAAGGCCATGTACTTTTCTGAAGACTGCGCAATGCATCTTGCTTTGTATTCATCAGTTACTGCCTGCATGATCAGATGTGAATCATAACCGCGCAAGTTATGGAAGAAGATTGGAAGCTTCCAAGTCTTAGGATCAAACTTTAATTGTAGATTACATTTGCTGTGTGCTGCTCCTCGGAACTGCCCACTTACATGATCATGATCTCTTACTATTGGATTGTCTGTGTTTGGTGTTAGACTTTGTTCGCATATCCAACACTGTGTGGTAGAGTTAAACTGTTCTTGGTCTTCAGGTTTCATAACAATGTCTGAAAGATTCAGTTGTTTGGAGCAGTCATTTCGCACTTGGTTCATTTGCTGTAAGAAGTTCTTTGCTGCATTAGGTCCTCTGTACAATTGCGGTTTAGAATGTTTACCATCTGAACTAACAACAATAAATGCATATGAACAGACTTGATGATTACTTAGAGTTACTGTTTTAGGTAGGTCTTTTGGTAAAGGTCCTTCATATGGCACAATGATAGATTCAAAGTCAGCATAAACAACATAAGGACTTTTCTGTAGTTTGCATACATTCTTAAAATACACTTTGCTGTCTGGCGGCGGTGTTGTTAACTTCACAACCGCATCATCAACGCTCTTACAATGTTGCTTGTGTATAAGTGCTGCATGAATTGATGGAATACGCAAGAGACATCGCCTACAAAAGTCTTGTTTACTATTGTGATTGCTTGTGCTCGCCATCAGTCTACTCATTGTACGAATCAAAGTGTAATGATATTTTACACCATCAGTCATTAGTAACATGTCAACATGGTTAGTATCACAATCACCAATCGTTGGTGAGTTCTTTGATATTCTGACTGGTTTCAGTTCATCTTCCTCATCCCACGTGTAAACATTTACGGTGATGGGTTTGTTTTGCTGTTCAAATTTGTCAATGCTTGTAATGCTGACAGGAAATTCAATACCAGTAAAGTTTAGTTTATTTCTGTATGCATGATAGTTAGACACTCTTTCTGCATTTTTCTTTACACTGTACAGTCTTGCCAGAACACACCACATAAAACATTTGTCATCATCATTCTTTATGTTCAGCACAGCACGTTTTTTGACAAGAGCAGGAGGTAAAGGTATGTAACTTCTACCTCTGATGGGGGCAAATTTACTTAGCTTCAATTCTATTTTTAGAATTTCACCTTCTGACCATCCGGATCCTTTCATCTTTGCATCCTCTGCAGCTTGCTCAAACCGTTTCATCATTTCATCTGCCCAGTTTCCATTCAATTCTGCCATAGAATTAAGTGCTAGTTGTCTGGTTGAAACATGAACTTCTAGCACCTCATCACTGACTGTTTTGTATTTTATTAAACTGACTATCTGCACTTTTACTGGAGGTTCAATCAACAAATTGTTTGGAATTTGTTCAATGGCGTCTTGCACACTGGACTGCACATTTTGAGGATCCGTTACTTGTAATTCAACGGTGTCAAATACTGTCGATAAAGATTCTAATACAGAGTCTTCCATCGCTGTGAGTTTGATTTTATAACTCAAAATAAAAATATAAATTAAAAAAATGAAGTTGCTTAGAATTCTTTCTCAGAGCTTCCATTTTTGTTAACACTATAAAATCTGAAATAAAAAATCATTTAACATTTGTACCACGTGGAACTAATTGTAATTCCTCTTTTACAAAGGCTCTTTGCGGTGCTGGTTCTCTCAAGTAATATATAGGTGGATTTGTCTCTACTACTCTCTTGATTTCATGAATGTCAATACTCCAGATTGGATCCGTTGCACGCTTCCTGCTGTCACCCTCAGCTTCACCGGGTGCATATAAATATCTGACTTTCTGATTGAAAGGTAGTAATGCCACTGGTGTTGTTGACTTTGGAGCAACAGGTATTGTTTTCTGTTTGATTGCATCAACTGGTCTTAACCCTGTAGCTTTAAATACCTCCAGATTCATTGCTCTAAGTACTGATGGTAATCTTTTGACCCATTCAGTGTTACGCAATTTACTTTCTGTGTCCAAAAATTCCTGATGGTACTGATATGAAAACAGTTTTTCTGCCAACTGTTTGTTAAAGCTCTCAACAATAGCCTGTGACCTGTGGTTTCCTGGAATACCTCTCTTCACTGTAACATGATGTTTTAACAGAAGCTGGTTGACAGCTCCTTTAAACTCCTTACCATCATCGCACTGAATCATTCTGGGATACTTTAGTGGTCCACGTCTGTAAATTTCTTGCAGGGCAACAGCTGTAGCTATAGCACTTTTCTCTGTCAACGGTTCAGCATCTTTGTATCTTGTTGCAACATCAACTACAGTCAGTGCATACTTATATTTCTTCCTTCTGACTGTGTCATGCGGTAAATACAGCAGGTCTATTTGATGAGTGTCATTCGGTTTAATGTTAACAAAGTGTGGTCGTGTAATTTTTCTTGGTGCAGGTAAATAGATCTGCCAAACTGCCTGCTTTGACAACCATTTCTTTGCTATATCTTGAGAAACACCTGCTGCGTCACTGAGCTTGTCAATAGCAGTTCTTCCTTTCCAGTATCCTTTTGGGGAATAATATATTTTAGATAACAAAGCATCACTCATGGTTTTTTAAATGACAGAATATTAAGATTTGACAGCACGCGCAATAAAGTAAACAACAGCCATACCAATAACAATGAAAACAATCTCGCCCACCTTCTGCTCTTCTGAAGGCTGATAAAAGTCACCCAGTTTTGGAGGAGCACTTGTCTTCATTTTCTTTCCAGTTACAAGATAGTATTCTTGAATGGCTGCATCAACATTGGCAAAGGTTTTGTTTGCATGTCCTTGCTGCCTGAGTTTATCATTCATAAAGTCTAACTGCGCAATTCGTTTCTTCTCGTATTCATCCTGTGCTTTCGCCAGTTGTTCCATGGCTTTGTTGTGCCTTTCCCTCTCTTCACCATTTTGCAGTTTAGAAAACAAATAGTTGCTGCCAGAAAATGCAAGCGCATTTACAATCGCACCTCCCACCATCATAACCAAGCTAGCCATTTTATTGTCTTACATGTTTATATTTTCTGGAATAATTCCTTGCTTCACCAGGAAGTCTTTTGTTGCAAAGGAAGCTGTCACAACACCAATTAGTTTAGCACCGTCTTCGAAGTCTAACTTTCCCAAGTCGGCTGGTTTCATTCTGAGGAGACTTTTACCCAGCATTGTGTAACCTACACTCAAGCCTCCAATCACTGCAGCGTGATAAACTAGATTAACTATTGTCTTTTCAGAACTCATTTTTATGTTATCAAAATTAAAATATTAAAATTATTCCATATGAAATGAATCCACTGCAGGTACTACTGTGGGCTTTTTTATTGTTTGTACTGCTTTGTTTGTTGGTTTTGGTGTTTCTGATTTTGGTGTTTCTGATTTTGGTCTTTCTGACACTTTATATTTGCCTTGCCAAAGTTTGTAAAGCAAGTATCCACCTCCTCCAACAACAGCTGCTACAGCTACTTTTCTGTATGATAGAAATGAAGATTTTAATTCTTGATCAGTTTGTGTGACCTTAGTCACTTCAGGAATGTTTGGTGTCTGCTCAACCTCAGACATAATGTTCTGCTTTGCCTTTTGATTTAACTTTTTTTGTCTGTTCCATTCGGCTAGTTTTTTTCCTGCTTCTACTCTACCAGGTTTCTTTGTCACTGTGTTCACTTCTGGTATTTTCGTCTGCTCCACTGTCTGCTTCAACTGATCCGTCATCTTTTTTATTCTGAAAATTAATGTGTTTGAAAGTAATTAATCCAGCAACAAATGGTACTAATAAAGCACCAAATCGATAATACAGGCCACAGGCAAGAGATTCGAGGGACTTGGAAACAACAGGGTCATGAGTTAGATCATGTGTTAAGTCTTCCTCCGAGTCGAGAGGTGTAAAATGTCCAAAAATCTTTGTGTACAAACCTATAACAGTCTGTCCAATACTTCTAACCATCTTAGAACCAAGCACTGATTCATACCGTCCATGATACTTTTCTATATCTTCTGAGGAAAGATGTTGTACTTCTTCCACAGTTAACTGCTGCCCAAGGTAGTGTTTTGTTTTTCCACAAACAGCAAGTGAATACAATCTTTCTTTTTTATCAGGTATAGTCCTACTGTCACAGATTTCAATATCTGTAGCAGTCTGCATCAGCAATTCATCACAGTTCATTTTATTTTGATGCAGAATAAAAATTAAAATCTAGTAATTAAACTTGAGTAAGAACTTGGGTAGGAACTTAACAAGAACTTAGGTAGGAACTTGAGTAAGAACTTAGGTAGGAACTTAGTAAAAACTTGAGTAAGAACTTGAGTAAGAACTTGACAAGAACTTGAGTAAGAACTTAGTAAGAACTTGAGTAAGAACTTGACAAGAACTTGAGTAAGAACTTGGTAAGAACTTAGTAAAAACTTAGCAAGGATTTCTACAAACATACATACTGAACTGGTTGATCAGTTTTTAAAACCAGTTTTGAGTGCTTAGAAGATTTCAGATTATTCTTTATTCTTTCTCTCTCCTGTTTGTTTTCAATGACATCATTTTCTCGAAGGCACTCTTCAAAACTGTCACGGTCCTTTGAATAGAACAATGTTATTGTTTTGAGTTGCTCTCTAAAGTCTTTCAGAACTGCATTGTATTTTTGTGTTAATATCCAAACTGATATTAATGCATGTCGTCCACTGAATGCAAGCTTTGCTAGTGCACTTTTCTTTCTAACAATGTCACGTTCTGCTGCACAGTCATCAATAATAAACAGTGTTGGTGTGTTCTGAAAAAGATCGAAATAATGCTCCAAGCAAACATTTAGACGATCAGAAGGATTTACAATAAATATATTTTGATCAGACCATATGAATTTTCTCTCCTTGTATGTTCTGTTATGCTTTATGGTTGGACAGAATATGACTATGTGTTCAAAGTGATTTATGTAAACAGTCTGTAATAAATCCAAAACATATCTTGTTTTGCCGCAACCTGTTGCCCCACAAATCAAAGAACAGTGTGGATCTTTTGGAAGAAAATCTAGATACTTCATTTTAACACGTTCAATAAACAATATCCTGTAATCTGCTTTCAGAGATGTTTAACTGCGCATCTGACACAACAAACACGTAGATCTTAACTGATTTACTACTACTCCCTACTTCCTTTTCAATTTGTATTGTGATTCCTTCTGATCCGTTTTCAATTCGCCTTCCACTTCCATGCAGTTTGTTGTCGTCAGTTGTTCTGAGATCCAGCCATAACGCATATTTATTTGTCAAGAAATCTTCTACGCCAACACCGTGTAAATGTAGATCTTTAGCCACAAGATCAGATGTTGGGTCTTTCAATCTTCCTCCAGTAAAGTACTTTCTTGCTTCATCATAGTGTTGGTATGGCAGCATGCCAGATGCAAATATTTGGTTTGGCTGCCCTTCAATTGTGCAATATACTCTATTGATTAGTGGATTGTAAAACTTTTCTATTTGCCTTTCATATGAATCTTTTGGTTCCTCAAACAACATAAGTATTCCCTTCATTGACCTAGCTGGTGTATTCAAGTTAATGTTCCAGATTGGATCAGCCTGGCTTTTTGAAAGTGTACTGTGATTCAACACTCTTTCATAATAGATAGGCAGCTTAGAACTGTACTGATTTTCTATAAGTCTAGCCAGTTCAGGATGGTTTACAACATCAAACTCTAAAGAAATTCCAGACACCTTATACTTTGCTTCCGGGTCATGTGAAAGCATAACACGATCATAACTATTGAAAGTCAGGTCGTATGACAGCCTGTCACGCAATGCTCCTTGATAGAAGGGAGGATGTGAATTTATGAGTTCAAAGTCAAGTGGAATACAAAATTTGTTTCCAAAAGCAACATTGACAGCGTTATCTTTTTTGTTATTGTCAGCTTTATCTCCTGCTCCTATTCTAACTTTTATCCCATTGTCTGACTGAATCCCTTGAAACACTCTGTTTTTCTTTTCATTGTCAGTCAACCAATTATCTGCATAAACTAAAAATACATCTGCATTATTCAATGACATCACTTCCCGCCCTTCCAGTTTGACAGTAATCTTCCTCACAATTGCTCTTCCTACATTATAAGCCAAAGTCCTATTTTCATCTGAGCCAGATTCTAATTCTAATTTGAATGATAGTCTTACAGTGCCTGGTACAATAACATCGTTCTTACCTAGATTAGGAAACCTAACAGTAAGTATTTCATTCTGATCAATAGTAGAAGGATTATTTGTAACTATAACTGTTTGCCTTATTCCTTTTACCCCGAGAGGTTCTTTCAGCCTTCTGTAAGGATCAAGAACAGAACCGAACGATTGTGCCATCTTTTTTTATTTTCAAAATAAAAAATAAGTTACAAATGGCAGAAGGTGGATTTGAAGATTTATTTGAGCCAGCGGACGACATGAGCGAAGCAATCCCTTTGGTTCCCTACCATCATTCACTGCATTATGAGGTGGCACGACATGAACTTCTGGAAGGTAAAGTTAGAGATTTCTACAAAAGTTTAGGAGAAGAACCTGATGTTTTAGATCCAAACCAGTTCAAAATGGAAGCAAATCATTTATATACAACTAGCGATAAAGGAGAAAAAGTCCAACTTACATATAAATCTAATCCTGCTAAGTTTCTATCAAAAGTTTCACTAAAACAAAAACTTACTGCTAATCGACTTAGGCAATTAGATATTGTGCCTAGCACACGGTCATCATCTTCCCATGTTGTTTCCTTACTTCAACAAGCAGAACTAGGACTACCAACTGCTACTCAAATAGAATCTGTTCCATTGCAAGATCTTAATAAACTTGCAGATGAGGCTGATCAACTTATACAAGAGATAGAGACTTCTTTTTCTGAGGAAACTTCACTGAAGACTCCACATGAACTATTACCTATGAGAGAAATAGAAGCCCTTAATCAATCACTACAAACCATCAGAGGTGAAATAGCAAATAATCTGTCAAAACTAGGTCAGCTGGATGAAGATATAAACAAAGAGAAACAAAAACTTGCTGATGCTGATGATTTGAACCTAGAACAAGAAGTAAAAAACAGAATTTCTAAGCGTTTAAAAGATTTGCAGGAGGAGAAAGCCATAAGGTTAGAAGTTCTAAGTAACAATAGAGAACAACTGAGAACACAGGTCAGCAGAATAAAAAATACAATTCAAAGAATCCTTTACGAAGACACAACTCTTGCTGAAAGAATTAGAACGCTTTTCAGTGAGCAGGGAATCACAATAGCTAGTATACTAACTGCGTTAGGATTTGCAATAAGCACATTAGTGTTAACATTCACAGGTGGCACGGTCACACCTCCACCTCCACCTTCACCTTCATCTCCATCTGATCCGGGATGGGTAAAGAAACAACTCAAACACATTGCAGAACTATTAAAGAAACTAGCAGCAAAAGCTTTGGGTGCACTTCCAGGAATCATTGGTTCAATTGTTAGCTGGCTGTTATCTTTTGCAGGTAAAGTTGTTGGTTTCATGGCTGAACATCTCTGGACTCTAATAGTTTTAATTGCAGGTGTTCTGCTAACGAGAATAAAGCAAAAGTAAGCCTACACCCACTCCACCAATTACTAGAGCAGTCTTCTGCGATTCATGATCATCACTAATACTAACAGCTTGATCATCACTAGTGACAGAATGATCTTCACCTGCAGCGTGATCTTCACTTGTCACGCTTTGTTTCTGTTCATTGTGATATGGCTGTAGCATCGTTCTGATTTCTGAATTCAGTTCTTCACCCTTTCCAAGCGGCTGGGTGTCACTAGCAATAATGATTTCATTGTTATAATTTGTTATTGTTCCAATCTGCAGCTGGAGATCAGAAGGTAACATGTAAAGGCCGTTACCAACAGCAAAGTCAACTTTTGATCTTGCATAACGGAGAGAGTCTTGATACCTTTTGATGCTGGAAGGCAGATCAACTGCAGAGTTTATGACATCTTCTAAATTTGATAACAACTGTTTCTGTGCACCAAACCCTGTGCTTGTTCTCATTATGTTTGATCGTGTCTGTGCCTGCGAGCCTAGCAAGCACCACGCATATGTTCGGATAGATTCATTGATCCTTTCAACACCTGATCCAGTGAAACCTTTGCCGGTGTCTAATATAAAAGTAGTCCATGCATTGTGGTGCTGTTGTTCTATTGATCCTAACTGTACCTGCACATTTGAAGAAAAAGATGTATGACCTGGCCAGTAATCAAAATTATACCTCCTGTGGACACCCCATAAATATAGTGTTCCCATGCCATGGTTTTTGTCTTGCTTTTGCCTAAAGTCGGTCTTAAAATCTATATTGAATTCATTGCAGAGACGCTCATACACTTTCATGTTTATCCTATTGTTGAATGGGTTCCAGCTCTTTTCATGCGGCATTGGTGCCTGAAGTTCAGACAAGATTCTTCTGCACTGATAGTAAACGTGAAATGTGTACACACACTTTGTCAGTAAGTTTGAATTATTCATGTGGTCTGCATAGGACACTCCACATCCTGTGGTTGCACAGAATATTGCAAAGTTTAACTGATTCTGATAGAACTGAATTGGGTGAGAGTTCCACATCTTTGGAACACTATCATTTTTGATTGGGGGATTTAGGTAAGAATGGAATGGGTCAGGCACTTTAACGCGAATGGATTGTGTTTCTGTTACAGCAAAGTCCAACTCATGGAAAGAAATAGTCTTTGGATTGTAATATGGTCCAGTTTTGTATTTAACGTCTTTGTTGAATTTATACTGACTCATTTTTGTTGTTGAATAAAAAATGTTTATCACACTAACAAATGTGAAGACTAGTGTGCCAGTTAAACTTGCAAACCCTATCAACAATCAAAATGGAGGAATGAAAGTTGCACTGCATGAAATTATGTACAAGGTTACTTGGTATAATATCAGTAAAAAAAAGGCTAACAACTGGGTTAGAATTAATGGTAAAACACATTCTGTAGAAGATGGTTACTATGACTTCTGCACTTTAGAGAAAGAATTGTTTGCTCCAGTAGGTATTACAGCGAGTTTAAATCATGCAAGTCTCATTGCTACTCTTACTATGCCCAAAACTAGAGAAGTAAACGTTGAGTTTCCAACCAAACTCCTTGATATGCTTGGAATTACAAATTTATACAAGGGAACACGTCCCATTGACATGGATGTTAACAGTGTACTGTTTGTTCACATGAGAGAGCTTAACACATCCTATAATCTGTTTAATGATCAGCGTTCTGATCTGCTTAGGATTCTTCCACCGAGTGATGCCTCTTTTTGTAAAATGCACGTGCCAACATTTAAGACACTTCAGTTCAAGGACTTGGAGGAAGGGTGTCATGAATTCCTACACATTGATCTGAAAAATCAAAGTGGACAACCAGTTGATTGTTTGTTTAACATTACATTGGAAATAGTTCCATAAAATATTGAGTATTAAAATGTCGAGTGGACCTACAATAGCTTATCCTGTTGCATGTTCAACTATAGAGTTGAAAGATTTAGCAGACGCTATCGACTTTGAGAGCAATGCTGAAGTTGGTGCAGTGTATGCATTCGAGTTTACAGACACTGGTTATTACAAGAGAAAGGAAATCGACGATGAAAAGAAACCAAGATTCCTCAAACTAGGTCAAATCCGTGATGTTAATGTACCTGATCCAATTGTCGATGACACATTCTACATGTGGAAACATCAGAATAAAAAATGGGTACTTAGTCCTGTTATGAAAAAGATTGACTGGGAAATGAAGTTTGAATTTGTGAGTCCATACACTCTTGTTGGAAAAGACGACACATTCCGTAAGTCAATCAATGCTGGACCACTAATTGTTAGCCTTGTTCCTGCGATTAACAGCAGGGGAGAAGTTGCAGTTAAACCTTTCCATAAGAACAACTATCTCATTCACAGAAAACAAAGTGTTGAAAAGGACGCTGACACCATTGTCGATTTTATACCCAAGCTTCCAATAGGGCAGAATGCAACTATGATATTTGATATAGTTGTCAGGAAAAGGGAAGAAACCACAAACACTGTTCTAATGAGAGGAATAAATCTCAACTGGAGACCATTAAATGTTGAAGAAGTCAGAGTATTTATTGCTGTTCAAAAGGATTCTAACACAATAAAAAAACAGACGTCAAACCAAAATGTTGTTGTTAACGCAGATATAAATAATTTAACAGAAATAAGAAGTATTAATCTTACTTATCTTGATTTGATTGCTTTCTACTATACAGATAAGGTGTTAAGCAATGAACAGCTTCAAAGCTTAGCAGAAACACTGGCCAGTGAGAATTAAGATAAATATTTTATATTTTGCATTAAAAGATGACTAGCAGTGTGAAGCTTTATCCTAATATTGATGAAAGTGCAGCAGAAAGTCAACAATTCAGACTGGCACACATTAGTAATATACAAAAACAACTAGAAGATGAATTAGAAAAATATTCTCGCGCTAGACGTAAGTACTCAACAACTTACAACAGCCTTTCTAATGCCAGCACTGGTTCTACTATCCTTGCATCAGCTGCAGGTGTAACGGGAACAATTCTGTTAGCTACCGGAGTAGGGACTCCAGTTTCTCTAATCCTAGGTGGTGTCGCAGCAGCAGTTGGTGGTTTATCATTTATAGCATCAGCTATAATGAAAAAAATTGTGAAAAAGCTTGAAAAACACGAATCTATTTCCACTCTTGCATCATCAAAATTGTCTAGCCTAAAACTGTCTATCAGTAAAGCACTTGAAGATTCAAAAGTTTCTGACGAAGAATTCAAACAGATACAAACAGACTTTGATGACTACAAAAGTAAGAAAGCAAGTATTCAAACAAAAACACGAGCTGAATATAACAAGCCAATCGATATAGAAGATCTGAAAAAGCAGTTTTTAAAAAAGGGGATTCAAATAGGACGGGAAGAAAAAGTAAAAATAGAATCACTTGTAAAGAGTTAACTATTCGTTTAGACAGTCACATTGCATGTATCAGATATAATTCTAACAGTGAAAGAACACATGAAGTAAAGTTTGTAAATGAGAGAGCGTATTGAGCTTAAGAATGTTGTATAAGAGAAAGGGAGAATGTACGTTCTGGGTTACTGATTCCGACAGACCCGGCATTGGTTCAAAACAACCTTACTTTACTGTATTTTTTTTGTATGGATTTATGCAGTATTTTTCTGATTTTGTCGCATGTTTCATTTTAGTAAAAGTTTAGTCCAGAAGCCTATTTTGCGTTAATATTTAGGGTCTGTCGGAATCGGTGAGCCAGAACGTACATTCTCCCTTTCTCTCTCGCCAATTCATTTTCAAATATAGAACGTGCCCATGCACCTATTTTGTGCTGATTCCTAGATAACGATTTCCACTTTCGATGGCGTTTACTTGCTTGATTTTTGTACTTCAGTTTTAAATTGCGTCGTTAAAAAAAAAGAAACAAGAGCTTTGCGATAGTCCAGTGATGACCAGTCCGATGTTTCTGGAGCCTTCAACAATAGAAACTCGCCCAATCAGTCACAGGTTCTTGGAGGCTGAATCAGTTCCGCACGAACCTTCAAGGTTAAAGGGCCCATCCCCCAAAGAAAAACAAAAACAAACCCAAAAACCAAAAAAACACACAACAAAATCAATAAAAAAATCTAATTAAAACAAATCAAGAAACTGTCGATCAATCTCAAGTCCTTACTCATTCCAGATTCAGAAAACAAGATTCTGTTTTTAGATTTTTGCTCATTTCAAGCTAAAGTTCACCATTGGCATTGTGTGTCGTCTTCAATCACAGTCTTGGCGACAAAGGGGGAGATAGAGATAGAGGGAAGGGGGTCTCAGTGAGCGGTGCATGTCCTGTCCGGTGCTGTTGAGACTGTGCCAAAAGGTCAGGTGTCATGTCTACTGTCCCGAATGACACACGATTGCTGACATTTCACCATTGCCAACAGAATAAACAAATAAGAAATAGGTAGAAAATGAATGTGAAAACTGACTTTAATTGTTGATCAGTATTTTCTATACCACTAACAAATAATCTACTTGCACATAGCTGTTTGGCAAATGTATGTTGCATGGGACACACTGACATGAAAGTGGAAGATGTTTTTCCCTCTAGAGAAACTACATATCACGTTACACTTTTTGTGCTCTTCCATTCCAGTTGGCAATCAATTGTTAACGCATGTTATTAGAAAAAATAGAACGAAAACAGATTAGATAGAATGAAAAATGTACTGGTGATGTCATTTGGGACATACTGACATGAAAACGTCACCTTTTGGCACAGTCTCTGTTGCACATTGATTGATTGCTCCATTCACGCTCCGGTCACGTTGACATTTTACTGTCCGGCAACTAGGGACGACAACCGGTGCCTACTGTTTGACAAACTGGTGTGAAACGGTGCTGTCTTTGTGATCGCTCCGGGTGCTTTTCTCTTCTGAAGGAACCCTGAGTTGTTCGTAATAATCTTAATAATTATATTTATCAATGTCGTCTGCGTTCATTGTCACACTTTAGTTGAAGTAAGGTTGAGATCCAAGTTGTTGAATCAACCACTGCAGAATTGAAGAGGGTCCCAAGGCATCCTGAACTCAGGTCAAAATGAGTTCGGCTCATTCTCTCCCTGAAAGGATGCCTTGAGTTTCCTTGTCTGGCAAGGAAACCGATTTTTTTAAAAACATATTTAGAGCTTTTTGTAATGTATTATGGATATAAGCAGATTCGCGATCGTCGATAATGATTTTTCATTTTGTTGTGTAATTTTTAAATTACAAAGGAATTGATTTGTAAGACAGTTTCAAGGGTGCTATTTTTTCGCGGCTGTATTTACTGTGCAAACAACTCTAAATATGGCAAAAGTGTCACGTGATAATCAACCGTTTGGTTTCGGCGTTCGCTGAAGCAGACGATTTTTTCTGTGGTGATGCAACCATATATTACTTACGGTCTCCTTCCGGCAGCAGTCCCAAAATTTCGACTTGTTTTGACCTTAGAACGATGTCTTTATCATAAGTGTGAAGAACAGAACGGAGATCACTGTCGAAGTCGGCCAATCTGCAATCATTTTCGTCTCGCGAACACTGATCTCAAATTTAGATCAGTGCTCGCGAAAAACATATGGGAGATAACTCTGTATTCCTAGTTTTGATAGATTCGCGTAAGACTGTCGCGTCCGGTCAGGGAGAGAATGAGCCGAACTCATTTTGACCTGAGTTCATGATGGGTCCAAAGGGTCCAAAGGGTCCAAAAGCCGAAAAGTCCCAGTGTACTTATATAAAACATTGTGGTCACGTATAGTGTACTGCGAAGTGTCGATTGCAGTCTGAAAATGGTATCTACGGTACGCACGATAAAGTAAATTTAGTGCGTCCTAGGACCCGCTCTTTTAAAATCCAGTGCGCCCATATATTTCTAGTAGCCTACGTGTTTTCGGCTTCTAGTGCGTATATGACGCAGGGACGCGCGCTATGGGGAGCCCTGCGACTATTGCACAACAGGACGGATTTGTAACGGCGTAGGGTGGATTACTGCTTACGGCTGCTGCCATAAAGGTACCATTTGCCATCCGTAACCCATAACATTCTGATCACAGAGCCCCCCAAAGATGTACATACATTACAAACAGACCCTGTACTTTCAGGTGCCACTTGTTATAGATATGGGAGATACTCTGTCTGAAATATTGTCCATTCTAATGTATTCTTTTCAATGGACAATATAGTGGCGTTATTGTTTTCCTATTGTTATTGTTATTGTTATTGTCACTATATATAGCGGTAGGCTTACTTTTGCGAATGAACAGCGCCGACATAATTATATTAGCGCGCTGACAATGCAGAACGCTAGCTGTCAAAGAAAACGCAAGAGCAATTATGTGAATGAAGCAGTTTACACGGTCGCGATGTATAATATATACATGTAATCTATTCTACTGCTGGTTGACAGGTGGCGAAGTCACGGCATTTGACGGCGGAAGTCGCACAACTCAATGATGATGACAAACCACGTCTATCACTCATAACACAATGTACCTATTCTACCTTGCCCCTCTGTCATCCACCACCGCAACGTCCCCGTTAACCTCGTCAAGACCGAATTCACCAAACTTTCTCGTGCAAATGCTAACTATGATGCGTGGACGTGGAACGGACGTACTCACAAACGGACAAGCAGACGGACACACTCACGCGGGCATACCAAATGTATACACACTCAAACATGCATATGATATGCGCGCACACACGCCTCAGTCACACACACGCGCGCTCGCACCCGTGCAGGCACACACGCACGCACACACACACGCATGCACGCACACGCACAAACACACACACACACACACACACACACACACACACACACACACACACACACACGAGAGAGACTAGAGAGAAAGAGAGAGAGAGAGACAGACAGACAGACAGACAGACAGACAGACAGACAGACAGATAGACAGACAGACCGTTTCTTCTAAAACGCCCCATAGCCCTGCCTCACAAAAACAATCAACGAAGGTGTGACATAACACTCCAGGTAACACTCCAGGTGGGGACAGGTGTTTCTGTTACGCAAGGAACTCATCCCTGCATAATCCATTGCCGTCTCTATCAGCATCGCACCTGCACCAGGTGTTTACTGAGATGTGAGAAAACCTGTCTCACCTGGATCCTCCTTGACCAGTTTGACCGCATCTGTTGGCCAAGACATGGTCAAGGTGTTTTCCGATGCATGCACAAGAACAAGAAGATAAACAAGAATTTAATCCGCAGTATAGCAAAATAGCCATTGGTATTTGGTTTAAGCGTGTTTTATTCAATTTCTCATACACACGTTTCAAACAATAACAACATTAAGAACGTTAACAAGCAGATTGCCATTGATATTTGTCCTGGTGTGGATTAAAATCACTTCTTACATACAATAAAACTTTTTTTTTAAAGTCCAAAAGGCTAACAACAACAAGTAAAAGTCGATCATTACCGAAGTATAGGTAACTAAAACGTGTTCATCATCATGTCTTTTTACATTTAGTCAAGTTATGACTAAATGTTTTAACATAGAGGGGGAATCGAGACGAGGGTCGTGGTGTATGTGCGTGTGTCTGTGTGTGTGTGTGTGTGTGTAGAGCGATTCAGACTAAACTACTGGACCGATCTTTATGAAATTTGACATGAGAGCTCCTGGGTATGAAATCCCCGAACGTTTTTTTCATTTTTTGGATTAATGTCTTTGATGACGTCATATCCGGCTTTTCGTGAAAGTTGAGGCGGCACTGTCACGCCCTCATTTTTCAACCAAATTTGTTGAAATTTTGGTCAAGTAATCTTCGACAAAGCCCGGACTTCGGTATTGTATTTCAGCTTGGTGGCTTAAAAATTAATTAATGACTTTGGTCATTAAAAATCTGAAAATTGTAAAAAAAAATAAAAATTTATAAAACGATCCAAATTTACGTTCATCTTATTTTCCATCATATTCTGATTCCAAAAACATATAAATATGTTATATTTGGATTAAAAACAAGCTCTGAAAATTAAATATATCAAATTTATTATCAAAATTATTTCATCTTATTCCTTGTCGGTTCCTGATTCCAAAAACATATAGATATGATATGTTTGGATTAAAAACACGCTCAGAAAGTTAAAACAAAGAGAGGTACAGAAAAGCGTGCTATCCTTCTTAGCGCAACTACTACCCCGCTCTTCTTGTCAATTTCACTGCCTTTGCCATGAGCGGTGGACTGACGATGCTACGAGTTAATACGGTCTTGCTGAAAAATGGCATTGCGTTCAGTTTCATTCTGTGAGTTCGACAGCTACTTGACTAAATGTTGTATTTTCGCCTTACGCGACTTGTTAAATAGTTGTGTATGTAAGTGCTCTGTGCACAGCTCTTCTATATTTTAATCGGAATGTTGGTCTGACTCTTGAACAGATGAAATGAAATTTAACAGATGAATTTTAACAAATGTACATCTCTTCAACAGATGAGGATTAAAATAGCTTGTTCATTTCAATGCTTCTCATTCTCTCATGTGCCAGCAGGTTGGTTCCGCACAACTCTTACTTACTCTTGTTGCACTTCAATGAATTCAGAGCGCGAACGGCCCTTGGTTTCTTGTGTCTCTTAATCAGGGCTCTACACGGACGCCCCTCTTAGTTCGTCCCGGGACCCCCACTTTCAATTTTTAGAGGGTCCATGGACCCCCACTGCAGAATTTTGCAGTCTGAGAATTGTATCTACGGTACGCACGATAAAGGAATTCAGTGCGTCCCAGGACCCGCTCTTTTAAAGTCTAGTGCGTCCCGGGACCCTCTTCATAAATTTTTAGTACGTGTTTTCGGCTTCTAGTGCGTATAGGACGCAGGGACGCGCGCTATGGGGAGCCCTGATTAATGTTGACAGTCAAGTCCAGCCACGAACATATTATGAAACAATCGCTCACTGCGTGCAGCGTGACCTAGGGATCAACAGTGATTTTACCCCCACACTCAATCCAGCAGTGAGCCCTACTGGCTACAGCTATGATAGGACTCAAAAGTGACAGCAGACACATCACATCAGATAAAAGCAAGCACAGACCCTCCTTCACCTGTCGGCCCTGGGAACCGTTAGATAAATGACCTGATGGCCTGACCGGTGCAATCAGCGGGCGGCCTCCTTGATCGCGAGGACAGCGGGGCATGATCAAGGGGTCAAGATAACGTGGGTCGGACACTTTTAGCTTCTGGTCCGGCCTCTTTGACGCCAGGCGAGAGGGTGCCCGGTTGACGCCAGGCGAGAGGGTGCCCGGTTGACGCCAGGCGAGAGGGTGCCCGGTTGACGCTAAAGCCTCCTGTCCTTAACTGGGCGAAGTGGACTACACGAAGTATACTTGGCGAAGCTGGCCGCACGGAGCTTTAGCACTGGGTTTGGGTAAAAAGACTTCGCGAAATCTTGGCGAAATCGACTTTTGGCTCAATTAAGGGTGGTGGTGGTGTTCTACATTTAGTTGACATTGGCCTCTGATGATGTAATGGAGCTGAAACCGTTAATTTTTTGACTGTTTGATTTGGTTTGTTGGTACAGGCTCAAAACGAGTGTCTTTGACTCTTCTGATCGGAGGGCCCCGTAGCTCCGCCGGTAAGGGGTTGGCTTTAAAATCGTTTCGCCTCGTTTAAAAAAAAAAGCCAAAATATTTTCCCTGTTGATTTAAATGGCATGCATTTTCGTTGCTGCAGATTTAGATACGAGGAACTGACTTACCCTTAGAGTTGAAGTTGAAGTTGAAGTTATTGTCAAAAAAGAAGCAACAAAACGAGTCATTTTTCACAAACTGAAAGCAAAGCCGATGTAATGGAAATTGTGAATTCCTTGCTTCTTGCCACCCTTTGTTGTAGTAACTCTAGCCTAGCCATCTTGAACACACGGCCAGTACAACTGGCCTTGACACGGAACGATTCAAGGGGGGCAATCTCAGTCATCTGAAAGAGGGAAATCCAAACGCAATCCGCTTTGTTCGATTTTATGGGCTTGGACAATAGAGAAAAATAAGAAAAGCAAAAGCTGGAGTCCAGTCTGGACGAAACTGCTATCAAGAACGCAGAATTGATTTTTTCTGAGTTTTTTTTAGCCGTAAGCGCCATGTTTATCGGAGCAGGAAACTCTTTCAGAGTGAGGCCCCTTTGTTGGTTTCACTGCGGCCGCATTGTGAACAGCAGTTACTGAGAAATTCGAAATGAGAAATGGCGCTTACGGCTAAAAAAAAAACTCAGAAAAAATCAATTCTGCGTTCTTGATAGCAGTTTCGTCCAGACTGGACTCCAGCTTTTGCTTTTCTTATTTTTCTCTATCGTCCAAGCCCATAAAATCGAACAAGGCGGATTGCGTTTGGATTTCCCTCTTTCAGATGACTGAGATTGCCCCCCTTGAATCGTTCCGTGTCAAGGCCAGTTGTACTGGCCGTGTGTTCAGGATGTAGCCTAGCCAGATCAGAAATACGTTTACATCCATGGGTGGGATTCTTCCGGTATATGCCGGAAATCCGGAATCGATTATGGCCTTTTTTTAATTTTTTTATTTTTTTGGTTCGGTTTCAGGATTCATGAAATTGTTCAGTCCCACCCATGCGTTTAGTGCATCTTAGATATATGCTTTTCCCTTTGGGTGCGCCGTCTCCTATTCTTTTCGTTCAACGACATGGGTGGTGCATTTCAACTCTTTTTGACCCGTTGGCCACTCCTGAATCATGTACCGCGAGACACAGTTGAGAAACATTATAATCTTGGGATCGTTTAATTAAGCAGAGACTCGAAAGCATTTGAATAGGAGAGGTAAAATTGCATTTTTAGCTTGTCCCTCTTGCCATGTGTGCGTGTGTGTGTGTGTGAGTGTGTGTGTGTGCGTGTGCGTGTGCGTGTGTGTACGTACGTGCTTGCGTGCGTGCGTGTGTGTGTGTGTGCGAGAGAGAGAGAGAGAGAGAGAGAGAGAGAGAGAGAGAGAGAGAGAGAGAGAGAGAGAGAGAGAGAGAGAGAGAGAGAGACTATACTCTTATCTAAATAGTTGTACCCATCGTGGTCGTGATGACCAAACACAATCAAAAATTAATGTATCCCTTGATCGTTTTTGCTCAACAGCCATTTCAATCCTAGTCAGTTTAACCTCTCCAATCTGTTGTAGAACGCAGCGTCAGCACTTTTTGTTGTTGACACTTGAGCTGACAACGTGTAAGCGATTATTTATAGAAGTGAAAAAGCGCGTACCTGAATCGCATTCATTCATTGAGCTGTGGGTAAGTGCGGCGTGCAGTCGAGCCCAGCTGGGAATTATTTGCATGGCTGGAATTACCTTCAACCAGCGTAAACCGGAAATTCCGAGACGGCTTGAATTATTGTTGCTTTTGTAGCACACGTAAGAAGGTGACTCATTTATACAGCGGTTATGACGTCCGATATGAAATAGATTTTTGATCTTCGTCTCCCCCAAAAGCAGCGTATGGCTGCCTGAATGGTGGGGGTAAAAACGACCATACACGTAAAAGATCGTAGGAGTTTCAACCCATGAACGATGGAGAGGTATAAAATGCAGTTACCTTTATACTTGGCTGGAACAGGTGGCAATTTAGTCTGTCAGACTTGCATGTCAGGCAAGGGAAGAGTGTGTTGTCCATCACCGTTAGTTAGGCCATTTCGTGCCCCTGGGGATCGTTCATTTGGAGGGAGGGGGAGGAACAATTGTTAAGTGCTGTTTACATAACATAACATAGCAGTGACAGAAAATGCGGAGAACTCGCTTAATTTCATAACATGTGGTCCAAAGTAATCAATATTTTTTGTATGCAGGCTTCAAGGGTGATGTCTACTTTCAAATGTGTGTGTTTTTGTCGTATGTTTTCTTGAATTAGTGAAAATGGTGAAAACATACGATCCGGAATTCTTAGTCTGTCAATCAGTCAAACTCTCCCACTTACTCTTCTTTCTGTAGCATCAATGACGTCTTAAAAAATGAAAGAAAGTCCACAGCAAGACAAGTAAATGTTTTTGGTGGCGTTTCAACCACATTTCTCGGGCAGAATTTCAAAGTCACCCTTAAACCGCTTGTTTCGACTGAGATTGAGCGCTTTCCCAAAGTGTGCGGGAATTCATCCCCTCGCCAGCATGCGGGAACATGCACCGGTGAGCAGCTGAACTGGGGGGAAAATATGGCGAGTATTTGTAAACAGCTTATACATCGCGTAATTCTGTACATCGGTCGTTGCAATATTGATATTTTGAGAGATCAATAGGATTCGCTAAGCATTACAATCCCGCCGCTGTGTACATCTATATATATATACGACTAGTGTCTGTGTGTGTGTCTGTCTGTGCGCGATGCACGGCCAAAGTTCTCGATGGATCTGCTTCAAATTTGGTGGGCTTATTCAGAGAGACCCCGGACACAACCTCATCGATGAGATATTTCAACACGTGCTCTCAGCGCGCAGCGCTGATCCGATTTTGGTTCCACCTCAGCTATTTTGGTTCCACCTCAGCTACCCGGGCCCCCATACCGACACACCATAGCCGCTACACCACATCACAACGCCAAAGTTCTCGGTGGATCTTTTTCAAATTTGGACACCGTATTCAGCTACACCCCGGACACAATATCATCGATGAGATATTTCAACACGTGCTCTCAGCGCGCAGCGCTTAACTGATTTGGGTTTTTGTGTTCATTTCACCATTATAAGTAACTCTTCCTTATCTTCTCCAGTGTTTGGCGTTTATCTCCCTTCCTTCGTGTGGCTTTCCCGTTCAGTTGTAAGTTACTACTATTTTTAGAATGTCACTGCGCTGTCCACTGCGCTGAGCGTCTTCGGATATTCCCGGCGTTCTGTTACTGTTACTATTTTTAGAAGGTCAACGCAGTGTACAGAACGTAAATTGGACCCGTAAATTATCCTCACTGTAAAAGTGCAAAGGTCGAATCAATTTATAGCCACGCGAAAAATACACTGTCATCTATCTCTCTATAGATACGGCTTCTCTGTGTTTTTGTGTGAGTGTGTGTTAGTGTGTGTGTCTCTATGTGAGCAACACCTGTGCATTGTTCAGTTCTGTTTGTGATGTGGTCTGGCGGCTTTTGTGTAATTTTATGTACTGGCCTTTCTTTGAAAAGCCATAACTTGCTCAGTCCTGTTTGAGTGGAGTTCGCCTCCAAAGGTGATTAACACGGTTACATTCGTCGACAAGGATGTTACTCGATATGGTCAGGAATGGCATTATGGCCACTGAATCATTTTCGTGCTGTTCCCATTCCACGAATCTGGGAGGGACCTAAGCTTGGCGGGTCCATTGTTCGGACCCGGCGAAGCCGGCGTACGGCTCTAAGTACTTCTTCCCGGCGAAGCCGGCTACCCGGCGAAGCGGGTATTCATTCTAGTTTAAAGATACATGTACTTTTCTTTCCGTGTAAACCGTCGTGTAAGACATAACAAGCTTGTCTATGCTTTGACATACTCTAAGGACATTTAAAGCTACCTCCCCTCCCGCGTAAACCGTCGAGTTTGCATCCTTTTACTTGCACACATGCAGCCCCCCCCCACCCCCCCCCCAAAAAAAAAACCCACTCCCAAAAACACCCCCAAAAAACAAACAAACAAAACAGCCTGAGGGTGCGCCGAAAAGGGAAGTTGGAAAGAAACGAAAAAGGAAACTCGTTATGTGACCACCTCCTTGCGTTGTGACTGTAACGTAGGCCCTATTTTTAGAGGAGCTAATGGGCAGAATATACCTGCGCAGTGTCAGCGGCACAGACGACGCTCGGCCTATTATTTATGCCGCGATAGGGATTATGACGAGCACTTGGCCTGTTTTCCTTTCATGCAACGTGTAGCGGGCTGGGATAATCTGCAGTGCGTCGTCGGTCCTGCTGAAGTTACATATATGTGAGCGGAGCCCCTAACGGATACTTGCCAAAGAGCGGTGTGGAGAAGCTGACCCTCAGAAAAAAAACCTGCTGTTTACAACGCTTTCCTCAGGGAATCTGTTTTCACCTCCCCATCTTCAACACAAACTAGTCAGTCACTTATCGCACAGTTGCGTGGGCTGAGACTGGAAAAAAAATGCAGGTGTTTCTGTTTTTATCATCAGAGGCAATACAATTAACGCGCGAAGAGTAAGCAGCTGTCTTTGAAACGGCGACGGAAGCACTCGCAGACCTCGCCAGCGCCAGGTAATGAACTTTCAGTAAACTTGGTTTTGCGCCCATTTTTGAGTTTGAAGGAACGTTGCCAAAGCTCCGCTGATTTTCAGTCCTTGATTTTATACACTTCTTCTGCATTCTCGTCGCCATGCTAGAGTGACAAGAGTCTCAAAACAATATACTCTGCTGTTCTTCGAAGGGACTACAGAACTTTCCCCGACCAAACAGGTCCATCATCTTCGTCTGGAATTTGTTTAATGAATATTCAAAAAGGAAACGTGTGTGTGTGTGTGTGTGTGTGCGTGTGTGTGTGTGTGTGTGCGCGTGTGCGTGTGTGAATGTGTGTGTGTGTGAATGTGTGTGTGTGTGTGTGTGTGGTGTGTGTACGTGCGTGTGCGTGCGTGTGTGTCAGTGCGCGCGCGCGCGCGTCTATGTCTTCGTGCGAGCGAGCGTGCATTTCTGCGTAGGAGCGTGCGTGCGTGCGGTTGTCTGTGTGCATATATGTCTGAGTGTGTTTAACTTTTCGCCTCTGGATGTCATGCAGTGACTGAAAGCTGCCAACCGCAAGTTGCAGTAGTCGCGTGATCCAATTTCCTGGTCACCCTTGGTGGTCCCGCCAGTGGCGTGCACAATGTCATCAACACATGGTTCTGGACCTTTTTGCGCTGTGTGGATTTGGAGGGGAAAGTTAACATTCTGGATTGGGCATCACACTGTTGTTCGAAAAATATACACCCAACACGATTGAAACTCATTTTGAGCTGTGTGAAATTTGCACTTGTGCAGCTTAGAGCAGACAGTAAGATGGCCTTTAAAAAGTGCAGCGCTGAAAGACCATCCAGGGTGCAGAAGGCACTAACATGTCACATCATTGTCAACCAAATCTGAAGGTGGAGATAAAGTTAGCTGTTACGCACGACAGTCACAGTTTTCAATGACTTCGTGCGTCTTTCTTTCTAGACCGATTCTCTTGACCAACTATTACGGTGACCCTCCTGGTTCCAATTATTCGCAAAATGTACCTTTCATTAACCTGGAAAACTGAATTATTCTATTCGTTAGCGACTATTCGTGTTTGATCCAGTTTAACACAGCTAGCGAGCTTCATATCAAAGGAAAGTGCAGAGTCTTAGGAACATAACGGTACCAACATCAAGACACATCAAGAAACAAAGACGCACGAAGCAATTGAAAACTGTGACTGTCATACCTAACAGCTTACTTTATCTCTATTGCGCTACTAACTAGCTAGGTCGCTCGATATGCGCCCCATTACAAATCGCCCACTGCGTGAACAGTAGTTTTGATTGCAGTTTCTCACAAATTGCCTGGCTTTCATCATTGTGAAGCGGTTTTGGAACATAAAACTTGATAAAAGAAATGGTAACCTGATTATGAATACATGCGGTTAGAATATAAGTGACTCGTCGTCAGCAACACTAGCCATTGTACTACTGACTTACTCGTGGAATGTTGTTCTCACACTTGGATCAGTATACCCTGAATACGAATAAACTTTATTGTCATGAAACGTAGTGTTTATAAGACACTACCCTGAGGATTGCTAGTCGTCGCCGTTCCCGACAGTACGTGCAGCATGAAATATAAAAGAGAGTGAAAAGGTACCATTGAAACGAAACGGCCTTTGACTAGGTGCTTGACAAAGTGACAAACAAACTTTGACTGTCGACTTTCACGATGGCGCGTTTTTGACAAAGACCACATAGGGTGTTCATTTTGTTATGCCGCCATCGGTACTTGTCAAAGTCTTTCCTGCCTTTTGAAGCACGAGCAAGCGTAACGTTGCTTGCCTTTTGACCTGCAGGTATAGACATGTATGCGGTGGAAGCTGGAAGCCGCCATGGTGGAAAAGGTCGTCAACCTCCCCCCCCCCCCTCATCAAGAAGAGAACCTCCACATTCCGTACACTTGAAGAGTACACCCCTCCCCCCCCCCCCGCCCCCCGACAAAACAGAAAGTAAGAAGACGGGGGAGGGAGGATCGGGGAGAGCAACCCCCCCTCTCCCTGTCCCCTCTCTCTTCCCTCCCACAGTAATAAGATAGGGGAGGGAGAGTCGGGGAGAGCACCCCCCTCTCCCTGTCACCTCTCTCTTCCCTCCCACAGTAACTTGATAGGGGAGGGAGAGTCGGGGAGAGCACCCCCCTCTCCCCGTCCCCTCTCCCTGTCCCCTCTCTCTTCCCTCCCACAGTAATAAGATGGGGGAGGGAGGGGTTGGGGACTGAGAGACCGTTTACAAGTTGTACAAATTCCCACATTCCCACACAACCGACGGCTCAATTAGGTCTCAATAACTGCCCTACTCGCCTTGCCCGCTCGGCGATTGATGGCGGTGAACACCGGGCCGGAATTCATGTTCCTCGCTTTGTCATTTCGCTTTTGCCACGATTTTTGATGTCCCCCTCAAAAGGACTGGGAAACGGGATGAAAAGAGGGAGGGGCAGCCGGAGGACCGTTAGCTGGCTCGTTATACTCTGAGACTGACAGGTGGGTGGGTGGCCCACAGGGTGTATTGGAGGAGGGGGTGGGAGGGAGAATGGTTGGGTGGTTCACGAGCTACCGGCGGAGTCTATAGTGACTTTTGAGTTGACTGTGTCTTCGGAATGGGAACGGGGTCGTAAAAATGTTTGCCCGCCTGTCTGTCTATCTGTCTGTTTCAATATAGGTCTGCGTAACTGTCTCGTGTGTGAATTGTGGTTGCATTGAGGGAGGGGTGATCGTCTGGTTTAGTGTCGCCAATACTGCCCTCTTTCAGCCTCGTAAGTCTTGGTTTGAGTTGATTTGAACTTGCAAAGACCGATAAAAGGGATAATTCACAAAGAAAAGAATCTACGATCGTGGTCACCGTTCGGGGGGGGGGGGGGGGGGTGAATCAGGACAGAGTCGCTACTCTGCTTGTTCTTTGGTTGCTACTCAACTCCCGTTTTCCACAGAATACAAGAGATTCCAACCAAACAGCTTCCCTTCCGTAGGGCCCGAAAGCTCTTCCATCCCACCAACTAGTCTCAGCCATTCGACCAGAAATCCAAAAACAGACACACTTGCCAACGTTCCAAAATTGAGAATAGAAACAAAGAAACAAGAAAGCTATGCTATTGGAACGTTCAATTGTTGAAAAAAAACCCCGTTACATTCACTGATCTTTTAATACAGAAAATAATCTTATCTGTCAAATTTGTCAAGAAACTCACTCAAGCGATGCGATTGCCTCAGCGCTGGGTCGAAGATGAGTGACTGCCACGTTTTGTGTTGTCAACAATTACACGTTCCAATAACAGACCTGTCTTGCCTTTTGATTCCATTCTACTAGAGTATGCACACACATTATGCCCTTGTCCTTGTGTTGTTGCACTGTCAGCATTGATTTGTCACAGACCTAGATCACCAGGCTCAGTGCAGGTGGGTGTTTTCTGCAGCTGCATTTCGGGACAACGTTCATTGGGTGCTCACACAATAACAACAACAAAAAGCAAAAACAACACCCACATACACATACACACACGCACTCACACACACTCACACACACACACTCACACACGCACACACACACACACACACACACACACACACACACACACGCGCGCACACACACCAGCGTTCCAGGATACTGACATTCCCGTCACGGTGTTCCGCTTTCTGATGATTCCTTGTCGGCACCAGTAAACATCATCGTCACAACTGTACAGGATGAGGGGAGATTGTCCTTTCCTTCTGTAACTTCATAACGCCTTGTATTAATTCGGCGAAGTCTACTTGATGAAGCTCGCAGCACGAAGCTCTGGCATTGAGTTTTCGGTAACAAGACTTCACGAAGTCACCTTCGGGCTCCATTGAATAAGGCCTTCGCGAAGGAAAAGGAAGATCAAGAGATCCCACATAACTAAGCTTGTTCAGTCGCTGGATAGAGTCTTTAAAGAACTGGTCTATGAACTTTATTTAACGTTTAAAACTGACATCAGATTCCCCCGAAAGCGGCGTATGGCTGCCTAAATGGCGGGGTAAAAACGGTCATACACGTAAAATTCCACTCGTGCAGAAAACCACGTAGTGTACGTGGGAGTTTCAGCCCACGAACGCAGAAGAAGAAGACGGACATCAGATTAACAAAGGGAAGTAAGCGCTCTAAATGCAAACAACATGCCGGTGTTCCAGAGTAAGTGAGAGTTATTCAGAACCAGTCTCCTGGCACCTGAGAGAATAACAAGCATTGGAATGAACAAGCGACTGTCGTCCTCACACTGCCCATGTGCAGGCACGCGTTTTGGAAAGATTGAGAGGTTCGAACAGGGAAGGAGGGGGTGGAAATGAAGGGAAACTGGAGTGGAGGCATCATGTCACAAGACCGACACCATTTTGAGCAGTTTGTACCACGTGACCCCAGTCTCGCCTCTTGCTTGATGCCTTTTTTACGAAGCGTGCGACACAAGCGTAAACAGCTTCACGGACGTGAGGCGTAACTTATGACAAAATGAAACAGAAGCTACAAGTGAAAACCAACCTGAAATTGTAGACCGTGGCAGTTTTAATGACGCTCTGGGTGTAAAATGAAAACCCACCCAAATAACCAAGAATTTATGTTATGTAGTTTAATTAAGACGTTGGATGATGATGATGATGAACCGGCTGCCTTCGTTAAGAAACGCGCATCGAAAAGAGCCTTGCCAATAGACCATCTTGTATTTTCAAAAAATATATTGAAATGTGTCATACTTCGCACATCTACGACGCTGTAAACTTCCCTGTCCGTTCACCTACACCACACCCACCTGCCCTTAGTCTTAGGACAGGAATTACGGGCATTTCTCTCCACTTTTCGACGCAGAGGGGCGGTTGTGTAATTTTCTGCTTGAGCGCGACAGGAACAGAAATGGAACGCGTCCAAATTGGCCCCATTGTCACCAAAAGTGGCAAGCTCTTTGAGCGCTGCTAACAACGCGTGCGATTCCGGAGGGAGGGAGGAATTCGATGGATGCTGGTACTTCTTCTCGACGCGTGAAGTAGCAAAGGTGCTTCCGCCTAATGTAAGCTTTTTGTAAGTCCCCTCCCCCCCCTCACCCCCACGACCCCCCCCTCTCCCGTCCTTCCAGTTTTGTTATGTATGTCGCATAGTGCGTTGAGTGCGACCTTGTTGTTGAGGGTGATTGCATCAATGTTGTACATAATTATTATGTTTTTGTTAAATTGAAAACTATCCGCATTTACAATTATGTCTTTGTAACTTAATCACCTGTTACACTCCAAGGTTGTTTTTGTGTGTGTGTTTCCAGTTTATTGATCTTTTGTTACCGTTTGTTATATTTGCGTTTTTCGACGAGATCATTTTAAAGTTTCTTAGTTTTCCGTGGTGCATGACGAAAAACGTTATGTTGGAGTTTAACTTGAGTTTTGTGTTAACTGTGATACATCTTTGATGGCTTTTAACAGCGCGTGCGATGCTAGAGGGGAGAGGGGGGGGGGGGGGGAGGGGGGATTAGTTGGATGCCTGCCTAAGGCCTATTTTCGACGTTTGAAATGGCCCAAGTGTTTCCGCCTGACAGCCTGCCTTAGTGCATATAGTGCCCTCGTCTCGTTTGTCACATACTAATATGTTGCAAAGGACGCCCAGTGCGAACTCATCAGCAAAGTTATGAAATCACAGTTTTAAGGCTATAAAAAACAAATTGTTTTCTAGGAGATCGCACGCACGCACGCACGCACACACACACACACACACACGCACGCACGCACGTACGCACACACGCACGCACACACACACGCACGCACGCACGCATGCACGCACACACACACACAAACACAGGAAGGCATGCAAGCTTTCACGCACCTACGCACGCCTTCACGCACGCACGCACGCACGGACGCACGCATGCACACACACACACGCACAACT
>NC_090261.1:67873523-67878523 GCF_037325665.1 Littorina saxatilis
CACTCGTCTGCTTGGGTTTTTAAGCATCGTTTGTTTCGGGATTACTTTCGTCTGATAAGGTTGTTTTCGGATTTTTGGGTGTGCACGGATTGTCATGTCATTACTTGTTTTTTGTTGTTGTTTTTTTCTTCTTTTTTATGGGGGGGGGGGGGGGGGGGGGAGTTCTCTTTTGTTTAAACAAATGAACTTTTTTTAAGTTACATTTGATAAAAAAAAAACACACACGTTTAAATCGTTTTTTTGGTGGTGTCATCGATCTTAGCATTGGTGTTTTTTTGAAAAGATTTTTCCTTCAATTGTATTGACTAACTTTTCGGCATGTTCACTTTTTTCGCCTTTGCTA
This sequence comes from Littorina saxatilis, assembly GCF_037325665.1. Lineage (NCBI taxonomy): Eukaryota > Metazoa > Mollusca > Gastropoda > Littorinimorpha > Littorinidae > Littorina > Littorina saxatilis. The sequence continues at coordinate 67,873,867 of NC_090261.1, forward strand.
CACTGGAAACTGAAGTGTTCCATTTTTAAACACACGTTTTGTAACCAGTTTTGAACACTATGTGACGAACTATATAGCCTAATTCTATTAGCAAAAGTAGCACACACGGTCAACACTAGACCTGTATAGTGTTTACAATATGAGTTACTTTTGCCAGTAGAATTATCGAGTAATTCACACAGTGTTCACAACTGGTTACAAAAAGTGTGTTCAAAAGTGTGTTCAAAAGTGTGTTCAAAAGTGTGTTCTTCAGTTTACAGTGAATGCAGAATATTGAATTAAGATAACAGATGTCATGAACAGAAAGTCTTAATAAGCAAAGTCTTCTAAGATGATAAGTCTGGAATCGGGGAGTCTTAAGGGGAGGAGGGGGGAGGGGGGGGGGGGTCACAGTATGCTTCTAAGCAGTCAACGAGTCAATCTGGAATGCGGTGGCTTTTGACTTTGTTGATTCACCCAGTGCGCTATCGGGCTTCCAAGTTAATACGCCAAGATTAAGCCCCACTCGTGGGGGTTCCGAGCCGCCATGGATCGGTCCTAAGATCAAACAACTAGAACCAAACATCCTCACGCTTCATTATTTTTTCTTTTGATTGAAATTCCGCCCCGAAAGTGACGCCTATTCATATTTTTCCGTTCTGTTTTGGGAAGAAATATTTAGGTTTCCTTTGTATTTGTAAAGAAACATTGTTGTTTCCATTGTGATTGTAAGGAAACATTTTGGTTGGTGCTCGGACATTATTCTCCCCCATCATGCTTGAAGAGAAACATGTTGGTTCGACACTACTAGTTGATGTTACGGTCGCACGTTAGTCCGTTGAACGACTGAACTGTCTATTGGGCGGGAAGGTGCTCGATACAGGTCTCTTGGTTTAAACAATGTTTTATTAAATCAAACATGGTACAACAATACAACGATAAACAATAGGGACACGAACTCAAGCGAACGCTTATATTACGCGCCCTACGTAGTTACAAATTAACAAAAATATGATGTCGGACAAACATTACTTATAAACTATGGAACTATCTAGGTAAACAGCATAGTTGAAGCAAACCAAAAAGAACAGGAGAAAGCTAGCAGGAGGAAGAGGGGGAGGGTGGAGGTGGGACGAAAGAATGGTAGGTACAAATGAAAGATGAAGGAGGTTAGCGCATACAAAAAGAATATACATAGTACATTGTAAACTGTAATCCAATGGCAAATAAGCAGTAGTTCGCTGAATATATAATTGAAAAATGTATATAAAATAAGGGTTGTTGGCATGGATATGCGTACTGAGTCACATTAACAAAAACGACCAGATTTACAGATAAACGATTGGACACTTTCAAAAATAAGCTTGTTGGTGCGAAGAGAAAGGTTTTCGCTACCATTTAACAATATTTCAACATGTCTGTAATGTACAGGTAGTGCATTTATTGTAGATAGGCGAGCGTCTACGTACAGAGGGCAATATGTCAGGTAATGGTCAGCTGTTTCGTGCAGGTAGCCGCAAGCGCACTGCGGATTTTCCTGCAAGTGACGTTTGCACATGTCAGAGTTCAAGTTACTCATGTTTAGGCGCATTCTGCAATGGTGAATCTCTTCCAGTCGTTTACCACAGTAGTAATAGGCAGGTACGTTATAATCAGGTATAGTTAGATAGTGTTTGAATTCGCTGATTGAGTTAGTTGTTTTGATGTTGTCTGGCAAGTTGTTCCAGTGGTACAGGTCTCTTGGACTCCATTCACCTTGGACTCTTTCACCTGTGGACAGGTGCACTGAGAATTGATGTTGAGAGGTTTTCGGTAATGTTGTGTTGACCAAATGTATTGCCCTGTGTGTGTGTGTGTGTGTGTGTGTGTGTGTGTGTGTGTGTGTGTGTGTGTGTGTGTGCCTGAGTTTATGTGTTTATGTGTGTGTGTGTGTGTGTGTGTGTATATGTGTGTGTGTGTGTTTGTGTGTATGTGTGTGTGTGTGTGTGACTGAAAGGAGAGTATCTTGTATCCGAAGGACGTTGAGATATAAAGGGGGACTAACCTTGTCACGTCAGATGGACGGGGAGGTTAGCGAAACGGACAGTCCGTGGACAGTCCCAAATCCAGAGATTTGTAACATGAATTACGCATCCGCCATGCGGGATAGAAAATGGCGTACACGCCCCCGAAGATGGTGGATAGGGGCGTGTGCTCTCAGGCATGAACATCATCACAGCATGAAATATCCACACACTTAGAGTTTCTGATTTTAAAAGGGAAAGGTCTGCTTCTGAAGTGTTTTTTTAAAAATCTTGTCAGACAGACTGACAGACCCTGCGCCTTGAATATGTGCGCGATATAAATTGCATAAAATAAAAAAATAAAGAAATAAAAATAAATCCCTGCGCTTAGAACTGTGCCCACGGAATACGCGCGATATAAGCCTCATATTGATTGATTGATTGACAGACAGACTGACAGACAGACTGACAGACAGACTGACAGACAGACTGACAGACAGACTGACAGACTGACAGACAGACTGACAGACAGACTGACAGACAGACTGACAGACAGACTGACAGACAGACAGACAGACTGACAGACACAGGGGCGGATCAGTTCATTGTATGGGGGGGGGGGGGGTTCCAAAAGTATATTGTGAAGATATGGGTGTGAAGGCGCGAAGCGCCTAGCTTGCTAGGGGGGTCCGGGGGCATGCCCCCCCCCCCGGAAAATTTTGAAAAAAAAGATGCAAAATGGTGCAATCTGGTGCATTCTGAGGATGATCATTACCAGTTTCAGGCAGCAGATTTTGTCACTGATTAATACCCCAAAAATTGAAACTCAATGTAAAATAAAGAAATGCACCATAAATATATTTTTATTTTTTGGCTGGGGGAGGGGGGGGGGGGGTCCGGAAACCCGAGAAACCCCCCCTCGTCCGCCCCTGAGACATTGAGGCAGAGAAACATGAAAAAAAGAAATTGCAAAAATACAGGTTGAATTACAAAGATTGTACAGGCATACAACTGCATAAATACAGAGGAATTAGAGAGATATTACAGAAATGCAGGTGAATTACAATTTAAACAAAGAAATTACAGACACAGAGTGGAATTACAGTAATACAGAGGAATGACAGAGATAAAGAGAATGACAGAAGTACAGAGGAATGACAGAGATAAAGAGAATGACAGAAGTACAGAGGAATGACAGAGATAAAGAGAATGACAGAAGTACAGAGGAATGACAGAGATAAAGAGAATGACAGAAGTACAGAGGAATGACAGAGATAAAGAGAATGACAGAAGTACAGAGGAAGTACAACAATACAGCGAGTATCAGCAGTCAGACCGACAGATGGCAACAGTGCACGCAGGTAGGCACGCAGACCAGTGAAAGAAACGAGGTAAACAGGTTTATATTGCGATGTCATTGAGAACAGGTGAGGGCTGAATAAGGTCCGCTAGCTGTCCAGTGCGCCCTGATGCTGGCTGACTACTGGCTGACCCGATCAGACCGCGATTAGTAGCCACGATCTACCGGACTCGTAATGCACGCAGCTGGCTTGCGACTACCTTGCACAGTGGAACACTCTGTTTTTAGACTCTCAGTCTGTTCTTCAACTTAAGGGTCTTTACCCGCAACAACAACAACAACAACAACAACAACAACAACAGCAACAACAACAGAAAGAAAGAGAAGAACCGAAAACGCACACGAACGTATGCACGCACGCACGTACACACGCACGTACACACGCGCGAACACATGTCTTATAAGACCTCCTTACTTTGGAGGATCTCAATTGTTGTATCAGATTTCTTCATAACGAATACAAACGTGCTTCCATTTTAAAATACTCTATCTGTTAAAATCTACATTTCACTGATGCTTAGGGGAATTGTAGTAAAAAGAAGGGACGTGACGTTGTGTGTGAGAGAGAGAGAGAGAGAGAGAGAGAGAGAGAGAGAGAGAGAGAGAGAGAGAGAGAGAGAGAGAGAGAGAGAGAGAGAGAGAGAGTGTGTGTGCGTGTCACTGTGGAGGGGGTGGGGGTGGGGGAGAGATGGGGGGTGGTGGCGCGAACAACTGTTACGTGTACCGGTGTCACCACAGTGGTCATGGAATGCTGACTAGGTATTTAAACAAGGGGAGGTAACTGATGAGGGAGTAGTGGCAACACAACAAGTCAATCATCTCCTGATTGGTCCCTTGACCCACACCGACACTCGATACCTTAGATCTGACCAGACATGGGATAATATCATCCCTCCACTTGGTCACATACCAAGAATCAACACCCTGGTCTTGTTTGCTGCGGTGAGATATCATTTATTGCCGAATTTATTATTTAAAAAACCACCAGCAACGCACGCATGCACGCACGCACGCACACACACACACACACACACACACACACACACACACACACACACACGTACACACACACACACACACACACACACAAACAAACAAACAAACAAACAAACAGACAAACAACAAACAAACAAACCATGTTTGTTGGTATGTGTGATGAGAAAATGTTTGTAAATTTGTATACATGAGAGAATGAGTTTAGTGTTCAAAAACATACATACAAAACAAGCACACTAACAAATACAACAAAAAAAAACCCAGAAAAACAAACAAGTCAAGTCAAGTTTTATTCCGATAAAACCCCGTGAGGGTACAT
>NC_090261.1:67888523-67911023 GCF_037325665.1 Littorina saxatilis
CTGGTCAAGAAGATTTTAAGCGCGCTTTTGAGTGCGTGTGGCCCATAGAGTAAAATAAGATGAGTTAACTAGGATCTAGTCAAACAGGATTCATGCACTCTTGGGTCTGTGTGGCCCACAGAGTAGAATAAGATGAGTTAACTACTAGGATCTAGTCAAACAGGATTCATGCACTCTTGGGTCTGTGTGGCCCATAGAGTAGAATAAGATGAGTTAACTAGGATCTAGTCAAACAGGATTCATGCACTCTTGGGTCTGTGTGGCCCACAGAGAGATATTTTAAGATGTTTGGTGGCATGTTGACAGACCAGTGGTTCTTTTGGTCCGAGGGGACCATATCGTCTTTTGTTTCATCTGTATCGACCAAGGCCGAAGGTCGCAGTTTATAAAAATTTCATTTAATTTCATTTCATTTTCATTTTCATTACTTTTTTGTCCCATCGCTGGGAAATTCGGGTCGCTTCCTCCCAGTGGAAAGTTAGCAGCAACGGAGTCGCGCTACCCAGGTGTCTGCGTGTTTAGGTGTATTCAACCACCTGCACTTATGGCAGAATGACCAAGGTCTTTTACGTGCCATTGTGATGACACGGGGGTGGGACATGGCTTCCGTCTCTGGGTCTGCACATAAAGTTGACCCGTGTCCGTCCCGGCCCGAATTCGAACCTGCGACCTTCCGATCACAAGTCCAGTGCTCTACCAACTGAGCTACCGGGCAAAAGCGATATGCTCCCCGAGGACCAACACAAAAATGTTGGTCTGACAAGCCAGCAAACATCGTTTTTGTCATCATTTTGGAAATGCAACTGTATGCTCAATAACCCACAGGGAGACCAATTTTTAGATGCAATATTTTGGGCCGCAAAGCACGTCACACTAGTTCGAGATAACACGCCATACTGAACTCGTTCGTCGCTTTTCTTCCAGTCTGAAAATGTACAGAGCTGCGATCACATTTGTAAGTTCAGTAAGTTTTGAGCATTTTCTTTTACGTGTTTTATGACTTTTCGTTGTGGATTTTGCGATTACAGAAAAAAGTTGCAAATTGACCATGAGTCACCGGTAATTATCAACATTGATTGGGTCTTTGAGAGTGAATGATAACAATCGTTGTCCTCGGAAACACGAATCCAAAGCCGCGATGGTTCCACACATCAAACAATCAGCCTGATTGGCTTTTTCTTTGACAATCCACGTTTCACCTGAAAGCTCAAACCCATTCACCACCTCGATTTGTTACATGGGAAACAACGTTATTTATTCCCCAACTGGTTGTGAATGAAAACTCGTGAAAATGATGACAAAAGCTAGTTATTCTTTGATAACTATGACGTTATAACCATATCGACTGAAAAGAAACGTTTCTCGATCTGCAACGTCAGATTGCATCAGATTAGAAACAGTCGGTTCTTTGCACGTTGACTTTTTTTTATTTTTTAAATTAGAGTAAAACACAGATCAGATGTGCTCTTGAGTCTGTGTGGCTCATAGATATAAGCTAGTTATTATTTGTTAATAACTATGTTATAACTATATTAACTGAAAAGAAACGTTTCTATATTAACTGAAAAGAAACGTTTTTCCACAACATCAGATTGGATCAGATTAGATCTTCTTGACTAGATCCCAGTTCGCTCATCTTTTTTTTTTAACTCTATTTTTTTTTTAACTCTATTTCTTAAAGTACTTTTTAATAAATGTCAACTCAGTCGTGAAGAGAACCGGCTTTTTCTAATCTCATGCAATCTGACGTGGCGGAGAAACGTTTGTAGGCCAATTTTGAAGCGCTATTCTAGGCCGACATTTGCTTTGTCACAACACGCAAGAATCATTTTAAAGCTCGGAACATGGGTGAAGGTTTCACGCTGTTCAGGTTGAAAGGAAGGCGGTTAAGACGCCCTTTTCGTTGTGATGAAAATGGTTTTACAGGGATTAACTCCAAACGTTGTAATTGCGAATAATCGCTTCCCTTCTTGCATACACAGTCTTACTCACATGTAGCGCAGAGGGTAGGGAAAGTACCAGGCCGAGAGGAGAAAAGAACTTGAAAGAGAGAGAGAGAGAGAGAGAGAGAGAGAGAGAGAGAGAGAGAGAGAGAGAGAGAGAGAGAGAGAGAGAGAGAGAGAGAGAGAGAGAGAGAGAGAGACGTAAGACATTTTATTGATTAAACACACAAGGTTCATTTCAACGGGGTGTGGGGAGGGGGGGGGGTCAGTAATACATGCCGTGTGTTTGTATTTATGGACAATCACCCGCTTTCTTTTCTTTATTTGGTGTTTAACGTTGTTTTCAACCACGAAGGTTATATCGCGACGGGGAAAGGGGGGAGATGGGATAGAGCCACTTGTCAATTGTTTCTTGTTCACAAAAGCACAAATCAAAAATTTGCTCCAGGGGCTTGCAACGTAGTACAATGTATTACCTTACTGGGAGAATGCAAGTTTCCAGTACAAAGGACTTAACATTTCTTACATACTGCTTGACTAAAATCTTTACAAAAATTGACTATATTCTAAACAAGGGTAAAAAGAGAAACAGAATCCGTTAGTCGCCTCTTACGACCTGTTGGGGAGCATCTGGTAAATTCTTCCCCCTAACCCGCGGGGGGTATCACCCGGTTTTATCTCTTTCTCTCTAACATATACTCACACGAACGCACGCACGCTCTCACTCTCTCTCTCACTCTCTTTCTCTTAAACCTAAAGACATATCCAGCGCATGAATTAACAATATAGATAGGTGCAACGACAAACAAGTTTACAGTGCTAACATACATTATCGGCTTTCAATCATGCTCTATCGTTCCACGGCACTCTCTCTCTCTCTCTCTCTCTCTCTCTCTCTCTCTCTCTCTCTCTTTCTCCTCTATCTCTCTCTCTCTCTCTTTCTCCTCTATCTCTCTCTCTCTCTCTCTCTCTCTCTCTCTCCCTCTCTCTCTCTTTCTAACATACAAACATTTCCAGCGCAAAAATCAACAATTTGAATAGGTACAACAACAACACAAGTGTACCACACCAGCATATGCTTACATTATTTGCAATCAAACCTGCTCTAACATTCGACGGCACAAACTATGTATAACACATCGCTGTCTCGTTCACCTGTTCCACATTGGGTAACTAGTCCCAAAAACTCTTTCTTTTTTGAAAAATACGACATAAGAATCTGGCCACATGTACCACTGAATCCCCTTTATCTACAGACATAACACGTATAATACTGTTCGCATCTTCACTCTGGGTTTTTTCTCTTAATATTTTGACATCAAGTCTATAATCACAATATCCTTTGCATACAAACAGTACAAGTTTCTCGTCTTCCACGTCCTCTCTGCATACAGGGCAAATCAAAAGGCCCGGTACAACGTCAGTTCGATAGCGGCATCTGTGAGTGTTTATGGGTGAAATACCAAATCGAAATTGTATGTATGCATCTCGAAAACAGCGGAGCTGAATATGGTCTATAATTATACACTTCAGCGCGAATTTCTTGTTTAAAGAGCAAATAAAATTCAAATCGCTCCGAGTTCATGATGCTGTCGTGCTGTCATGATGCTGGAAGCAATCAAACAATCGTTGTCTGAATACTGCTATAAATCGATTCAAATCGCCTACACCTTGTTGCAGCCAGACACCTCCAAAGCCGTACATGCATAACATTTCTTTCAAATAATGAGACCATGTTTTCTTGCCATAACCCTGTAAATGTTTCATCATGTCATATGCTTTCCTTGGGAGTCTTTCGCTTGGCAAATGTAACACTCTCAGCCAATACTTAATACAGCGAACCGACGAAGTGACATAAAGAGAGAGAGAGAGAGAGAGAGAGAGAGAGAGAGAGAGAGAGAGAGTGCGTATGTGTGCGTGACAGAGAGCAAGAGAGAGAGATAGACAGACACGGACAGACACAGACACCAAAACAAACAAAAAACCACACACACACACACAAACACCCCACCACCACCCCCGCACGCAAACAGATGAACAGACAGACAGAAGGAGCATTTACCAAAGACATAGTGAACCATTACCCCTGACCCCCACAGCCTGTACTCAGGCACGGCGAATCTCTTTCATCTTGTCGTTTTCTGACTGTCGGGTCCGCCCGTTGTGGAGGTCAAGAGAGATGAGCGAGATTTATACGCAGATTCCGCCGCCCCGATGGCGACTAGGTGACGACCAAAAAACTACCTGTATGTCAGATACATTTTTCTGGTGCGTCCCTGTGACGAGGGAGAGAGATGTTGGGAGGTTTAGAACTGTACGGTTGTCACAGAAAAGACACGCACCTTTTCGTCTGATTTTGTCGTACGGCTGATTTTTACCCCGGTGCGTTCCAGTTAAAGAGGAAGAGAGTTTTAGGGAGGTTTAGAACCGTACGGTTGTCACAGATTATACACGCACCTTTTTGTTTGACTTTGTCGATCTTAACCACGATCTTTACCGATGATTTTTTTCGGTGCGTTTCAGCGAAGAGGAAGAGAGATATTGGTAGGGTAAGAGCAGTACGGTTGACACAGAAAAGACACGCACCTTTTCGTCTGACTTTGTCGATCATTACGGCTGATTTATTTTGTGTGCGTTCCAGATTAGACACCGAACTTTTCGTCTGTCTTTGTCTTTACTATTTTTAAGGCTACTGTATATTATTTCCGGTGCGTTTCGGTAAAGAGGAAGTGTTTGGGAGGTTTGGAGTAGAACGGTTGTTTCAGAACCAACACTCTTTGGTCGACTGTGCTTTGACTTTACGATATAAAGGGTCGCATTTCTCTAGCGGGTCCCGCAGTGGGGCACTGCGGTTATGAAATTAAAGGCCCCTCCTGTTTTTGGAACCGCAGGAGCTTTCTAGTTTGCTGTTAGGTAGATTTTTGGTTCCTCTTTCCTGTCCTGCTCTCTTTTTCTTCATGAATTCTTTTCTTTTTTCTGCCTTCTTGCTCATTCACCTGTATTTTTTCCAAAAATCTCTTCTCTTGCCGCTTGTCTCGCGATTCATGTATAGTTTAATCTGTTAGTGTTCTGATGTAAGTCCAGCAGTAGATAGGTTAAGCCTATTTTAACATACTGGAAACTGGTAATCTTCCAGTAGGTATTAATTTAGTTTTACTAAAGCCTGCTGGGACACAAGTAATGGGTTAGTGCATTTGTAAACAGGAATCGCTTGACAAGTGGCCCCCTTCATCCCCCCCTTCCTCGTCCTGATATGGCTCTGCGTAGTCGGCTGGACGTTAAGCAACAAATAAACAAACAAACAAATTCTCTAGCGGGTCCCCGCGAGAAGGAACGCGAACACAGCCTTACCGTAGGATTTTGTGTGTGCATTTATCTCCAGTTTAAGCTGCACAGATGTGTACATTTTTAAGTCATAGCTTATATGCCTGCTTTGATTTTCGTGCTAATGCTAAATTTGGAGACAAAAAGCCTGGGGAGCTACAACCCTAGAGCGTAAAGTCCGTGCTCCCCATGAACATGTCAGTTTACGTGATAGCGTCCACGTTCGTTGTGTGACACCAGTTCTGCTCTAAACCTCTCATACATGGGGAAACACGGGGACCTGAAGGAATGGATGGAGGGAAGCAGGGCTAGTTATGAGTGTCGTCTGTTTGATGGGGATATGATAATAGCGAGAGTTACAGTGCGTGTGCACGCGTGTTGTCTACACAGAGAAAATGAGGGTGTTTTATGGCGGGCTTTATGGCGGGGAAAGGTGAGATGGGGGTGACTTGTGCTTTTAACCCGGCGTAAAGAGGGGCACTAAATCTGCAGAGGACCCAGACTGATACAAAAAAGAAACAAGTCGCGTAAGGCGAAAATACAATATTTAGTCAAGTAGCTGTCGAACTCACAGAATGAAACTGAACGCAACGCAACGCAGCAAGACCGTATACTCGTAGCATCGTCACTCCGCCCGTGGCAAAGGCAGTGCACGTGGAATTGACAAGAAGAGCGGGGTATTCGTTGCGCTGAGAAGGATAGCACGCTTTTCTGTACCTCTCTTCGTTTTAACTTTCTGAGCGTGTTTTTAATCCAAACATATCATATCTATATATTTTTGGAATCAGGAACCGACAAGGAATAAGATGAAAGTGTTTTTAAATTGATTTCGAAAAAAAAAATTTGATAATAATTTTTATATATTTAATTTTCAGAGCTTGTTTTTAATCCGAATATAACATATTTATATGTTTTTGGAATCAGCAAATGATGGAGAATAAAATAAACGTAAATTTGGATCGTTTTATAAATTTTTATTTTTTTTTACAATTTTCAGATTTTTAATGACCAAAGTCATTAATTAATTTTTAAGCCACCAAGCTGAAATGCAATACCGAACCCCGGGCTTCGTCGAAGAGTACTTGACGAAAATTTCAACCAATTTGGTTGAAAAATGAGGGCGTGACAGTGCCGCCTCAACTTTCACGAAAAGCCGGATATGACGTCATCAAAGACATTTATAAAAAAAATGAAAAAAACGTTCGGGGATTTCATACCCAGGAACTCTCATGTCAAATTTCATAAAGATCGGTCCAGTAGTTTAGTCTGAATCGCTCTACACACACACACAGACAGACAGACGCACATACACCACGACCCTCGTTTCGATTCCCCCTCGATGTTAAAATATTTAGTCACAACTTGACTAAATATAAAAAAAGCATTCACCGCGATCTTTGAGTAGACCTTGTTGCAGGTTTCAACTCAAGGACCTTGCGGGACACACACACACACACGCACGCACGCACCCACCCACTCACCCACACACTCACACACACACGCACGCACGCACGCACGCACGCACGCACGAAAGCACGCACGCACACACATGTCTGAACCATAACCTTTCCGCCCCATCGCGCCCCCTTCCTCCTCTCTCTCTTTTCTTTCTCTCTCTTTTCTGCCTGTCTGTCTGTCTGTCTGTCTCTCCCTCTCCAATTTCATCTCGGGTTCGTCGTACTAATTCGTCACTGATGCGCCATTGGCGCACAGAATTCGATTCAGATGGTTAAAAGGCGCATCCAAATTACTTACCGCTTCGCCACACTATGCACATTTAATAGCGTTAGGGTCTAGACCGAATAAACACATCTAGTGCAAGAATCCATTGTTTCTAAAAAGAAAATGAAAAACATCACAAAATTAAGTGCAACTTGAAGGGATTAAGTGCACAAACATAATATTATATAAATATACAATACTGTCAGAAAACAACGTTTCGTGATTACACCAGGTACTGTTGCGACAAAGTGGATGTCAGTGCAACGGACGGATTGACTTTGACACTCAGAAAGACAGACAAAAGCACAGGGGAGCAACAAAGTGAATCGATCATCGCAAACTGAGGTTTTGTTGCAACAAAGTGTTCACAACGGTTTTCACAACAACTTGTCGCTCAATGACAATGTTCGGGTTACCAAACGCGGCAATCTTTGTCCCAAAGATAGGGGCATTGCCACTATTACAAGTACATGCCTCTTGGGGTCAACAGGGCTTAGGATTGGTTGGGGTGGACAAATACTAAATGAAGCTTTCTGGTAGAATGATTTATTCTCAGCACTCGATACTCTTAGCGAGGAGGGGTCAATGGTGAGATATTTCAGATGCAGTTCGCCTCGCTGATCCTGTGAGAATAATTCCCATTTTACTGCCGCCACTCGACACCGCTGTACCCAAACCCACCGACAAAAGCCATAACCATATCTTTTTCACAAGAAAGCTCCGACTCATGACTATAGTCTTTAACCTCCGGGTCGACCTCTGTCTGTTTAAGCCCCGATATGAGGACATGAACCAAGAAGATTGTTTTGTCAACTGCGTAAGCTTAGACGACTGAAAGTGGGACGGAAAATGGGACACAACGACAGACAGTGTGCAACATGCAAGAGACGGCAACTTGTCACAGATAGTCGGTTTTGGGTGACGCAGTTTTAATACAATTTCACAGTTGAGCTAGTGATACATGTGTCGAAAAATAAGAATGATATCTGTAGTATAATATGACGCATACTATGATACGTCTTCTTCTTCTTCTTCGTTCATGGGCTGAAACTCCCACGTTCACTCATGTTTTTGCACGACTGAGTGGGTTTTTACGTGTATGACCGTTTTTACCCCGCCATTCAGGCAGCCATACGCCGCTTTTGAGGGAAGCATGCTGACTATGTTCGTGTTTCTATAACCCACCGAACTCTGACATGGATTACATGATCTTTTCCTTGCGCACTTGGTCTTGTGCTTGCATGTTCACACGAAGGGGGATAAGGCACTAGCAGGTCTGCACATTAGTTGACCTGGGAGATCGGAAAAATCTCCACCCTTAACCCACCAGGCGGCCGCGGCCGGGATTTGAACTCACGACCTTCCGATAAGGAGGCCGATGTCTTATCCGCCAGACCACTGCGCCCGTCTGTACTATGATACAATTTCGCAGAAGTTGACTTGATTACAAGTGGTAATGTGTTGGAAAAACGAGAGTAGTGTTTGAGGTATATATATGACACAGACTAAACATAATTTCACCGGAGTTAACTTGAGTACAAGACTAGTGGACATGTGCCGAAAATTAGAATATTATGTGAGCTTTATCACACAGATTTGACATAACTTCACACGAATTACCTTGACTAAGAGTTTAAATGTGTCGAAGAACTAGAACATAACGCTTGTAGACCACAGAAAAAATAGGTTGTAAAATGGCACGTGATTCAAAGTTTGACTCTTGATAACTGACGAACACTACTTAACACATTGATTGATTGATTGATTGATTGATTGATTGATTGATTGATTGATTTTATTTCAAAGGGGGTTTGCTTTTGATTGTGTTGTCAAGTGGAATTTTAGCATATTTTGTTATTAAGGGACTTTGTTGTCCAATTGATCAAAAGTAGAAGTTTGTGGAACCTACTCTAACAATGTGACACACCGTTTTTTCATGGAGCTTAGTGAAGATGAAGATAATGGCAAGATTGCCACTGCGGTTGAACTAAATCAGTTTTTGTGAAGACAGAAGATGGCACGTGCAATTCCTCACACCAACGCTGCCCGTTACACTGACTTCTCTCTGCCTCAAACTTACGACTCATTGTACGACGTCCATCTTGGATGACGTCAGCTAGAAGATGTACAGGACGTGCATTCTATGCAGTAAAATGTCGGATTGGAACTGTGACACTGTGAACTGTAAAACATAAAGTATGTAAAACGAAAATGTTGAATTCTGTTGAAAATAGAAATACTCTACCTGTTTGGATTTTTCGATACATTAAATTTACAGAAAAGAAAAGTCCGAACTTGTTTTCGCTGTGTGTGTACGTATGTGTTTACGTTATCATCTGAGCACACATTTTTGAATCAAATTCCATTCCTCTTCTTCTTTGTACTTCTGTGTTTTATTTTGTTGTTGTTGTTGTTGTTGTTGTTGTTGTTGTTGTTGTTGTTGTTGGTTTCTTTGAAAGAAAACATGCAAGTCCTTTTATTTGGAATAAAACATGTTAGCTAGCTGAAACCGACATGCAAAATAGCAGTTTCCTGTGAGTTGCTCAGCTGCGACAGTGCAGATCCGGTGACGTACACGTCGTAAATCTCTTGACGGTGGGCGCCAGGCAGACAACAAGTGTATCCTGGTGCAAGGGGTGACACGCGGAATGAGAACAATTTTAACGCAGCAGACAAATCTTCGGCGATCAAGTGCGCGGATCGGAGGATATACTGGTGATATCACACGTCACGCAGGCGGATGACGTATGGTTGCACAGTCACGCCACGACGTCACGACCTCCGCGCGCTGCGAGACGAAAGATTGGGTTTTAAGCGAGGACGGGAAAAAAATGCTTGTTGCCTGTCTGGGACTACAAAGGATATGTTGTACTTTTCTGGTGAATGCAGCAAAGCTTCATTTACTCGTTAACTAACTCCAGCGCACCGTTTTTTTAATCTCTTTAAATAAAAAAAAAGTTTTTAAAGGAAAAGTCCAAGGTTTAGGTTCACTTTTGACATGTTGACATTCTTAAATTCATTAAATTAAATTAAAAAAAAAAGTTTTTCGTTCCAGGCAGTTGTTGGTTGGCTGGTTGTTTTTCTTCCACTTGTAACGTCCGCCAAATTTCATTTGCTTTTAAGAGTACGCTCATAAGCCTAGCTTGTTGTGCTCCATGTTCCTTATTTCATGTATGCGGTAATAGTACCAATGGAATTTATTGAATAAACTTGTTTAAACCAACTCCTACCATTGTCTCCTTTCTCTTGCTTCTACCGTTACTTCTGTATCGTTAAAACATTCGAATGTTAGTGAAATTAGAACAACTTTAACGCAGAAGACAAATCATACGATCTTACGGCGATCACGTGCTGGGACGATTAACACAAGACACTGAGCGCACGAGGCACTACGTCATATGACGTGTGATTGTGAGTTCACGTCACGACGCAGTACAGCGCGAAATTTAAGACAGAGTTATAAAGAAGGAAAAATGGCTGAGGAAGGCTTGTAACTCGTCAGGGATTACCAGGGTGCACGTGTACTTTCCTGGAATATGCAATTAACGTAGCTTATAATATTTATAGTACTCGTGTACCAACACGCGACTAGCTTTTGTTTATTTTGTCGGGTTGCATAAGTGCAGTTGTTGTTGGTTGGATGGTAGTTTCGTTTCCAATAGACGCACTCCGGAAATAACTTTGTCGGGTTGGTATGGGATTTGAAAGAGTGAATATACCCTTGCTGTTAGTGATGTGTCTGAACGCGTGGACAAGGAGCACTGATGTGTTATTTGCCTCACCACAAGCTAGGGTATCCACTCTCGCAACACATGCCAGGAAAAATAACTCTTGTGGCTCGTGCAGGATTACAAGGAATTTCGTCGGTTGTATCATACGGTAACATTGCTTATATTAATATTTGGACGAATAGAAAAAAATTTCCGACTGTTCACACAAGACCTTGTATCAAAGCGATAGCCGGTCAAATTATCCTACTTCCTTTATCCTTACTGTAGACGTATTGACTGGACTATGCTAAATGCGTCCCGTTTACTCGTATGCCCAGAACGCAATTGAAACGACGAGAGACTGAATGGCCGAGGCTTTGTCGAGGTGGTTTCTCACCGTGTACAACAAAACGCCGCCGCCAGGAAAGGAAGGTAAGAAGTAAACACGAGGACTGCTGCGCATGCACTTGACAGCCGAGTGTGGACCACACAGGGTAAACATCTTGCCCACTTGCCCGGCCCCTCAGACAGCCCCTACTGCGGGAGCTGTATGGATACATTTCGATATGGCTGGAGAGACTTGAGTGTGTATGAGTGTAAGTTCTGTTATACATACATTGGAACCCCCGCCTTAAGATACCTGTCCTCCTTCCTCACCCATCCTGACCCCCCCCCCCCCTGGTCCGGCACCCCATCCCCCCTATTATGTCCTTTTAGGTTGAACAATACTTGATGACGTAAGGAATCGTTGGTCAGTCAGAACTCTTCCCTCTGAAGACCCTAGTTTTTCATATTTTCAGTTCATAACGTACGTGTATACAGTTTTGAGACCTGCGTTTCTGAGATTTAGGGAGGTCTATAAAAGGGGCTTTCACAGTACCAACATTGCCCCGGTTTTCTTTTTTTCGTTCAAGAGGATGGATAACACATAACCAGAGCCGGGGAGGGAAAGACGGTCATGTTTTCTGTAGACGATGAATTTTTCAACCACGTAGGTGATCAGAAGACAACAAAGGAAAAAAGAAAGAAAGAAAGAAAGAAAGAAAGAAAAAGATGGACGTAAAACGATCGAAAGCACCAAGACTAATTGCATTATTTTTAAAAAATATAAAATAATGCGGTCAATGTCCCAGTTTTCTTCGCTGAGTTCAAGAGTCAGGATAAAAATAACCAGAGGGCAGGACGGCCCTGTTTAACCACAGACTTGACAAGAACAAGGGAACATCTTGAAGAAGAAAAAGATGACGGACGTTTGAATGACTTTGCACTCATGTTGGGCTTAGTCACAGCCGCATCAAGACTAATTGCATTATTTTAATTTGTATGAATACCACATTCAGGAGAAGCTGTTTGGCAACCTGGTGGCCCTTAAGTAGCATGCGGAGTTCGTGTCTGCCACAGGAGTGGAAGTCTCAAAGGAGCACGCGAGATGAAGAAGAAAAATACCGCATTTGTGCCAGTTTTTGTGTGCTTTAAGTTGAAGAACATGGATATAAAAAACACCGGCCATGTTGTATGTAGACAATTTCCTCCGAAAGCGGCGTATGGCTGCCTAAATGGCGGGGTAAAAACGGTCATACACGTAAAAATCCACTCGTGCAAAAACACGAGTGTACGAGGGAGTTTCAGCCCACGAACGCAGAAGAAGAAGAGGTATGTAGACAATGAATGTTTAATTACAAACGTAACAAGAAGAAGAACTAAACTTGAAGAAGAAGATGTTGGACGTTAGATGACTTTGCACTCCTTTAGGGATAAAGTCACTGACACTGAAATCACCAAGACCAAATGCATTGTTTTCATGAATACACTGAACCGCCATTGCCCCAGTTTTCTTTGTGAAGTTCAAGAGAATGGACAGAAATAACCAACCATGTTTTCTTCAGACGGTGCATGTTTAACCACGTACATGTCAAGACGAAGAAGAAGAAGATAATAGACCTCAGCTGACTTTGCGCTGCTTCTTGGCTTAAAGGTACTGCGCTCCTCGCGTGCACCATGATGGTAACTCCCCGCCACTCTTCTGGCCAGACTTTTACAAGGGATAATAACAGCATTTCACTTGGACACATACCAGAAATCCACAGTGCGGCTGCATCCTGTTCAAAGTAAAATGTTTTTGCTGAACTAATTTAGTAGACTAATTTAGTTTCACTTAGAAGTTAATTCCGCAAACAAGTCTGACTCTGCACAGAATGCAAAGAGGCTGGGTTTTTTTTTTGTTTTTTTGGTTTTTTTGGGGGGGGGGGGGGTTGAATTCCAGCAGAAGGATGCTCTTAGTCCATGCAGATCTAAACGGTGCACACGATCCCTTCCACGAGAATGATGGTGGCTTCAAGTCAAAGAGGAGTCAGCTAACGTTCATCATATTGTTCTTCTACTTCTTCTTCTACTTCGTCTTGTCACGCATATAATCATTACTAACACGAGACGGGTCGTGCATTTAAAGTCACCAAAAGCACCAAGACTAATGCATGACTAAAGTAAAATAACGGCTGCCACTTCAAACATCCTCGCCAACACAGCAGCGCTCTCTTCTACCCCTGAGAGGTTTTCAACGTTGCACTTGAGGTTGTCATCGTACAAGATAATTATGGTTACCTTCAGACCACGGACTTCTTGTTGGCCTGTTTGCAAATTTGAAGAACTATGTCAGACGAAGAGTGGCTTTGTTGCATATTTGTGTTAAACTCTAGTGGCTTTTGGTCGCGACAATGTCTTTCATTGTTCTGTGCACCTGCTAAGTCGAAAAAAGATTAGAATGAGCCGATCTACAGTGTTGGTTCGTGTGAGGATGTGGACAGGTGTGTTTTGTAGAAATAAAGTGCTAGCAATATATTGTATCTTGATTCCACAATTTGAACATTCTTTGTCCTGGCATTATTTCGATTTTTTAAGATGACTTTACTGTTATTAATACAAAATATTTCCCCTTCCTTTGTGTGTATTTTACCGTGAGTATAAAAACCAACTAACAACAGGTAAAGGTTGAAAGATGTGCATGTTTCCCGGAGATATACTAAATGTCAGGCAAATAAATTATGTCCAATGGAGTTATAAGCTATGAAAATTGTGACGGACCTGCGTACGGACAGCCTTTTAATAATATGGATGAAGGTACGTGTGTTTGAGTATGTGTGTGTCAGTGAAAGATGAAGAGAGAGAGAGAGAGAGAGAGAGAGAGAGAGAGAGAGAGAGAGAGAGAGAGAGAGAGAGAGAGAGAGAGAGAGAGAGAGAGAGAGAGAGAGAGAGAGAGGAAGAGAGAGGAAGAGAGAGAGAGAGAGAGAGAGAGAGAGAGAGAGAGAGAGAGAGAGGAAGGGAGCGAACGCTATGATGAGGTGCATTATACAGTTACTTTGACCAGAAGTACGAGACGCTGACCAAAACTGGACACGAAATGGACAAGACCGGACACAGTGATGCTGATTGATTCAGCCGTACGGCCATCTTTCTTCAGTCTAGTGTGGAATAGAGTCGCCTCCCTCTAGATTAGAGTTGTCTCCCTGTCGCCGATTGGCCATCAGGGGAAGATAGAGTAGCCTCCCTTGCTCTAATACTTCCCGTTATCCGATTAAATTGAGAAAGGGGGATGCCGAGTGGAGCGGATGTATGTCACGTGATTTATTTCGTTTCCTGTGATTTATTGGCAGGGAGAAGGGATCGACGGGACGATACGTTCTTCCTGCGTGAAGGGAAAAAGTGTTTTGTGTGCATAATATAGCCACATTTTGTGACGGAAAAAGACGAAGAGTGGAGAGAGAGAGAGAGAGAGAGAGAGAGAGAGAGAGAGAGACAGAGAGAGAGAGAGAGAGAGAGAGAGAGAGAGAGAGAGAGAGCTTAAAGATGCAGGACTGGAATATGTCATAGTCCCAGTAAAATCGTCGAGAACAAGACCATTTGCAAGCAAAGAGATACAGGCAAGGAATGTGCAATATTTCCCCACGAGGACCTACACTACAACATACAGTATAATCAGGTGGTTGGTGCGTGTGGGTGTAGCCAACAGTTCTGCAACGGAATCGAACAATGACTTAGCTTGTCCCATGAGGACCTACACTACAACATAAAGTATAATCAGGTGGTTGGTGCGTGTGGGTGTAGCCAACAGTTCTGCAACGGAATCGAACAATGACTTAGCTTGTCCCATGAGGACCTACACTACAACATAAAGTATAATCAGGTGGTTGGTGTGTGTGGGTGTAGCCAACAGTTCTGCAACGGAATCGAACAATGACTTAGCTTGTCCCATGAGGACCTACACTACAACATAAAGTATAATCAGGTGGTTGGTGCGTGTGGGTGTAGCCAACTTTTCTGCAACGGAATCGAACAGTGACTTAGCTTGTCCCATGAGGACCTACACTACAACATACAGTATAATCAGGTGGTTGGTGCGTGTGGGTGTAGCCAACAGTTCTGCAACGGAATCGAACAGTGACTTAGCTTGTCCCAATGAGGGAATCTCTGAGACACGCACAGATGAGATCGTAAGAACTCGTTGTGTTGATCGAAGCAATGAGGACAAGAATGACGAGAATGACAATGTTGTCTGTCACAGCATTGAGAACTGTTGTCAGTGTTTGTGCTCGTGCTTGCCTGAAACGACTGTGGCAGCGATACGGATACACTGACTTAGAGAAGACGATTCTTGTGTATCTTTGTGTGTGTGCGTAGGGGTGGAGCGGGGGAGAGGGGTAACAAAGGGATGCCACTCCTTGCCCAGTGTCCATCTAACCCTTGAGTTGACATAGCAACACGACGCCATGTTTGCTGTTTGTGTCGCCCCGTTAGTACACTGTGTTTGACAAGACGTACACACAGACGGACCACGCATTTCTTCCTTTGGTCAGTTAGTTGTTAGAGTCGCTCGTCACCGTCACTTAATCGGGTGGTCAGTTCCCAATGGTTGCAACACTGACTTGCAGGTTCACGCTGTACTTTGCATTTGATCAGTTTGAATCAAGTTTCATTTTAGTCCAAATGAACCGGTTATAAAACTGGTATCTCTAATATGTTGAGTGTTAGCAATTTGATAGCAGACATGTCTCAAAAATGGATATCAAAATTCGCCTGCCGGCTCATGTTGATATTCGTTTCCTCGAAAAATCTGTTATGAATCACTGAATATTAGAAATGACTCACAATCTATCTGTCTGTCTGTCTGTCTGTCTGTCTGTCTATCTGCCTGTCTGTCTGTCTGTCTGTCTGTCTGTCTGTCTGTCTGTCTGTCTGTCTATTTATCAATCTGTCTGTTTCTCTTTGCCGTCTCCTGTACTGCCAATCCATTTCTCCGTCCCTGTCTCAGTACATCATCAGCAAATCAGGGAAGACTTTTGGGACCGTAAATTTCAACGTGTGACTGCCCTAAAATGAGCGAGAGAGAGAGAGAGAAAGAGAGAGAGAGAGAGAGAGAGAAAGAGAGAGAGAGAGAAAGAGAGAGAGAGAGAGAGAGAGAAAGAGAGAGAGAGAGAAAGAGAGAGAGAGAGAGAGAGTAAGAGAGAGAGAGAGAGAAAGAGAGAGAGAGTATGTGTGTGTGTGTGTGTGTGTGTGTGTGTGTGTGTGTGTGTGTGTGCGTGAGTGTGCGTGCGCGTGCGCGCGTGCATGCGTGCGTGTGTCTGTATGGGTCTGTGTCTGTGTGTGCGCTCTACAGTCTGTCTGCTCTGTCTGTGGCGAGTGAGAGGCGTGACCTTTCAGCCACAACTAACAGCAACATTACGACGAAAACAGCAGCAGTTTACACAACCCCTACCCCAGACTGACCACGTTAGTGTATCAGCAAGCCGGTGGACGAAAACAAAGTTGCTTTTTTTCTGCCATTTCGCCCCAGCGGCACTTGTTGGACCAGCCTAGCGTACTTAATTCTAAGTGGCCGGACGGACCGCCACTTTGGGGTAGTGTAGATTGGATTTTCTCGCTTTGTTCTTGTGTAACCACAGGTACGTACACCCTCAGCTCGATGAAAGAGAGCTCTCTTAGGACCGTCTCGGGGCCTTTAAGCCCTTAAAGGGGTCGAAACCTTTGCTCTTGGTCATTGTGTTGACCAAGGATTCAATCAAGTGAAGTGTTTTGCCGTGAGTTGATTCGGTTATGGCTGAAGGGTTCTGACAAGGGCTTGCAACTGTTGGACTGATTGAGTCGGGTAACCCGTTGCAACCCTCTTGTCCTGTCATGACTTTGATGCTGGCAGGGTTTTATGTTGCAGTGGCACCTCCCTTTTATGATCGCAAAAATCCTCAGAAAATCAGTCTTTAAGAGGAAGGGGGGTGGGGGGGGGGGGGGGGGGGGGGGGGTGATTTTTTTTTATAGACGTTATGGTCAGAGTATTTCTTTTACATATAAATGTACAATTCATGAATATGTCAAGAAAAGATATAAAACATTGTTTGAACCGACAGAAAATCCGGGGAGAAAATAACATGGTCTTTGAACTAGAAGGGGGAGTTTACGTCCTCTCAGAAACTATTTCTATTTGGGACATGAGTTGGTCATAACATGGTCTTAACAGGGAAAGTCTTAAATAAGGGGAGGGGATGGCAGGGGGAGGGGGGGAGGGGGGAGGTGGAGGAGGAGGGGGGGGGGGGTTGGGTGTGTTTGGGTTCTACTGTTCATTGCAGCATGACTTTGTGGTCTAGCATGAGACGTCAGCAAGGAAAGTCACTGGAGCAGGGGCTGCATGCAGTACTCACATCTGTCTGGCCTAAATGTCCGCAACCGCCTTGCACATGTATATATGTCTTTTGTAGATCTTTTTGAGTCACGCACTGTTGCATTCGCACCTCAAGGTCATTGCCGTTGACGTAAGTCGACAAGGAAGACTGTAAGTTAACTTGACATTTCTGGGCTGTGAGATTGGGTGTGTTTGGTCAGGCGTCGACAAATCTGAGGTATTGCGTGAACATGTTGCACGAGCAAATCTGCATGCAGTTTGGTCTTACTACGAACAGTACCTTGGACATCTTTATTAACCCGTCGCGATATAACCTTGAATGGTTGAAAACGACGTTAAACACCAAATAAAGAAAGAAAGAAAGATCTTTATTAACTCATTCATTCACTCGCTGTCAACTCGGGGCCAGGTTGAAGGGGATGTGTGACCATCTTGACACAAGCAACTTTGCATACAGCTTGAGCAGTACGAAGGAACATCTTCATAAACTCATTTCTTCCCTCGCTGTCAACTTTACGCTCGTCTTCGACGTGAAGCTGGTCTCCTACCGTACAAATCATGACACCTGACATTATACTCTACTTGTGACACGCTTACATCTTAACGACCTTTCAGCACTATCTCCTCATTATGCAAGTAGGTAAACTAATGATGTTTTCATTAAATTTACACATCTGGGTCATTCACGCCCCGACAAAAGCGCCCAGGTGACCCAGATAAAGCCGTATTGTGTAGACTTCATCAAGTTTCTGCCCACGAGCTCTTTAAGGGTCTGTTATGACACCGGAGCTAGCCCGTGCAGTGCTGTCGGGTGTCGAGGAAGTGATTATGACTGGGTTAATAGGTTAGGGATTAAAGAGATACTTAAAGGTACTGTTCTTCCAGTGAAAACGAACATATTCCTCGCAAACTAACCACACAATAACAATAGCAATAGCCTCATTTCGTTTAAGATAATAGCAATAACAACAATTACAATACTTTATTGTCTATTTAAATGTTACATTAAAATGGAAATGTTTCTTTCTCTTTTTAAGACCGCGTTTATAAGCAAAGCTTGTTGTGGTCTATTGATCCAGTTGTTTGTATTATAAGCAAAGCTTGTTGTGGTCTATTGATCCAGTTGTTTGTATTATAAGCAAAGCTTGTTGTGGTCTATTGATCCAGTTGTTTGTATTATAAGCAAAGCTTGTTGTGCTCTATTGATCCAGTTTGTATTATAAGCAAAGCTTGTTGTGGTCTATTGATCCAGTTGTTTGTATTATAAGCAAAGCTTGTTGTGGTCTATTGATCCAGTTGTTTGTACGCGGCATTGTTATAAAATTTGTAATTCTTTGAATACAATTATTTCAGCCAAAAGATCTGTCCAGGTGTTCAATTGATTAAGAGCGTTCCTTCGCTTAGACAGATACTAATTTACTACCTTTTAGTAAAAGTCAACAGATTGGCAGCTTTGTGTTCAAAGCAGGCATTATATTGTTGCTAAATTAATTTGACATACAGGTGCTGCGTACGTGATAAGTTAATCAGAAACTTCCTGCTCTACGTAGGACACAGTTTGGCGGTAGATATTTGGTATTGTTCATAGTAAAAGGATATTTTTACCTCAGTGTAAAAGCCTAGGCCTTGGACGCTAGGTACCTTGGACTCTAGAACACGTTCTACTGAATAAGGTTAGGACATTCGTGACAAATATTAAATTGCACCTCTGAAGGTTTTATTCCGGGACGTTTCCCCGAGCAGGCTATTTAATTTTGTGAAAGAGATCGGCTTTTTTAACAAGCTTGAAAATACCGACTTTAAAAAAACCTGATTTAAAAAAAAAAACCTTCTTCAATCTCCTGCGATACGCCCCAAACGTGAATAATGGTTAAAGAGTAGTCAGAGAGCAAAACTGAAAACAGGGTCAGTGTTAAATCGGACTCACATAAGCCCCTGGGCTGTAGAGACTGAAAACCGGGTCAATGTTAAATCGGACTCACATAAGCCCCTGGGCTGTAGAGACTGAAAACCGGGTCAGTGTTAAATCGGACTCACATAAGCCCCTGGGCTGTAGAGACTGAAAACAGGGTCAATGTTAAATCGGACTCACATAAGCCCCTGGGCTGTAGAGACTGAAAACCGGGTCAGTGTTAAATCGGACTCACATAAGCCCCTGGGCTGTAGAGACTGAAAACAGGGTCAGTGTTAAATCGGACTCACATAAGCCCTGGGCTGTAGAGACTGAAAACAGGGTCAGTGTTAAATCGGACTCACATAAGCCCTGGGCTGTAGAGACTGAAAACAGGGTCAGTGTTAAATCGGACTCACATAAGCCCTGGGCTGTAGAGACTGAAAACAGGGTCAGTGTTAAATCGGACTCACATAAGCCCCTGGGCTGTAGAGACTGAAAACAGGGTCAGTGTTAAATCGGACTCGCATAAGCCCCTGGGCTGTAGAGACTGAAAACAGGGTCAGTGTTAAATCGGACTCACATAAGCCCCTGGGCTGTAGAGACTGAAAACAGGGTCAGTGTTAAATCGGACTCGCATAAGCCCCTGGGCTGTAGAGACTGAAAACAACGATAAACAAACAAAACGAACCTGGGCAGATCTGAAATAGTGAACTGAACTGCTTTCACAGAAAAGACAGTGTCTTTAAAGGGCTAGGAGTTAAAATGACACTTAAAGGTGGTACATCTAGCGTAACGCTCGTTTCAGCGTTGGTCTCGGTGCGTGACATACGACCCAGACACGACGACGTGTGTATCCGTTTACAAGAATGAAATCAGCGGTATCTTTACTGATCGTATCTTTAATCTTATGAGGATTTTTTTCTCCAAAGTGTATGAATCAAATTTACCAGTTGGTAGACGTATGTGTGGAATTTATGAGTTACTGAAATCGGTAAAAAAAAAAAAAAAAAAAAAGTGTTTAAGCTAAAGAAGAAATTCACCTCATTGACAGTAAGTAATTCATCTTGTTCTTTTATATAGTTGGATGACTTTCCCGCACAAAAATCAATGCTTTGTGTTTTTGAAGATACAGTTCGTGGCTCCTTGGTTTTGTTGAACGAAGGAAAAGTTAAACTTTCTAAGGTACACTCGTGAAAGAAGATCTCTCGGGTAACATGTACAAATAAGTGTTGCAATAAACTCACAAGGAAGAAGTTACTTGTGTCAGTCAAGTCATAACATCCCTGGTATGGGGTACTGTTGGTGGCTGTTGTGCAAATATACAATACGAAGGTCTCTGTTTCTGCCTGCAAGATTCTTTTCCTCAATCTTTGTCAGGGAAAGTGTATGTGTGTGGGCTCCGCTTTGTTTGTGTGTGTTGAGACACGTTTACGTTCCTTTATGTGTGTGGCTTGGTGTGCGTGCTGGGGGGAGGAGACGGGGAGCTACAACAACAAGAGGACACAACAATGTCGGGGCAGCAGGCAGGCATCTTTTGGGGTAAACCTCCACAATGGTATTCAGTTAAAGGCACTGCCCTTCACATGAAAGCAATTGTGCTCACTGTATCAGATCTACACAGGCTGTTGGTTTAAGCGTGTTTTTATTAATTTCTTGCGTACATGTTATATACAGTAACAATATTAAGAACGTTAACAAGCAGACTGCTTATGGACACGTTCCAAAACTAATAATCAATACACATTCTGATAACAAGACATGGCGAACAAGTGATAACTTCAACCCTTTTCTTTCAAAATATTTCATAATATTTTATACAAATAAAGAGAGAGAGAGAGAGAGAGAGAGAGAGAGAGAGAGAGAGAGAGAGAGAGAGAGAGAGAGAGAGAGAGAGAGAGAGAGAGAGAGAGAGAGAGAGAGAGAATGCTTTGCTACATCTATTGCTGTCACTGTTAATATAATATCACACAGGCTGTTACATGGGATTATCCACCCCTCCACTCGCACACAATGTCATACCAAAATTCAACGTCTTGACTGTTTTGCGTACAGAGTAGTAACGTTTTGCTTAATTGGTGTCATAACTGACACGTACAGAGTAGGAACGTTTTGCTAAATTGGTGTCATAACTGACACGTACAGAGTAGGAACGTTTCGCTTAATTGGTGTCATAACTGACATCTGTGTCAACCTGCACAATTAAATTTAGAAGACAATTCCCACTCAGCACACAAAGCAGCCATAATATAATTGATTGTTATGCACCAGAGTGGAAGGATGCTTTCATCCAATGCAAAAACTAGGTCAGATCTGTCGAGATATGGGTTATTCTCCACAGCTGTGTACCAGTCGAAACTACGTTACGAAGGTGATATTTCTTTGTGAGACATTTTCACCATTAACATTGATTTCATTCATAACTACAGGTTCCAAATACATGATTGGCCTGCATAGAAAGAATAAGACATACTTTCACATTTTGTGTGTCTACGTTCAGTAGATTACAAGCGTTTCAAAGTACATCAGTCGCGTAACATGGACACCAGAGGACACGACAAGGATTTTAATACTATAAAAAAAGAAGACAAAATGAGACAACATTTTTTACTTTGTTTTAGTTGAATGTCGGTATTATTATCTAACTGGAGTATTAATGAATAGTCAAGAGAATACATTCTAGTTGACATTTATTTAATAAACGTTTTAATTATTTAAAGGACTGAGAATGCATGTCACAAAACGGCACCCAGCTTTGGAGAATAACCCGCCACAAGATGGTTTACATGCGAAGCCGTATCTTTAATTGACACCCGTATCAATCTGTACAATTCCCAACATTGCTTCTGTAAAGCCGGTGTCAGTCAGTGTCAACAAGTGTCTTCAGGAACCGTGTCGTAGAAAGAATGTGGGCTATTTGCAGTACCTTAATTAAGACTAACATACCATTACGAGACAAACATGCTTTGACAATAGGTATGACAGTTGATTAAATAAGTGTCAACGGTGTGTTTAGACTCACAACTCTGGCTTCTTGACTCTCGCTGGTGCTTCGCACTTTCTTCAGAAAGTACAACTGAAAACACGAATCGCACACACGCTCCCGACACGCTCAGACTTCGTCATTTGAAACGTGTTAACGGAATACTATTGATCGTTCCGTTGTAGAGGAGTTTCTGGCGAATTTGACTAATATTAAGAATTTTGGGAATCCATTGTGCCGTTATTCAGACACACATGTCA
>NC_090261.1:67916023-68001023 GCF_037325665.1 Littorina saxatilis
GAGGGAGGGGCTTCCAAAATGAGTCAATGGAACAAGGACAGTTGGAATTTAGCATAAGAAAGGGCATTTTGGATCTTTCCTTGAGAAAAAGGGTACCCCCTCCTCCTAGATCCAGCCCCGAAAGTGACCATGCATGATACAAGGGAACATCAACAACAAGAGAGTGTGGGTGTACTCGGACAACACGACTATTCAGACCGTGGACAGTGCCTCATCTAAACACCGCACCGTGTCAGGCCCCTGGAACCCTACACCGTGGACCGTGTCTCCCGACAACAGTGATACACGTACAGACATTTATTTCGTTCTCCTTGCTATGTCATGTGATAAAGGTAGAATCCTGCTTGTACACTTTAAAAGATAAAGTGTTCCCATTTTTAAACACCTTTTGTGTAACCAGTTTTGAGCATAATTTGGCGTAGTACATAAATCTACTTGCAAAAGTTAGCACATCATAAACACTATACCGTTCAAATGAACACTAGTGTTTACCATGCGTTACCGTTCGCTTCTACTATATCACACAGGGTTCAAAACTGGTTACAGACAGAGAGTTTAACAGTGTAACACTTCTGTTTAGAGTGTAGAAGAGATCATCTTCACAACCACGGATATGTCCCAGGAGCTTAACACACGGTAAGAACATTCGTCAACTCAAACACATGCCTGCTTGCTTGCGTTCTGTGCAGATTGGAGTTTTTGGAGTGACACCTATGTCAAATAAGTTCCAACTCTGCACAGAAAGCAGCAAGGCTGTTGGTTTTTGGTACGTGAACCAGAATGCCCTTTATACCAGTGGTAGAATGCCCTTTACACCAGTGGTAGAATGCCCTTTACACCAGTGGTAGAATGCCCTTTATACCAGTGGTAGAATGCCCTTTATACCAGTGGTAGAATGCCCTTTATACCAGTGGTAGAATGCCCTTTATACCAGTGGTAGAATGCCCTTTATACCAGTGGTAGAATGCCCTTTATACCAGTGGTAGAATGCCCTTTATACCAGTGGTAGAATGCCCTTTATACCAGTGGTGGAATGCCCTTTATACCAGTGGTGGAATGCCCTTTATACCAGTGGTAGAATGCCCTTTATACCAGTGGTAGAATGCCCTTTATACCAGTGGTGGAATGCCCTTTATACCAGTGGTGGAATGCCCTTTATACCAGTGGTAGAATGCCCTTTATACCAGTGGTGGAATGCCCTTTATACCAGTGGTAGAATGCCCTTTATACCAGTGGTGGAATGCCCTTTATACCAGTGGTAGAATGCCCTTTATACCAGTGGTGGAATGCCCTTTATACCAGTGGTGGAATGCCCTTTATACCAGTGGTGGAATGCCCTTTATACCAGTGGTAGAATGCCCTTTATACCAGTGGTGGAATGCCCTTTATACCAGTGGTAGAATGCCCTTTATACCAGTGGTGGAATGCCCTTTATACCAGTGGTAGAATGCCCTTTATACCAGTGGTGGAATGCCCTTTATACCAGTGGTGGAACGCCCTTTATACCAGTGGTGGAATGCCCTTTATACCAGTGGTGGAATGCCCTTTATACCAGTGGTGGAATGCCCTTTATACCAGTGGTGGAATGCCCTTTATACCAGTGGTGGAATGCCCTTTATACCAGTGGTAGAATGCCCTTTATACCAGTGGTGGAATGCCCTTTATACCAGTGGTAGAATGCCCTTTATACCAGTGGTGGAATGCCCTTTATACCAGTGGTGGAATGCCCTTTATACCAGTGGTGGAATGCCCTTTATACCAGTGGTGGAATGCCCTTTATACCAGTGGTGGAATGCCCTTTATACCAGTGGTGGAATGCCCTTTATACCAGTGGTGGAATGCCCTTTATACCAGTGGTGGAATGCCCTTTATACCAGTGGTGGAATGCCCTTTATACCAGTGGTGGAATGCCCTTTATACCAGTGGTGGAATGCCCTTTATACCAGTGGTGGAATGCCCATTATACCAGTGGTAGAATGCCCTTTATACCAGTGGTGGAATGCCCTTTATACCAGTGGTGGAATGCCCTTTATACCAGTGGTGGAATGCCCTTTATACCAGTGGTGGAATGCCCTTTATACCAGTGGTGGAATGCCCTTTATACCAGTGGTGGAATGCCCTTTATACCAGTGGTGGAATGCCCTTTATACCAGTGGTGGAATGCCCTTTATACCAGTGGTGGAATGCCCTTTATACCAGTGGTAGAATGCCCTTTATACCAGTGGTAGAATGCCCTTTATACCAGTGGTAGAATGCCCTTTATACCAGTGGTAGAATGCCCTTTATACCAGTGGTAGAATGCCCTTTATACCAGGGGTGGAATGCCCTTTATACCAGGGGTGGAATGCCCTTTATACCAGTGTTAGAATGCCCTTTATACCAGTGGTGGAATGCCCTTTATACCAGTGGTAGAATGCCCTTTATACCAGTGGTGGAATGCCCTTTATACCAGTGGTGGAATGCCCTTTATACCAGTGGTGGAATGCCCTTTATACCAGTGGTGGAATGCCCTTTATACCAGTGGTGGAATGCCCTTTATACCAGTGGTAGAATGCCCTTTATACCAGTGGTAGAATGCCCTTTATACCAGTGGTGGAATGCCCTTTATACCAGTGGTGGAATGCCCTTTATACCAGTGGTAGAATGCCCTTTATACCAGTGGTAGAATGCCCTTTATACCAGTGGTAGAATGCCCTTTATACCAGTGGTGGAATGCCCTTTATACCAGTGGTGGAATGCCCTTTATACCAGTGGTGGAATGCCCTTTATACCAGTGGTGGAATGCCCTTTATACCAGTGGTAGAATGCCCTTTATACCAGTGGTAGAATGCCCTTTATACCAGTGGTGGAATGCCCTTTTACCAGTGGTGGAATGCCCTTTATACCAGTGGTAGAATGCCCTTTACACCAGTGGTAGAATGCCCTTTATACCAGTGGTAGAATACCCTTTATACCAGTGGTAGAATGCCCTTTACACCAGTGGTAGAATGCCCTTTACACCAGTGGTAGAATGCCCTTTATACCAGTGGTAGAATGCCCTTTATACCAGTGGTAGAATGCCCTTTATACCAGTGGTAGAATGCCCTTTATACCAGTGGTAGAATGCCCTTTATACCGGTGGTAGAATGCCCTTTATTCCGGTGGTAGAATGCCCTTTATACCAGTGGTAGAATGCTCTTTATACCAGTGGTAGAATGCCCTTTATACCAGTGGTACAATGCCCTTTATACCAGTGGTACAATGCCCTTTATACCAGTGGTAGAATGCCCTTTATACCAGTGGTAGAATGCCCTTTATACCAGTGGTAGAATGCCCTTTATACCAGTGGTGGAATGCCCTTTATACCAGTGGTAGAATGCCCTTTATACCAGTGGTAGAATGCCCTTTATACCAGTGGTAGAATGCCCTTTATACCAGTGGTAGAATGCCCTTTATACCAGTGGTAGAATGCCCTTTATACATGTAACCCCCCCATCTAACACCACAAAAAAACACCAACAACAACCAACAAACACACACACTAGCAAGAAAACCCCAAACAACAACAACAAAATCCAAGAAAAAAAACTAGCAACAACAACAAAAGAAGAAAAAAAGCGCAAACCCAAACACCCCAGGGACAATAATTGTGTGGTGATGGTTATTTACACGAGAAGAACTAGCTAGAGAAGATACGATCCACACTTGCGGTGAAGCTTGATCTGCAACTGAAGACGGTGTGGTTGGTTTTCTGTCAAAGCGAGTGTGAACATGTAATCCTTAGTGGGCGCTTCTGGATTATTCTTGGATTGTGGCAGAACAAGGTTGGTGCGAACTTTAGGGTGCGAAATATTGTCTCAGCTGGCGCTTTGCAAGGGGTTGAAACAGGTAGTAAGGCAAGTAGCATCCTTACGATACCTTGTGGAGACAAAATTGAGCGGGGGAGAAGACATTGATAATAAAACACCCAAACGCCAGATGCCAAGAAAAATGTATCGTCGTCGTGGCGATCATCATGATCATGATCATCGTCATCGTCGTCGTTGTGTTCCTTCTCCAGTCCTCCTCTTCCTTCTCCCCCTCCTCCTCCTCCTCCTCCTTCTCATCCTCATCCTCATCATCATCATCATCATCATCATCATCATCATCATCATCATCATCAATAACAAGAACATCGATGACAACAGAACAACAACGTTAGCAGCACAATAATGTACACCAGTAACTGTGAACAGCTCGCCCCCGCCCCCACCTCCCCCCCCCCCCCCCCCCCCCCCCCCCGTGTTCTCTAGGATATTAAACAAATAAATCCCCTTTCGCTTCTGAATTTTCCGCTTCAAACAGAAAACTGAAAAGTTTGCATTTTTCCTTCAACTTTTCAATAACACCCTCGCGCGATTGGCTGCCGCCGATTATTTCAGTCACGAGCACTCAGTGGCCCGGATGTTAAAGTGTTTTGACACTTCCTATCACTCAAGAAATACACCCACTTTTTTTGTCTCCTGCTTGTTTCCTCGGTCAAAAGCCGCAGTCGTCGCACTCATTAGTTTTCTTGTTTAAAGATACTGTTCTTCCTGACGATATTAGCCATTGCATATCCATCTGGGATTTTAGATACGCTACTATCACCTCACCACACATACATTGAACACATTGCAGCAACCGGACTCATGACTGGTTACTTTGCAGACTGAGCATTATATTCAGAATCAATATCATAATCGTTGCCGGTAGCCGAGACATTCTATCAATTGCAATGCCGCTTCTTGTTGCCCCCCCACACCCCCCCCCCCCCTCAAGAGTAGCAGAACGTTCGTCCCTTCAGGCATCAAGCTCTCTGTGCTACGTTTTTCGAAGGTAGCTTTAACTTTGTGACCGAAAACAGAAATCAACATTCATATTATGTTGTCCGATTAAAAGAAGAGGAAGTTTTCTAAAGGCGTATGGCATTGACCTTTCTTTGCTGGTGGCCAGAGAGGGTTTTCAGCTGGACCCGCTTGCAGCATTTAATAGGTTTGGAGCATAGACCAAAATTTAATAGCCTGGACAGCCAACTCGTCACGTGACCCTTCGAGGTTACGACTCTCGACTTTCAGGGGCGCGTCACGTCCGGTTTGAAAGGCCAGCGATTCGAAGACAGTGAAAAGAAAGCACGCTCCAGTTATTTGTGACAATGAGAGGTGACAATGAACTGGATTTTCCAAAATTCCAAACTAAACTTAACAAAACTCATCGAAAAACATGTTCCATATGCACTTTTGCTGAGTTTACTTTAGCATTTTCAGAACTTACCTCGGCAACTTCGTCCATGTTTACAATCGACACCGGATATGACGTCCCCCTGATTTCTGAAAGGCCATGCAAGCGTAGGTTCCTAAATGCGAGAGGCGCTACCTCGTAATAGAGAGAAAGAGCGGAGAGGGAGCTAGTTGGCGGTCCAGGATAAATGGTCTATGGTTTGGAGAGAAAATAACAATGTGTGTCCGTAGTTTTTTTTCGTAACGACTTTAATGGCATTGTATTGCTTTAAAGACATGAAAGTACTAATAGATTTTGAGTTACAAAGCAATCACTTGTTAATACTCTGGGCATCGGCGGAAAAATTCCTGCCCGTTTTCCACGAATGCTTGAAAGAGTCAGAGGAAAACTTCGACGTTGATGTTTAGCCATTAGTAATTACACTGATTTTTCTTAGTTAGGTGACGAAACATTCCAGAAGCATCTGCTTCTGCTTTCGTCGCTTAAATTAGTTTAACGGCGTTTGAGAGCGTGTCTGAAATGCTAAGCTTGAAACGAAGCGCAGAGAGTTCAGATGTACGCGGAAGAGGGTGAGAGAGAGCAAAAAAAAAAAAAAAAAAAGAGAGAGAGAGAGAGAGAGAGAGAGAGAGAGAGAGAGAGAGAGAGAGAGAGAGAGAGAGAGAGAGAGAGAGAGAGAGAGAGAGAGAGAGAGAGAGAGATGATGATGATGATTTGATGATGATAATGATGAGGAGGATGTTGATGATGATGATGGAAAATCGCAACATAAATTCCACATAATACATGTAATAAAGAACATACTTTTGTAATTCATAAAGCTTTGCCAATTTTTAACAGCTACTTGCACAACCATGTTAAGACTAGTATAGCCATCTAGGTAGACATATAATGATTATGCAGAGCTTGTTTAAAACTCTTTAGTGAGGTTAATGATCTTATTACAGACGGAATGGAGTTCCACACCATAGAGCCAGAGAAGGCTTGACTAGTTTTGAACAGATCAGTCCTGGGTATTGAGAGAGAGAGAGAGAGAGAGAGAGAGAGAGAGAGAGAGAGAGAGAGAGAGAGAGAGAGAGAGAGAGAGGGTCCTTCAGGATTGGTGAGTGGAGGGGGATGGGAGAATTGGGGATTGGGAGGGGGTGCAGGGGATATCATGTGTGTGTGTGTGTGTGTGTGTACGTGCGTGCGTGCGAGCGTGCGCGTGCGTGCGTGTGTGCGTGTGCGTGCTCGCACGCGTGTGTGAGTGTGTGTGTGTGTTTGTGCGTGTGGCTCGCGTGTTTGTGTGCGCGCTGAGGTGGGGTGGGGGGTGCGGGGTAATTTGCTGGAGTGATGGAGTTAAGTGCAAAACGGCAAGGGATTTGCTTGGGAACTGAACGCTGCTTGTTTTTTCAGGTAATAAGATTGAACTTTTTGAAGCT
Source organism: Littorina saxatilis (assembly GCF_037325665.1). Lineage (NCBI taxonomy): Eukaryota > Metazoa > Mollusca > Gastropoda > Littorinimorpha > Littorinidae > Littorina > Littorina saxatilis. The sequence goes on from NC_090261.1 coordinate 67,922,680, forward strand.
CCAGAGAATGTGTACATCCCGGTGATTTGAGTGCATTTTGAAATACCACTCCACAGTGTTCTTAATCAGAAGGATATAATTTTGGAACACAACTTGTATCAGCCGTGCATGCTGCGTGCATGAGTTTTGAATAGGTTCATCAACGGACTATAAATACGCCATTCACAGGTAATTGTGGATAGTTTTGCATGCGAACTTTTCTTGTCTCACCCAAATATATAAAGCTCAATCAGGTCGGAATGACTTTTAATGTTCCGGTAATCGTTTTAACGCTTCTTTTATTTCTGGCATCACTGGTGCACGAAAATACTGCACTCGAATGCGCACACAAGGGCAAACAGATAGACAAACAGGCAGAGAGACAGACACACAGATGAATGGGCACAGAATGGCATACAGATAGACAAACAGGCAGAGAGACAGACACACAGATGAATGGGCACAGAATGGCATACAGATAGACAAACAGGCAGAGAGACAGACACACAGAATGGCAAACAGATAGACTGACAGGCAGAGAGACAGACACACAGAAGGGCATACAGATAGACTAACAGGCAGAGAGACAGACACACAGAATGGCAAACAGATAGACTAACAGGCAGAGAGACAGACACACAGAATGGCAAACAGATAGACTAACAGGCAGAGAGACAGACACACAGAATGGCAAACAGATAGACTAACAGACAGAGAGACAGACACACAGATGAACGGGCAGACACACATTTCGTAGAATTGTGTGGAACCAACTTTTTGTCGTAAAAGCGGCACGAACGTGACAAATACAGGTACAAAGGACTTAGATAGAATCTGTACTTTTACAAGCCCCCCAACTGCCCCCCCCCCCCGCCCGCATCTTGTTAACCCTCTAGCCTGACTTGCCTGCTTGCATTTTTATTTATCTGGCTTTAGTACTGTTTAGAAAAGGACCACTCTACTCATGACAAATATTTAGTTGCTACTATACCACACGACTCCACCTGTTCGAATGCTGTCTGTTTAAAGTCAATGTCCTCATTGGCTGTTTTTTATGCAGTAGCAGGATGGTTTATTGGTCAGTACTATTGTGAGCATTAAGCGGCAATTATATGCATGTGTTTAATTTGTATTTATTTGTATTGTATATTGAATTGAATGGTTTTGAAGTGCACGATGTTGTGTTGTATTGTATTGTATTGTATTGTATTGTATTGTATTGTATTGTATTGTATTGTATTGTATTGTATACGTGTTGTGTTGTGTTGTGTTGTGTTGTTGTGCATTGTATTGTTTTGTATTGTATTGTATTGTTTTGTATTACAGTGCATTACATTATATTCTTTTGTATTTTATTGCAGCAATACATTGTGTTGTATAATCTCAGTTTCAAAGTGCATTTACCGTATCAAGATCAATGTTTTTCTTGGGCGAATTTGAAAGCTGCCACAATGTTCAAGGATGACACCATCTGGATGAATCCCATGTATGTGATGACCATTGACATAAACTGTGTACGGCGATACCTTTCTTAAAAAACACACACCAGGAATTCGTTTGTAGAAAATGTTATAATGTGCAAGAGTGACCCGGACCCAAGTTGGCCTTGATTCGGAGGGGCAACACCTTTAAAGGGGGAAGAAACGCAATTTCTATACAGACCATCCAATACGACTGCACTGACTTTCCCTTACCCCCAGGAGAAGCAGGCACATTCTATAAACACCGTACCCTCACCCAATATTAGCTTACTTATTTACTTACTTAGTGAGACACAATTATCAAAAATAGCTCCCAACTCTTTTCCTCCTATTTACGCAAAGCGAGAACCAGACCGGGTTACGGACCTGTCGGAATAATCCGAGAGACTTTATGTACACAGCCGTCTGCGGCGTTCACTATTTCTGCCCCAAACTGATTCGAAATTGATAATCGATATGCGGGAGGGCATACAATATTGCGCTGGTAGATTGCAAGTTTTGGTAATATTGATCAGTGTTTCAGGACAGAGACGCTACGCTCGGAGATTGAAAATGTTTGTTATATTGATCACTGCTTTAGGACGGAGACGTCGGATCTGTGGTTGGTGCCAGTGAAACCGAGGAGTAAGGGGCCCCCGGTGGAACTTTTGTTGAAGAGGGAAAGAGAGAAAGAAAGAACGGAAGAAAGAAACAAGTCGCGTAAGGCGAAAACACAACATTTAGTCAAGTAGCTGTCGAACTCACAGAATGAAACTGAACGCAACGCAACGCAGCAAGACCGTATACTCGTAGCATCGTCAGCAGTGAAATTGACAAGAAGAGCGGGGTAGTAGTTGCGCTGGGAAGGATAGCACGCTTTTCTGTACCTCTCTTTGTTTTAACTTTCTGAGCGTGTTTTTAATCCAAACGTATCCTATCTATATGTTTTTGGAATCAGGAACCGACAAGAAATAAGATGAAAGTGTTTTTTAAATTGATTTCGACAATTTAATTTTGATAATAATTTTGATATATTTAATTTTCAGAGCTTGTTTTTAATCCAAATATAACATATTTATATGTTTTTGGAATCAGAAAATGATGGAGAATAAGATGAACGTAAATTGGGATCGTTTTATAAATTTTTATTTTTTTTTACAATTTTCAGATTTTTAATGACCAAAGTCATTAATTAATTTTTAAGCCAGCAAGCTGAAATGCAATACCGAAGTCCGGGCTTCGTCGAAGATTACTTGACCAAAATTTCAACCAATTTGGTTGAAAAATGAGGGCGTGACAGTGCCGCCTCAACTTTCACAAAAAGCCGGATATGACGTCATCAAAGACATTTATCAAAAAAATGAAAAAAACGTATGGGGATTTCATACCCAGGAACTCTCATGTCAAATTTCATAAAGATCGGTCCAGTAGTTTAGTCTGAATCGCTCTACACACACACACACACACACACACACACACACACACGCACATACACCACGACCCTCGTCTCGATTCCCCCCTCGATGTTAAAACATTTAGTCATAACTTGACTAACTGTAAAAACGGAAGAAAGAAAGAACGAAAGAAAGAAAGAACGAAGGAAAGAAAAGGAATGGAAATCAGAGAGAGACAAAATGAAGGAAGGAAGGAAGGAAGGAAGGAAGGAAGGAAGGAAGGAAGGAAGGAAGGAAGGAAGGAAGGAAGGAAGGAAGGAAGGACAATCGTCATATAAAGATATAAAGCATAAAAAGAGGCAGGAAAAGATAAATTACATGTGGAAAAGTTACTATTATAGCTAATAAGCCACCTGTAAAAGAGGAAATAGCTAACACGACATCCCCGCATGAGGACCCACGAAGTAAGCAAAATGTTGCGTCATTTTTATTGCAAGTAAGGTGCGCGTTTCTGGCTGTCTATAGTTCAGCAGACATATACAAATTGATGCGTCATTTTCATTGCAAACAGCTGGGCACTTCTGCTGTATATAATCCTGGAGGTCGACAGTTATAACACATTGCACATTCCTCCAGGACGACCTTGAAACACTGCTTACGTCATCAAGACCCTTCTGAAGTTTGTTTTTTTGAGCTTTTTAAATTTTAATTTATTTTATTTTATATTGTTTGATTCTCTCTGCATACCTGCAAAACTGACAGATGGTGGAGGCGGAGGGGGCAGCGGGTGGTGGGGGTGGGTCGAGGTTGTAGAAAAGAAACAGAAAAAGTGTGCTTCCGTTTTGATGCCAGCGAAAGGTGTTTGGGGTGCAGAATATACAAATCGCTAGCTCTGCATATTTTAGCCTTATTGCTATCACGCCTTAGTTCTAAGGGAGAAAAAAAGTGATCAAGTGCCACATTTACAGCTTCCCGTTACATGAAAGCGTCGCTTACTATTTCCTTGCAACACAAAAAGTGTGTTTATTTATGTAGCAGGAAAACATTGGCTAATGATCAACACTGTGACAGTGCAAGCTTGCGCACCTCAGGCAGTGTTTGGCAGGGGGGGGGGGGCAGTGTTTGGCAGGGGGGGGGGGGGGGCAGTGTTTGGCAGGGGGGGGGGCAGTGTTTGGCAGGGGGGGGGGGGCAGTGTTTGGCAGGGGGGGGGGGGGGGCAGTGTTTGGCAGGGGGGGGGGGGCAGTGTTTGGCAGGGGGGGGGGGGGGGCAGTGTTTGGCAGGGGGGGGGGGGGCAGTGTTTGGCAGGGGGGGGGGGGGGGCAGTGTTTGGCAGGGGGGGGGGGCAGTGTTTGGCAGGGGGGGGAAGCAGTGTTTGGCAGGGGGGGGGGGCAGTGTTTGGCAGGGGGGGGGGGCAGTGTTTGGCAGGGGGGGGGGGGGGGCAGTGTTGGCAGGGGGGGGGGGGCAGTGTTTGGCAGGGGGGGGGGGGGGGGCAGTGTTTGGCAGGGGGGGGGGGGCAGTGTTTGGCAGGGGGGGGGGGCAGTGTTTGGCAGGGGGGGGGGGAGGGGGGGCAGTGTTTGGCAGGGGGGGGGGGCAGTGTTTGGCAGGGGGGGGGGAGGGGGGGCAGTGTTTGGCAGGGGGGGGGGGCAGTGTTTGGCAGGGGGGGGGGGGGGCAGTGTTGGCAGGGGGGGGGGGGGGGGGGGCAGTGTTTGGCAGGGGGGGCAGATGTCAAGATTTGATTAGTCTGAAAGAGCGTTCCTTGCCACTCGAGGTGATGGACGGGTCTGGGACTAAAGCCTGTGATGTGCGCGTTTGGTGCAATAACTATGATATGATGGGAGCCCTTTGTACGAAATGTAGGCTATGTGGTCATGTATGCAGAGACAGACGCGGAGATACATAGATTTGTACAGAGACATTGACAAAGAGTGGGACGCAATTGAGTGCAAACACGAGAATATGATATGCACGCACGTCCCCACACCCACCCTCCCACACGCACGCACGCACGCACACACACACACACACACACACACACACACACACACACACACACACACACACACACACACTCTCTCTCTCTCGCGCGCAGAGAGAGAGCTAGAGCTGGAAACAAAGTTGCTAATAATTATGTAACCTTGGAAAGCGGGAACATTCATGTTAGCGTATTGTCTTGTCTATTGACACTGATGGGGTTAACTGAGTAAAGGGGGGCAGCATTTTAACCTCTCTACTCTACTGTCCGCACATATATATTCCAGCTGGAAGAAAACAATCTTGCTTCTCTGACCCGGAGATATGTCACTGTGAAGTCTCAGTAATGCGAAAAGACGAGGTATTGAAGGATCCGAGATTCGGGGTCTTGGTTACAAAGCAGGGTTTTGACGGCCTCTGAGGGCTTGTCTCTTGTCCTGGTTATGCAAAAGGGTTTGTTGTTTGCGTCTCGGGCAGCATTTGAACCTCTCTACTCCTCCATACAGAAAACATCTGGAAGAAAAAAAAAATACAAACTTGCTCCAGTGACCTGGGAAATTGGGACATGTCACCTTGAGGTCTTAGCAATGCGAGGAGACACGGTTTTGGCAGGTCCGAGATTCAAGGTCTTGGCCAGTTGCGTCTCTTTAATTTCCCTTCTCTTCCACACAGAAAACAGCTGGAAGGGAACATCGGAAACTTGCTCCAGTGACCTGGGAAATCGGGACATGTCACCATAGGGCCCGAGTAATGCGAGACGACAGGACCCTGAAAGGTCCGAGCTTTTCAGGCCGCTAATTGCTGCCATTGGGACAAAGGCTCTGGCCTTTCACAGATGCTTCAGTGGTCAGGCCGCCCTTACATTGGCCAAAAGATATCGGGACGATGAGAAATTGGTCCTTTCTCAGTCAGGGACGTGGTATTTGTATTGTGTCGGTCTTCGTCGTATATTGATTCCATAGGTAGTAGCAGTTGGTTGTCTATTTAGTGGGGTGTTTCTTCCTCTATCTTGTATAGTTTTTCTTCTTCTGGTGCATGGCTTTCTTAAAAAGAAAAAACAAACAACACGGGAAACACGACCACCAGCAAACAATGACTTCCCTCAATGCTGTCTTTATAACTGTCGATCCTTTCCATCTGTACTGTCATTCTAATTCACTCCCAAGGCGGCAGCGTTGACTACTGATGAAGTTGCGACGTCAATGACTGTGACAAGGGGGTCATCCCCGAGGATTAAGCGGAGCGTGAAGCCACGAATCAGAGTGTGAAGACGGGAATTAGAGTGTGATAAAAACAGACAAGTGGGACAGCGAGCGAGGCGCGCCATTAATACACGGGCTTAACTCAAGCATGGACAATCAAATCGCCGTGAGGTGTGAGGGATCTGGTCGGCACGGTCCCAGGGATCAGATGGCTGCCACGGACTTTTTGTGGTCAGTTGGGGGTGGCAACGATGGTCAACTGTGTTAGTGCTAGTTCTAGAAGCCAGGTGTCCAGTTCTTCACCTTGTGTGTCCTGAATGACGGGTAGGAGGTGAGCGGTTTGTGAGGAGTACGTTTGATTAATAGAGTGGAGAAGTTCTATGGTTCTGTGTTTTGCTGATGGGTGAGAATGTTGTGCGAATCCGGTTTTTGTGTCTTCGTTGTCGTCGTCATATTTGTTGTTGTTGTTGTTGTTGTTGTTGTTGTTGTTTTTGTTATTGCTGCTGTTGCTGTTGTCGTTATTGCTGTGGTTGTTGCTGTGGTTGTTGTTGTAGTTGTGTTTGTTTGTTGTTGTTAATGTTTCTGCTGCTGTTTTTCTTGTTGTTGTTGTGATAAGAAGTTGTGATAGTTTGATGAATTATACTTCAATACTTGAAATGTTCCGTGTTAAACCACTTGAAGTGGCATGGGACAGGTGAAGGTGGCATGGGACAGGTGAAGGTGGCATGGGACAGGTGAAGGTGGCATAGAATAGGACGGGCCTCTGTGTGGTCAATGGCAAATGCTCTCTGACAAGATCCTTTCGCTGAACGGCGACACACAGTTCTGATGATGCAACGAATGGTTCTCGGAAAGAACTAAAGGTTACTATACCTAGCACTACAAGACGGTTGAATGACTCAGTAATAACATTTAGAGAACCAGCGCACCGAAACTAACAGCAAATTGCAAGTTTTGTCAAAACTTTTGCTCGACAGGGATTCTGTTATAATGATAATAATTATGCTATGTGGTGCATAATACTGTGAGATTCAATGCGGTGCGTATAGTTATATTATGCAATTCGGTGCATAATCAGGATTATCAGGATGATCGCAGATCGCCCAAAATTGTGCCGCCATTTCCGCACATCAAAGGCGAAATGTGACAAAAGAAATATGACGCAAAGGACTGTCCTTCACTGCAGGCAATTGCCCAAAATTTTATGGCTATCAAAAAAATAAATCCGAAGCGACATTCCTGATGGTTAACATTTGGAAAAAATGTTTGCACTTTTTGAAGAAGAAAAAATGCATCTTGGAGCCGCAGGGTAATGTTTTCTTACACGTTTCTGAAACATCGGTAAAGAAATGTGTCTATGTTTTTGGCTAGAAGATTCGGTGTCGTTCGCCTGCGCCGTTGAGACATATTGTTGAATTGCTTAACGATTGATTTTTGTGAGATACTTTGAGAGAAGGTTTGCATACGAGGTGTGAAAACGCTATACAGAGTATTGGATTCTAGTGAATGACAGGGAATCCGATGAGTGGGGAAACAAATCTGTCTTGTGTTTTTTGTCAAACCACAAGAAATCTTCCAAGTGTTTACACGCGAAAGTATGGCCGAGCCATGTTTACTATATTTTGTCTGTATTTGATTTGCAAAGGAACCTTCAGGGGCAGATTTGCTAATAAGTGTGAAAAAAAGACGAACAAAAGACGAGATGTAAAGACTTGTTTGCTGATATGTGACAGGAATTTTCCCTGGACATGTTTGTCGACGAATACAAGAGAATATTCAGCTCTTAATTTTATCAGGAACTGGAGTACTTTCCTGAAAAAGCCATTTTCCAGTGAGTGCGAAACTCGGTAAACAAAACGTTTAACCAATATATTGCAATTAAAAAGTTTATTTCTGGAAGCCAAAACATCTATCAGTAGCCCTTTTCCGTTACATAGATGCCAAAGATAGGCGGAGCGTCTGCAGGCAAGGACCCCTTGACATTAAGGTTGGGGGTCCATGGACCCTCTAGGCGGAGCGTCTGCAGGAAAGGACCCCTTGACATTAGGTTAGGGGTCCATGGACCCTCTAGGCGGAGCGTCTGCAGGAAAGGACCCCTTGACATTAAGGTTGGGGGTCCATGGACCCTCTAGGCGGAGCGTCTGCAGGAAAGGACCCCTTGACATTAAGGTTGGGGGTCCATGGACCCTCTAGGCGGAGCGTCTGCAGGAAAGGACCCCTTGCAGTGTTAATGAGTAGCCCTATGCCAGTGCTTGGCAGGACATCTGACAATAGTCCAGCCAACTTGAATATCAATGACATGTTGCCACATTCTTCATGGCGAGATTTGTACAAGCCATTGTGCGTTGTTTTTCATTTATGCATAATAATAGACTTTTAGAAATTATGATGTCTTTGCCAACGAGAGGTAGACAAACTTTTGTTTTGTTTTGCATTTGAGTCCCCATTCTGTTCATTGTCATATTTTTGTTCGTCATGTTAGTTTTCCCACAACGCTAGCAGAAAAAAACCGTTAGAATGTAGGTACTCAAATGTTCACTGCTGTGAGGGATGAACACGTTTTAGTTTGTTTTGTTTTTATGCATTATAGTGTATGCCTTTGATACCCAATTAATACACAATTCTTTCTTTTCTCCTTCTTCTTCCTCTTCTGCGTTCATTGGTTGAAACACCCAAGGACACTCGTGCTTTTGCACGAGTGGGTTTTTACGTGTATGACCGTCTTTACCCCGCCATTTAGGCAGCCATACGCCGCTTTCGGGGCCCGGCAATTCTTACGACACGTACCGTCGAAGGCTTGCACATTAAACTGCAGAAATTTCTCTCTCTCAAGAGACATCTCTCTCAAGAGACATCTCTCTCAAGAGACATTTCTATAGTTTAATGTTGCAGTTGGCAGCTTTTGGATGTTTTTCTCTCTCTCTCAAGTAAACGTGTATTGAGAGAAGAGTTACATTGCCCTGAGTGTTATTGCAGTCTGGAGTAACAGCACTAAGAAGCAGGGTAATTACCGACATTTCTCTGCGCCCTGAGAGAGCCAAAGACAAGCAGGCACAAAAAGCGGGTAATGTGGTGCCGATGACGGCAAAAGTGACACTAAAAGACAGCACTTTGAAACAAAAAATCCCAAGAGATTCAATTTGGGGGATATAAAAAGGGCGAACAGAGTTTACTTCGAAAGCAAACAGAGTAGGGGAAAAGTGTTTGTTTATCTGTCTTTGTCTCTGGATCTTTTTCTGTCTGTCTGTCTGTCTGTCTGTCTGTCTGTCTGTCTGTCTGTCTGTCTGCGTGTCTGCGTGTCTGCGTGTCTGCGTGTCTCAGTGTCTCTCGTCCTCTCTCTCGATTATCTTATGCACATGTTTTGGCATTGTCCCTGTCGAGAATGCTGCATTACTGAAACAGTAATTTATGAAAGCGTCAACTCCTCTCTGCCTGTCTCCGTCTCTCTCTCTCGTCTGTCTGTCTGTGTGTCTGTCTCCATAGACATGTCTGTCTCTGTCTCTCTTTCTCTCTATGTCCTTCTTTGTCTCTCTGACTGTCTCTGTTGCTCTATCTCTGTTTATGTTTCTCTCTCTCTCTCTCTCTCTCTCTCTCTCTCTCTCTCTCTCTCTCTCTCTCTCTCTCTCTCTCTCTCAGTGTCTCTTGTCTGTCTCTCCCCGTTCCTACATCTCTCTCTCTCTCAGTGTCTCTGTCTGTCTCTCCCCGTTCCTCCCTCTCTCTCTCTCTCAGTGTCTCTGTCTGTCTCTCCCCGTTCCTCCCTCTCTCTCTCTCTCTCTCTCTCTCTCTCTCTCTCTCTCTCTCTCTCTCTCTCTCTCTCAGTGTCTCTGTCTGTCTCTCCCCGTTCCTCCCTCTCTCTTTCTCCCTTCCTCTTCTCCTCTTACTGTGGGGAAGGGGATTGTAATGAACAGAACATTTTCAAACAGAAAAAAATCGTCTCTGGGTCGTTCCTTGTTTCAAAAATGTTTTATCTCTCTTTACATCTGTTTGTGTTGTGACGCCCACTCAGTCAGTTTTTATATTTAGTCAAGTTTTGACTAAATATTTTAACATCGAGGGGGAATCGAAACGAGGGTCGTGGTGTATGTGTGTCTGTGCGTGTGTGTGTGTGTGTGTGTGTGTAGAGCGATTCAGACTAAACTACTGGACCGATCTTTATGAAATTTGACATGAGAGTTCCTGGGTATGAAATCCCCGAACGTTTTCTTCATTTTTTTGATAAATGTCTTTGATGACGTCATATCCGGCTTTTCGTGAAAGTTGAGGCGGCACTGTCACGCCCTCATTTTTCAACCAAATTGGTTGAAATTTTGGTCAAGTAATCTTCGACGAAGCCTGGACTTCGGTATTGCATTTCAGCTTGGTGGCTTAAAAATTAATTAATGACTTTGGTCATTAAAAATCTGAAAATTGTAAAAAAAAATAAAAATGTATAAAACGATCCAAATTTACGTTTATCTTATTCTCCATCATTTGCTGATTCCAAAAACATATAAATATGTTATATTCCGATTAAAAACAAGCTCTGAAAATTAAATATATAAAAATTATTATCAAAATTAAATTGTCCAAATCAATTTAAAAACACTTTCATCTTATTCCTTGTCGGTTCCTGATTCCAAAAACATATAGATATGATATGTTTGGATTAAAAACACGCTCAGAAAGTTAAAACAAAGAGAGGTACAGAAACGCGTGCTATCCTTCTTAGCGCAACTACTACCCCGCTCTTCTTGTCAATTTCACTGCCTTTGCCATGAGCGGTGGACTGACGATGCTACGAGTATACGGTCTTGCTGAAAAATGGCATTGCGTTCAGTTTCATTCTGTGAGTTCGACAGCTACTTGACTAAATATTGTATTTTCGCCTTACGCGACTTGTATTTAGTCAAGTTTTGACTAAATATTTTAACATCGAGGGGGAATCGAAACGAGGGTCGTGGTGTATGTGCGTGTGTGCGTGCGTGTGTGCGTGCGTGTGTGTGTGTGTGTGTGTGTGTAGAGCGATTCAGACTAAACTACTGGACCGATCTTTATGAAATTTGACATGAGAGTTCCTGGGTATGAAATCCCCGAATTTTTTTTCACTTTTTTGATAAATGTCTCTGATGACGTCATATCCGGCTTTTCGTGAAAGTTGAGGCGGCACTGTCACGCCCTCATTTTTCAACCAAATTGGTTGAAATTTTGGTCAAGTAATCTTCGACGAAGCCCGGACTTCGGTATTGCATTTCAGCTTGGTGGCTTAAAAATTAATTAATGACTTTGGTCATTAAAAATCTGAAAATTGTAAAAAAAATAAAAATTTATAAAACGATCCAAATTTACGTTTATCTTATTCTCCATCATTTGCTGATTCCAAAAACATATAAATATGTTATATTCGGATTAAAAACAAGCTCTGAAAATTAAATATATAAAAATTATTATCAAATTTTCTTTTCGAAATCAATTTAAAAACACTTTCATCTTATTCCTTGTCGGTTCCTGATTCCAAAAATATATAGATATGATATGTTTGGATTAAAAACACGCTCAGAAAGTTAAAACGAAGAGAGGTACAGAAAAGCGTGCTATCCTTCTCAGCGCAACGAATACCCCGCTCTTCTTGTCAATTCCACGGGCACTGCCTTTGCCACGGGCGGTGGAGTGACGATGCTACGAGTATACGGTCTTGCTGCGTGGCGTTGCGTTCAGTTTCATTCTGTGAGTTCGACAGCTACTTGACTAAATATTGTATTTTCGCCTTACGCGACTTGTTTTCTCTCCGAACAGTCACAGGGCGCTTCCATTTCAGACTGACATTCAACGCAATATTAAATGTGTTGATGTGTTATTTTCAGAGTTCAAAATAGAACTGTTTGACACTTCAAAAACTAGTGCGGTTGATTATTAAACTGTTTGCCCTTTTCCTCCAAAACGATTGAAACACAGACATACACACACACACGCGCACGCACGCACACACCCACACACACCGTGTATAATGTGCCCCGCATCTCGCCAAGATTCATGTTTGACGTGTTTTGTGATCTTTGAAGAGAAACAAGAGTAAAGCAAGACCCACTGATTAAGCATCCTCACCTTGACCTTTTACTTCAAATAGAGCTTTTGTAATCAAAAACCAAAACTATTCTTCGTTATTATGTGGCCCGGTCACCCCTAGTTTCTACCTCAAGTGTATCATTTTACAAGAACAGCATATTTACTGACTTACTTACTTACTGCCCGTTATACTGGTTGACATGTAGGGCAGCAACAAAGGACCTCCACTCCTGTCTGTTCTGGGCCAGTCTCTGGATGGTACCCCACGTATGCTTCAGGGCCTTCAGTTCTCCCTCAACCGTTCGTCGCCAGGTGATATTTACTGACTGACATATTATTATATGCTATTTTGTTCAATGTGGAAGTCTTACTTTTATGTTCCAACACTATACCTTTCCTACGACATGATTAATAGAATTTAGCTGATTTATTTGTGTATAAAGCACACGTCAAAGCCAAAGGCAATTTGGAAGTGAGCTGGAGGTCCAGTCTTTTGTTATACAGTGGAATCCGCCTTTGCAGACCTCGCAATGTAAGGCCTTTTTCTCTTAAAGACATTGCTTTTACACATTTTTCTATTCAAAACCTCTGTGCGTGTTTAATTTTGGATTCATTTTGTTGCAGTGTGGTTTCTTAGCCCCCAGGGGCCAAAACCTTATTAAGAACTTATGAAAACTTGTTGAATGTACCTCCATTTGGAGACTACCTATCTTCGAAGATCTGATTTCTTTAGATTTGTAGAGGTCTTACATGAAGGTTCCATTGTCGTTACATCCCAAGGTCAGGTGAATGTGACGAGATGACCAATATGAAGGTGTTTGGTCCTAAACTCAGTTAGTACGGTGGTCAGCATGGTGTCCAAAGTCTTCAGTGCTTCTCTTTCATCCCTCGGCTCGTAAATTGCAACGTTGGGGAGATGTCAAGTTTGTGTGGGGTGGTTAAAAACCTTGGGATTTTTATGAGTGAAGCAAGCTGTGGGGATGTGTACAGGTCGTCGCTCTCTGGCCTATCTGTCTTGTCCATCTTCAATGTAGGTTCTTAAACAGTCCTTCGGGCGGTTTTTTTGTTTTTCTGCTTCACAAGCTTTGGGAGTCTTTTGGTCTTTGAAACACTTTGTATCTATATATGCTATATTTTCTGCTTCACAAGCTTTGGGAGTCTTTTGGTCTTTGAAACACTTTGTATCTATATATGCTATATTTTCTGCTTCACAAGCTTTGGGAGTCTTTTGGTCTTTGAAACACTTTGTATCTATATATGCTATATTTTCTGCTTCACAAGCTTTGGGAGTCTTTTGGTCTTTCAAACACTTTGTATCTATATATGCTATATTTTCTGCTTCACAAGCTTTGGGAGTCTTTTGGTCTTTCAAACACTTTGTATCTATATATGCTATATTTTTGTATAATGATGGATACCTCCCCTTACAAAATGAGAGAGAGAGAGAGAGAGAGAGAGAGAGAGAGAGAGAGAGAGAGAGAGAGAGAGAGAGAGAGAGAGAGAGAGAGAGAGAGAGAGAGAGAGAGAGGGAGGGAGAGAGTGGGCGGACGGATGGACGGACGGACAGATAGACAGACAGACAGATTGAAACATCTGCTGAGCATTCGCATAGATGTCACGTGTACTGCTCACGTCGAACGTTGGTGTTTGCTGGAGTGTGTTCTGGAGTCTTCACGGCAGTTGCCAAAGATGTGTACAAAGATTCACCTTGTGTCTATAGCTTTAATAGTTTTAAATAGATATGATCATTCTCCTCTACCTCATTCTGTAAACAGGTGGATCTCTCTAAGGGCACGTTGTAAGATTAGGCCCTTGGCTTAAAATGTTTACCCTTTATGTCAATAAAATGTTCTAAGTCTCTCTCTCTCTCTCTCTCTCTCTCTCTCTCTCTCTCTCTCTCTCTCTCCATCTCTCTCTCTCTCTCTCCTTTCTCTCTCTCTCTCTCTCTCTCTCTCTCTCTCCATCTCTCTCTCTCTCTCTCTCCTTTCTCTCTCTCTCTCTCTCTCTCTCTCTCTCTCTCTCTCTCTCTCTATATCTCTCTCTCTCTCTCCCCTCTCTCTCTCTCTCTCTCTCTCTCTCTCTCTCTCTCTCTCTCTCTCTTTAAATCAAGTTTAGCTTATTCTGGCAGCGTTTTGTGGAATTCTCTCCCGGAATTAGTTCGAGTCCCAACAAGTCTCAATACTTTCAAAAAACACCTCTCATTACATTTAATGTCAAATTACGAAAAGTCACAGTGATGGAAGACTTCGTTCTGATTATTTTCATATTGATCATATCTGTCCATAAAGCATCAGTGTTTCATAACGCAAGAATGTATGTATAGCCTACAACGTGTATATAGTCATGTGAATAGTTTTTCTGCCTTTTTTTATTATTATTTTTTTAATTAATTGTTTTACTGTCATGCTTATCTTTTGTAATTGTTTTACGTTTGTATATATATATGTATGTAAGATTAGAATAGTCCCTCTCTGGGCGAGGGCTGGTTGAAAAGAAGCTCGTTTATATTGCTTATGCCACAACCCTCGTAAAATAACATTTGATTTGATTTGATTTGATTTGATCTCTCTCTCTCTCTTTATCTCTTCCTCTCCCTCGTATCTCGCTCTCTCTCCCTCCCTCTCTCTCCCTCTCTCTCTCTCACTTTCTCTCTCCCTCAGTCAACCAAGCAACCAAGCAACCAACCAACTCTCTCTCGCTCTCTTTTACTCTGCCCCCCTCTCTCCCCCTCACCCCCTCTCTCGTTCTCTCCTATTAGATAAAGGCAAATCAACTGTGAAGAAATCTCTTCGGTTTTGTGCTGACGTAGACATACCGTACACCGTTTAGCTTGAACTTGAAAACCCCAACAACTGCAGTTAAGTCTGTGATGAATGGGACATTTTACCCTCCATTAATTTTGCGCCTTACGCCTTCCTGGATTTAAAGGGCCAAAAACTGAGATAATTTCCGCTTGAAAACGTCCGTCTCGAGTTGCTCTTAAAAAGTGTTGTGTGTGTTATAGTGCGCACAATGGAGTTTGTATGTAGAGGTCAAGTGAAACTGTAAGGATGAGTGCATCCTTCTCATGTGGACAATCTTGCATTCCAAACATCGTTTTGCTCTCCGACGCAATCACCTAGTAGATAAGACACCGGCCTCACAAGCCGGAAGGTCGTGGGTTCGAAGTAAGGGTGGAGATTTTTCCGATCTCCCAGGTCAATTTATGTGCAGACCTGCTTGTGCCTTATCCCCCTTCGTGTGTACACGCAAGCACAAGACCAAATGCGCACGGAAAAGATCCTGTAATCCATGTCAGAGCTCGGTGAGTTATAGAAACACACAAATACCCAACATGCATCCCCCGAAACTGATCGGCGTATGGCTGCCTAAATGGCGGGGTAAAAACGGTCATGCACGTAGAAACCTTGGAAGTTTTAGCCCGTAAAGGAAGAAGACGAGTTTTGCTGTCCGCCGTATTACTATCGTTCGTAGATAACACTAGGTCACTGGGATAGCCTTGGGAAGGATAGCCTTCGAAACAGACCATGGCTTGTCTGTGGCGAACTAAGGAGAAGACAGGGTCATATTCCACTGTCAAATGTTCCACGTGGAGGAGTGCACGGAGCTTAAACACACTTTGCGCCTTGTCTGACCAATTAGTCAACAATCAGTCTTGGCATGAAACACAGTCGTCTGTTGTGTCTGAACACGGCGATAGGACAGAATGCTGTGTTTTGTGGGTTTGGTTTCTCTCTGCAGCTTTTTCTCCTTGTGTGTCTTGTCGCACTTCAACACTTAACGTTGTCACAAGACACACCTAATTCCGTCTTTTTTACAACCCAGAGTTAAAAAAAACCTTTAAACAAGAAAAGAAAATGAAAAACAAATGGGGATGAAAGTCGCTTGTTCATTTCTATTCTCTCATGTGCTAGGAGAAAGGATCTGCATAACTCTCACTTACTCTATTCCATGTCGTATGCATCTAGAGCGCTTACTTCCCTTTGGTTATCCATTTATTTTTAAAACTCACGTCTCCCTTTTTACATTTAGTCAAGTTTTGTTACATTTAGTCAAGTTTTGACTAAATGTTTTAACATAGAGGGGGGAATCGAGACGAGGGTCGTGGTGTATGTATGTGTGTCTCTGTGTGTGTGTAGAGCGATTCAAAGTAAACTACTAGACCGATTTTTATGAAATTTTTCATGAGAGTTCCTGGCTATGATATCCCCAGATGTTTTTTTCATTTTTTTCGATAAATGTCTTTGATGACGTCATATCCGGCATTTTGTAAAAGTTGAGGCGGCACTGTCACACCCTCACTTTTCAATAATATTGATGACATTTTGGCCAAGCAATCTTCGACGAAGTAGGCCGGACTTTGGTATTGCATTTCAGCTTGGAGGCTTACAAATTAATTAATGACTTTGGTCATTAAATATCTGAAAATTGTAATTAAAATTATTTTTTATAAAACGATCCAAAATTACGTTTATCGTATTCTTTATCATTTTCTGATTCCAAAAACATATAAATATGTTATATTCGGATTAAAAACAACCTCTGAAAAATAAAAATATAAAAATTATGATCAAAATAAAATTTTCGAAATCGATTTAAAAACACTTTCATCTTATTCCTTGTCCGTTCCTGATTCAAAAAACATATAGATATGATATGTTTGGAATAAAAACACGTTCAGAGAGTTAAAAAGAATAGAGATATAGTAAAGCGTGCTATCCTCCTCAGCGCAAACGCTACCGCGCTTTTCTGGATTTTTAATTTCACTGCCTTTGCCACGAGCTGTGGACAGACGATGCTACGAGTGTACGGTCTTGCGGGAAAAAAAATGCAATGCGTTCAGTTTCATTCTGCGAGTTCGACTGAGCTTGACTAAATGTTGTATTTTCGCCTTACGCGACTACTTGTTTTTCTTTGTGCAGTTTAATGCTTACCGTTGTGACATGAAACACCACCGTTTTTTTCCTGTCTGCACAAACACAGCTCCAGCTAATTTCCGTTAGTCTCTCGGCGCAGTTTCGCACTTTGCAATATAATTATGTCACGCGAAACATCAATTTTCTCGTCTCTGGGTGCAAGTAGGAAATGAAGGTCAAACAAGTGTTGATGCGTTTAAACTTTCGCAGCACCCCTCAAAGTGGAAGTGTGGACAACATTGGAAAATGAAGCTCTCTTCTTGTACAAATAACAGTGACAAGCTTTAACCTGTCTCACTCTCACAAACATGCTTGTGGACTCAACACAACACAAGTTTTGGGGAGGGTTTCGTACGTGTTTCTCATTTTGTCTTTTGACACCTTTCAACACTTACCGGAGTCCCATGTCCTCACCCCCTCCCCACACATCAGTAACGCTAGCACTGAACTTGGAAGCGTCGCATCCAGAACTGAGGGCACTTTCCCTGTCACACTGACACTAGAGCGAACCCTGCCCACACAACCTTGACACTTTGGGGCTCATTATCTCCCCTGACAGGGCTGCTCATTGCCGGCAGTTGCCTTTTCCTGCCATGGCCTTTTTACGCTTGACGTCAGTAGGAGGCGGCTGTGGGGCAGGTTTTATTTCATTACTTTTATTTATTCTCTTTTATTTATTTTACACCAGTGTTAGTCTCCTGTGAGAGTGGACAAGAGATGTGTTTTGTATCCTTACCGTTTGTGTGATTGAAAATGCAAGCCGTCCTCCGCCTCCTCCTTCTTCTCCTCCTCCTGTTCCTCCTCCTCCTCCTGTTCCTCCTCCTCCTCCTCCTCCTCTCTTGTTGGGCGGTCCTCTCTCTTCTACCCTGATCTCCTACAGTCCACATTGTTTATCAGACGTCTCATTCATTCCTTTAGCAAAATAAAGAAAGAAAAAAAGAAGAAGAATGAAACCATTCGAGCAACAAAGAAACAAACAGCCTCACGGCTGGAGAATAAAGTTACGAACACGTGTTCTGAGCAGCAAAACAATCTCGTCATGCGGGCAGGTTATGGCTTACACATTCTTCCTTTGATGTTTGGGCACGATAGTCTAGGGCTATAAAGCATTGTGTTTTGTTAATACGGATTTATTACGCTTGTTACAAGCAGTGAAGTTATCACGAGCATGAAAAACCAGACGCTTGTACCGGTGTGACGTTTTCATCTTTCGCCGTGTTGATATTTCGATTCTCGGCCTCGTTGATCTAGTATAAACTCTACACTGAACAAAAAAACACCCTTCGATAGTACTGATAAGCGACCTTGTGTACCTTACATTCATGGGGCCAAATTTGTCCAACCAATTTTTTTTTAATGCTTCCCTTCTTACTCAAGGGACGTAACCACTCGGTACACGTTTTCGAAAAAATCGATTTTGGGGGTGAAATCTATTAAATTTCACCACCAATTTTCTTCACATGCAAGAAACTGACATGCTTTTCGTCCATAAATAATTTCACTTCTTAATTTTACCTGGAAACAACATTTCAGTCTTGAGTATATATATATCGAGGGGGAAATATGTACACAGGCGAAAGATGAAATCGTGACACCGGCGTGAGTTGCTGTGCTCTCACTCTCACTCCCACACACTGGAAAAAGACAATTTACCCTTTCACGAGGACAGTAATCACAGAGGGAATGAATGCTGGATTTCTGTGTGTGCATCTCTGTCTTTGTCTCTCTGTGTGTGTCTGTCTGTCTGCCTGTCTGTCTGTGTGTGTGTGTGTGTGTCTGTCTGTCTGCCTGTCTGTCTGTGTGTGTGTGTGTGTGTCTGTCTGTCTGCCTGTCTGTCTGTGTGTGTGTGTCTGTCTGTCTGCCTGTCTGTCTGTGTGTGTGTGTGTCTGTCTGTCTGCCTGTCTGTCTGTGTGTGTGTGTGTCTGTCTGTCTGCCTGTCTGTGTGTGTGTGTGTGTCTGCGGGTAAATGCGTCTCTCTCCCTCCTTTTATCTCTGAATCTCTCTGTCTCAGTCTTTTTGTCTCTGTCTCTCTGTCTCTGTCTGTCTCTCTGTCTGTCAGTCTGTCTGTCGCTATGTCTGTCTCTGTCTCTTTGTCTGTCTCTGTCTCTTTCTCTCTCTCTCTCTCTCTCTCTCTCTCTCTCTTCTCTCTCTTTCTCTCTCTCTCTCTCTCTCTCATTCTCTATCTCTCTCTAACTCTTAGTCTTTCCCTCACCTATAGTCTTTATCTTTGTCTCCCTCAGAGTCTCAGTCTCTCCCTCTGTTCCTCCCTCCCCCTCACTCTCTCCAAGTCTATCTCTATCTATCTATGTCTCTCTCTCTTTCTCTCTCTCTCTCTCACTCTCACTCTCTCCAAGTCTCTCTCTCTGTCCCTCTCTCCTGAAGAGGAAATGAATGCAGATTGTTTCTCTCTAGCTGTCTCATCCGCCCCCTCCCCAGTAGTGGTACATACATGCAATTGTTTCGCTGTGGGCTGTGACAAGCCAGCTCTTGACACGGTGCCCGAGTAGAGAGATCCAGACAATTGTCATGCAAGAACCGACGCATACGCCGGAGCGCTGTCTGGCATCTGGTGCTGAATGAACAATGCCCTCTCTGCTTCCTGATGTCTTTTTATTTGTTTTTGTGTGGTGTTGCTGATTACAAGGGTCATTATTTTATCTAGCTGTATTATTTTATCTAGCTGTATTATTTTATCTAGCTGTATTATTTTATCTAGCTGTATTATTTTATCTAGCTGTATTATTTTATCTAGCTGTATTACTTTATCTAGCTGTATTAATTTGCAGAATGTTTCCTTTGTGTTTTATATTGGTGTTTTTCCCCCTGTTCTTTTTATGTGTAGCTACTGACCGCAAGAGGATAGTTTTTAATTTTTAATTTTTATTTGTTAACAAGCTGCATTAATTTGCTGACAGCAAGTTTCTTTTTTGTGTGTGTGTTTTTGTGCTGCAGGTTTGCTGATTGCATCGCGTTTTTGTTTTCCGTGCTTTTGTTGTGCTTTACTTCTGCGGGAGTTTGTTCTTCTTTTCTTTTTCATCCTCCCTCATTCACTCATTTTCCTTCCTCCATCTTTGTCCGTTCTTCCCTCCCTCCATCTTTGTCCGTTGTTCCCTCCCTCCATCTTTGTCCGTTCTTCCCTCCCTCCATCTTTGTCCGTTCTTCCCTCCCTCCATCTTTGTCCGTTCTTCCCTCCATCCATCTTTGTCCGTTCTTCCCTCCCTCCATCTTTGTCCGTTCTTCCCTCCATCCATCTTTGTCCGTTCTTCCCTCCCTCCATCTTTGTCCGTTCTTCCCTCCCTCCATCTTTGTCCGTTCTTCCTTCCCTCCATCTTTGTCCGTTCTTCCCTCCATCCATCTTTGTCCGTTCTTCCCTCCCTCAATCTTTGTCCGTTCTTCCCTCCCTCCATCTTTGTCCGTTCTTCCCTCCATCCATCTTTGTCTGTTCTTCCCTCCCTCAATCTTTGTCCGTTGTTCCCTCCCTCCATCTTTGTCCGTTCTTCCCTCCCTCCATCTTTGTCCGTTCTTCCCTCCCTCCATCTTTGTCCGTTCTTCCCTCCCTCCATCTTTGTCCGTTCTTCCCTCCATCCATCTTTGTCCGTTCTTCCCTCCCTCCATCTTTGTCCGTTCTTCCCTACCTCCATCTTTGTCCGTTCTTCCCTCCCTCCATCTGTCTTTTTTTTCTCTCTGTCGCTCTCCTACATTCACCTCACCATGTCTCCTTTTGAAGGAACAACTGCACGCCATAAACACAAACATGTAAATGTACTCCAGGTCAGTTATTTTCACTCGTGTTTTTCATGTAGGGTGGAGTAAATCAAAATGTTTTTCTTTGTTCTGTCTGTTTGCAGTCAGCATACGTCTCTTGCTCACCCACGCAACTTGATCTCTACGTCACAGAACTAATGGCGCCATCGAGGCGACAGTGACGCATCACGCTCAATTGAAAAACTTTGTGGAGTACTAGTGACGTCATACCAAGTACACGTCATCATGGAGGCGGCAAAAGTGTTCGTGCTGTGTTTATGTATTGCAGTCGCCTTGGGTCAGGTGAGTAACTTTGAGTGTGTGTGTGTGTGTGTGTGTGTGTGTGTGTGTGTGTGTGTGTGTGTGTGCCTATGTGCGTGTCTGTGCGCCCGCGAATGTGGTTCCACAAGAAATCAGGTTGACGAGTGAGTGTTCTTTTGCCGAAAAAACGTCCAGTCCCCTGTTTCTTACAGGCGAGAATAGGCGAGATTGGCGAGTGGGGCGAGGAAGTACCGTTTCTTGGGCACATCTCGCCGCGAGTGACGCTAGAATTCTTGCCTCGAACGCTAGGTAGCTTTGGGCTTGCTCGCTTGGCGAGAAAACATGGCGGCCATGCAGCTGCCCATCTGATTGGCTGTCCATGATTTTTTACCGACCAGTGCAGACGACCTTTTCGGAATCAACCAATGGTGTTTAATTCTTGCGGAGCTAGCCATTAAACCGTTTCATAGACAATCTCGCCTCCTAGCTTCGCGAGCGGATATCCGAAAGAATATCTCGCCTGAAAGAAACACGCGTCAGGCCAATACCACAGCTCAAAATCATGTCGTTGTCCTTTGTTTCTCAGATCCAACAATAGCAATGTCCCGTTACTCAAATGACAATATTTGCCTTGAAGCATTTCTTGAACTCCTGAGATTAGTTCGCTAGCATTATGTGGTATTTGGGAAATCAAATGGCTGAATACCCCTTCCCCCTTCCCGCGAGCTTTACATAAACTGTTATTTGTGTGTGGCTGGTAGTCTCTTGGTTTTCTTACACTGTCCGCGTTTTTTTAATATACACACTGAGTTTATGAAATCCTCAAATTGATTGAATATCGAAACAGATTGATCTTTACGGAAGATCAAGAGCAGCAGCTCCATAAAAATCTCCTCTCACCTCCCCTCCTCCCCACCCTCTCGATCCATCCCCATTCCAGATCAACGTTCTGCCCCCAAAACTATGTTCACCTGAACAAGTACTATCTATGTTTTATCTGTACCTGTGGTATTATTGTCGCTGTGGGTTACTGCTTCATCCCAAAGGTCACTAGTCAGGGAATGTGGTGGTACTGGGGCAGTGTTGTACCGTGACTCTTCTGACACCAGAACAAGCATTTTGGGCTTCTTTTTTTCCTCCCCCCTCCCCCCCCCCCCCCCATCCGGAACCCCACACACCAGCCCCTTTTTGTGCCACAAAATGATGATCCCGTCCTTTCCAAAAAAGTCAGTGGATCAGGTGATTGAAGATCGTGTCTGTTTTGACACTAGAGTAGGCATTTCTTCCTCAGCGTTTTACCAATACCTGTCTCTGTATAGGCCAACTGGTCTTTTAGAACGTTAAACCCAAATTGATAGTCAGGCATTTTTTTAAAGCATTTTTTGTCTTTACTTTTATTAAAAAAACTATTTTCTGCCACAAGATTTTCCAAGAACATTATTTCTGCCCGACTCTTAAAGGTACTGAACTTGTCAAATCCAGGTGCACGGAGCCCCTGGGGCTTTTAGCCATACCTCAGGCGGCTATCCGTTAGAAGAACTACCAAGTTTCATTGACTTGCACCCAAAGAGTCAAGAACTGCGATTTTTTTTACGAATTATTTTCGTACTCGGACCCGGCTGGTCTTCACCTATTTTTGGATCTAAATTTAGATCAGGTAGATCACCACATCATGCACAAAAAGACACGTCACTAGCAAACTATGTCAGACGTCATCATGAGTTTGTGTAAAACAAAATGGAGGCCGGAATCACTCAGTTGAATCGAACTCCGACCAAACACCACGTAATAACTAGGTTAATTTATGCACTCGCGTGAACAAAAAACTGTCGAGCTTCACAGATGTCGTCGTTGGATAGTTTTGGGTTTGTTTTACTACCGTAGGAGGATTTTTGAACTGTAAATGCACTCAGCTGCAACAAAAACGCAAAACGAAGGCTGTGAGCTGCACTGTGCCTTTAATACTCAGTAGCTGTCGCGTCAAACCAATGTGTGCAGAATGGTGGTTTTTGATTCGTGTCGGTCGTTCGTCTGTTTTTTTGTCCGTCGTGTCATTTACGCCCGATAACTTACGAATGATAATGCCACTTTTCATGATAATATTCGGGAATTCTTTAATTCTAGTTCGACACCTCACCCCCCCCCCCCCCCCCTCCCCGCCTTCGTACTTTCATCATTCTTCCTTACCTTGTTTTCGTTTGAGGCATGTACTTGCGTGTGTCTGTTTTTAACTTTTTTTGATGAATGCTTGATAATTGTACAAGATAATTATTTTACTTGAGCATGTCGCTTTTCTCTTTCTCAAAGGTTCTGTCTTCTGACTTATTTCTTTATTTCTTTATTTCCCTATTAATCATTTTCATGTTCTTTCTGTCCTAAAGGCGAACGACTTTGGAATGTGGGGGGACTGGGGGGAACCCTCGGCGTGTTCTCGGACGTGCGGGAGTGGAGTCCTGCATCGCACGCGCAAATGTCACCACGGCATGTGAGTGCTTGTCATTGTGCCTCAGTATATTTTTCACGCATTGTCTCACTATTTGCTCACCTGTTGCGCGCGGGTGGGATCTTAGCCGATTTATTTTTTGTGGAGGGGATAAGGGGAGTTGATAAGGGGCGGGGGGGGGGGGGGGGGGGGTGAGGGGAAGGGATGGGTTAGGGGTGGGGTAGGAGGTGGAGGAACGTGGTGGGAGAGGGACAGGTGGAGTGGCCGGTGGCAGGGGGCTTCTGTTTGTCTTGGAGGAAGGAAGGGAAGAGAAGGGCATTTCTCACTGACCGCTTTTTTCAAGAAAAAAGGAAAAGATGCGTGAGGTTAGAGGTAGAATGAAGGGTTGCGAAGGGGCCGGGGAGGGGGTGGGATGGGTAACTTAATATTCTCTTGGCAGAAGGCAGGGGGGGGGGGGGGGGGGAGGAGGGATCGAAGTTCGTGCGAGTAGTGAGGAGGACACATGCGTTGGAGGTTACAGGTGGGAAGACGGTCAGAGGAGGGGGGCTTATTCTTTCTTTGAGGAAGAAAACGGGGTAGGGATAGCATACCCTTAGGGAGAGACAGGTGGGCAGAGGAGTGAGGGAGTGGGAGGGGGGGGGGGGGGTGGGGTGGGGGGGGGTGGGGTGGGGGGAGGATGTACTGTGAAGATCCGGAGGTTAGGAGGCAAACTAAATAAACCCGGTCGGGGCAGTACTGGTAGGTTAGGGCGGGACCAGGCGATCAGACCAGGTTAAGAATCTGTGTGATTGCGGTTTCTGTGTCTGTCTGGGTATTTCGGGGTGTTTCGACACGCCTGTCTCTCATCGGGGCCGGGTGTGCCTTCCTTACTCATACTTATTTGTACTTTGGGAATGTTGGATTGAAGATGTCAACTAGGAGTTGTCCTGTGTCTGAGCCTTGAGGGTGGGTCTCTTGACTCGACTGTCAGTCCGTATTCTTACGGCCTATTTTGAAGAGTGACGTTAGCAAGGGGTAAAAGCCTAGTTTGAAGATGTCTGAGACTCCAGAAGTGTTGGTTGTCTCAAAGCGAGTAATTAACGATCCTTCCATTGCGATCGGGTGTCTTTCTCTGCCTGACGCGATAGTCATGGTTTGGGGACGTTCAGAAAACTTTGCCAAAAATGCACTACTTCAAAAAACTACTTCAAATACCTTTGCTTTCACATTTTCTAGAAGATTTAGTCTTGAAGAGCTGTAGGGTTTGATGCTTGTAACAGAATGTGTCCCTTTACTGAACAGACTTGTTGCTTCTTTACATGCATTCTTCTAGTGTTTTTGTTCTCTTACCACTCATTGCCGCTCCTTGGAGCAAGCTGGAATTGCAGATGACGTTGAAGCTTGTTTAATTCTTCACAGCTTCAAGTTTATTAATAACCAACTTTTTCAGCTCTTCAGAGCTTGTACTATGTTATAACCAAAAATGTGTTAGTACTGCAAACGCTGTGTTTTATACGATAGTTTGCACACTTAATAAACCAATGCCTCCAAGCAACTTTACATTTTTAGTTTTAATGCTTCTATTTGATGGAGTCTACTTGTGTATAGTTTACTTCAAAGAATATGCACACTAATTACTTACTTGTGTATTTATAGCTAAGTGACACGAATATGGTTGTAGCGCGATAGAATGTGGTCATTATATTGTTGTTTCTGTGAACTCTATCAAAGCTGAATAGCAAAACTTACAACTTACTTTCTTGGTTTTTTTACTCTGAATTTTGGAATGTCGACGATCTATTTGTGTTTGAAAAGTATTAGTCGTGCTGTTCAGCTTTGTGTATGTGTCTAGTGTATTTCGTTATTTTCGTCGTGCAATGAAATATTAGTGTCAATGTCCTTATTTTATTGATGTTGTAGTAGCGTTTACACACGCTTTATTATATATCGTACACAAGTAGTAACAGTTGAATGTGAACAGCACATCTGAAGAGATTGTGTACTTAGCTTGAAAGTTGATAGTTTTCTGTTACATTTTGTCAGTCATGTCCGTAGTTATTAACTGTTTTTGTATTTTTGCTGTTGTTCTCTCTCTCTGCACATGGAATACCTTCAGGAGGTAACTGTCTGCATCGTCTTGTTACCCCCCTTGATTCCCCCCCCCCCACTGGAGTCAGTTTTAGTAGCCTTACCCTAGTGCCTTTTAATGACTTACCAATCTTCCACAGCCTGTCGTTCTCAAATCAACCTTGCTTTGGGATACAGACAGAATACTACTTCGACCATCAAGTTTCAGTTGAAATAAAGTGTCAAGGCAATTTTACAAACAAAAATCCCTTTTTTACACCCACTAAATTGCTACATTGTTTTCAGGAAAATTGGTATATAAGAGAAAGACGTCCCAAACCAAACCGCCCCCCCCCCCCCCCCCCCCCCCCCCCCCCCCCCCCCCCCCGTCTGTCGCCACACTCCCCTCCCCACCGGAAAACTGGACAACATCATCATCTGCAGCTTGCACAACCACCCCCCCCCTCTTCTCCGGGAGGCTGGTTGCAAATAAAATAATGTCACCCTTGAGTGTAATAGGGGCGGGGATATAGCTCAGTTGGTAGCGCGCTGGATTTGTATTCAGTTGGCCGCTGTCAGCGCGAGTTCGATCCCAGGTTCGGCGGAAATTTATTTCACAGAGTCAACTTTGTGTGCAGACTCTCTTCGGTGTCCGAACCACCCCCCGTGTATTCTACATTGGGTGTGCACGTTAAAGATCCCACGATTGACAAAAGGGTCTTTCCTGGCAAAATTGCTTAGGCACAGTTAATAATTGTCTACCATACCCGTGTGACTTGGAATAAGGCCGTGAAAGGTAAATATGCGCCGACATGGCTGCAATCTACTGGCCGTATAAAATTTCATCTCACACGGCATCACTGCAGAGCGCCTAGAACTGTACCCACGGAATATGCGCGATATAAGACTCATTGATTGATAGATTGATTAATCCCAAAGTATGTGTGCAAACCAAACTACCAACTTCTCCCCTGTGGTACCTGAAGTTTAAAAATAATATTTGTATACATTTTTTTCCTTTTTCTTGCACCAATCTTATCTTGCCTACCCACACACCCCCCCCCTCCCCCCATACATCACCCCCACAAAAAAGAGAGAAAAAACAGAAAAGAAGAAGTTAATATAAGCTATATGCTTGAGTACGAATCCTTAATGCCAGATATTGTATATATTTCACGATATTTAAATTGAATAAAGTTTTGTTTAAAGCAAAAGGTGAAACACACAAGCTGTCTCTATCCTTCGGCATGGTTGATTTATTCTTATAACCTCGTCACTTTTTTTCCCACTGTCATCTGGGAACACCGATTTAAACGAATCACAGGGCAAGGTTTTTGTTGGGGTTATAACTCTAACATTTGTGCAGTGAAATTCATTCAGAAGTCCTTTTTAACTTGGATTTAGCACACGCTAGTGCACTGTGAGTGTTCATTGAAAACATAACCAGGGGTGTTTTGTTTTTTAAAACAAGGTGTTGGGAGTTTAAAAGTCACACTTAACTGAAATTTCCATCTGTGTTAAATTGATAGTTTAACACATATTAAACATGTAAATCCTGGGTATGGGAAAAACAATAAAATATACGAATAATACGTGTGTACATAGATACATTATAGAGGTTATGACATTGTAATAAGGGTACTCTCAGTAATCGCATATTGAATAAGAGGTACAAACATTGGTATTGAGGTATTGTTAACAAATAATCGTAATCTAACATTTCCATTCTACGCAGTAAACAGGAAATGATGCTAGACACTTTGGATTGCTAACGACATGAAATGACAAACTTAATCAATTAACATTGGAAGAAAACTCCAGCAACACTTAAGAATTAATCTTCGCCGGCACTGACATTGGCAAATTTGCAATTTCACGATTTAACGTAATTGAAAATTACATTCTGACAGTTCTTTGCTGGCAACTTTAAATTTATCACAGCCTTTGTGTTGTTGAACGAGCGTGAGGAATTTAGATGATAGCCAAGATGCCAGAAACAAAAACACTTTGTTGGCACAAGACAACTCTCCGTAGAGAGAATCATGCTCAGAATGTTGCATTCTCCTGTTCTTCTCATACTGCAGAGGAACCTGTCCAAACGACCACCCAAGGGATCAACAAAAAGCGGTCGTTATAAACAGGTGGCCGCTATAAAAAGGTGAATTATAGAGAGAAAAAGTCTGTCGGGGATCCTTTTGGGGTGGTTGGTTTTGACAGGTGGTCGTTCCCAAGAGGTGGTCGCTAGGACAGGTTCCACTGTATCAAAATCAGTCCCATCCAGTTTCGCTGTAGAAACCTCCGCTAGGATTTTGTCAAATATATGTTTTGCAGTGTTGCATGCTTAGTGTTAGAAACTGACTTATGTTTGAAAATTTAACCTGTTTAACAAATGTTTAACTGCCTCTCTGTTGCTGTGTTTGCTCACATTGTCTCTCATTGCAGGAAGCGTCGCATATGGTTAATTTTAGGCGTTTCTCGTATACCTCAAGTTAATTTGTTTTGGGTATTTGTATTTGAATGTAGAAATGCCATCTTTATTTCTTGGTAGCATACGTAGACGCTACGGAGTGTATACACACACTCACAGACAAGTGGACACAGACGAAGACACATAAGATGGAGGAGACAGATAGAAACGGGGAGAGACGCACGGAGGGAAGGGGAGGGAAAGGATTAAAGGGTGGGGGGGGGATGTACGAGCCAATAGAAGGATACAAACAGGGAGAGACGCACGGAGGGAAGGGGAGGGAAAGGATTAAAGGGTGGGTGGGATGTACGAGCCAATAGAAGGATACAAACAGGGAGAGACAGATGGAGGGGGTTAGAGGGTTTGGGTTCGACGTACGGACCAACATAGGGATATATACAGAAAGAGCCAGAGAGACAGAAAGAGGGGGTGGGGAAGGGGGGGGGGGGAGGAGGGACATACTAACAGAGAGAGACACAGACTCACGAAGAGACATTGTCATACACAGACACTCAGGGCAGACAGACGGACGGAGGGAGGAATTCACGAACTAACAGAGGTTGACAAACAGACAGAACCACCGAGAGACTTTTGATGGTCACACAGACCCACAGACAGCAACGTTACCTGAAGTCACTGTCTAGGTGTCATTTCCACAGCCCCAACAGGACCCACAGACAGCAACGTTACCTGAAGTCACTGTCTAGGTGTCATTTCCACTGCCCCAACAGGACCCACAGACAGCAACGTTACCTGAAGTCACTGTCTAGGTGTCATTTCCACTGCCCCAACAGGACCCACAGACAGCAACGTTACCTGAAGTCACTGTCTAGGTGTCATTTCCACTGCCCCAACAGGACCCACAGACAGCAACGTTACCTGAAGTCACTGTCTAGGTGTCATTTCCACTGCCCCAACAGGACCCACAGACAGCAACGTTACCTGAAGTCACTGTCTAGGTGTCATTTCCACAGCCCCAACAGGACCCACAGACAGCAACGTTACCTGAAGTCACTGTCTTGGTGTCATTTCCACAGCCCCAACAGGACCCACAGACAGCAACGTTACCTGAAGTCACTGTCTAGGTGTCATTTCCACAGCCCCAACAGGACCCACAGACAGCAACGTTACCTGAAGTCACTGTCTTGGTGTCATTTCCACAGTCCCAACACTAGTCATTGCCAGGCAACAGCCTGTAGGCGGTGGTAGAACGAGGAGAGAGGAGGGATAGCAGTTAAGGGGTATAATTTGACTTCCATCTCGATGTTAAACCTTTGACCTTTAAGGTCGTGTCGGGGTTTGGAGTGCTGAGGCATGTCACAATTTGCTGTCGGCAGCAGAGGACTATTGCCAAAGTAACAATGAAATGTTACCATGTTGCGTGTGTGTGTGTGTGTGTGTGTGTACGTGTGTGTGTGTGTGTGTGTGTACGTGTGTGTGTGTGTGTACGTGCGTGCGTGTGTGTGTGTGTGTGTGGGGGGGGTGCGTGTGTGTGTGTGTGAGAGAGAGAGAGAGAGAGAGAGAGAGAGAGAGAGAGAGAGAGAGAGAGAGAGAGAGAGAGAGAGAGAGAGAGAGAGAGAGAGAGAGAGAGAGAGAGAGAGAGAGAGAGAGTGCGTGTGTGATTGCATGTGCGCTTGATTGTGTGAGTACACGAGTACGTACGTGCGTTTGTCTGTGCGTACGGGGGTGCGTGTGTTTGTGTTGGAATTCGTGTGCTCTATGTAATTATTACTTATATCTTTGTGCTCCTATTTTCGTACCATGTTTGTGGACTGGTGTTTCCAACTTGTTTTTGTTGGTGGAAAAGTAAACATTTTAACGTGCAATACAAAATGTGCATGCCTTTAATAAATCTGAAATAAATAAAGTGTATGTAAATCTTTCTGATAACACAATTAATTTGCATGACTGCATGAAAATCCGTACAATATACCTTGTAGTTTTCTTATAGTGAAAAATAGAAAAGTACAAATATAGTGTATTGTTTTGTCCTCAATATCTCCTTTCTATATATAAAGTATTGTTTCTCAAAAACGTATTTATTTTGAGATGTGTTTGTGCGATTTCCAACAATGCATAGTTCTGTTGCACTGTTATTACTGGCAATTTTGTGTTTAAGAGTGTTGGTAATTTCTCTTATATTTTCATTTATTTAGCACCTAGAGCGTAGACATGCAAACACATAATATGTTGAGATGTTAAGATAGTATTTTGCATATCTTTAACTCTTGTGACCTATTTCACGATTTTGTGTGTGAGAATTTGATTTTGATAGTGGAAATGGTTCGCCTCATGTGTATGTACCGAGATAACGTGTTAAAATGTGACAGTCTGGTAATGTAAAGAAGTGAGTGTCTGCATAAAGGTGTATGTGGACATAAATAACACTGCGGTGCACACTCTTCATCTTTTTCGTATTCTGGAATAGTTATGGACAAATTTCTTTGCTGTGAAAACTTTTAGAGGTGTGTGTGTGTGTGTGTGTGTGTGTGTGTGTGTGTGTGTGTGTGTGTGTGTGTGTATGCGTGCGTGTGTGTGTTTATGTGTGTGTGTGTGTGCGTGTGCGTGCGCGCTTGCGCGCGTGTGTGTGTACGTGAGTGTGTGTGTGTGTGTGCGTGTGTGTGTGTGTGTGTGCGTGCGTGCGAGCGTGCGTGCGTGAGTGCGTACGTGTGTGTGTGTGTGTGTGTTTAAATGCGAGTGCGCGCGCGCGCGCGCGCGTGTGTGTGTGTGTGTGTGTGTGTGTGTGTGTGTGCTTGCGGGGCGTGTGTGTGTGCGTGTGGTTGTGGGCGTGCGTGTATGCGCATGTGTGTGTGTGTGTGTGTGAGTTTGTGTGTGTGTGTGTGTGTGTACTAATACATCAGGGTTGTGTCTCAGACCAGGTGTCAGCAGAGGTTGTCAAGGCGATGACATCGTGTATGAGTCATGCAATACACAGGTAAGTCACACATGGTAAATCTAGATCAGGGATATGGTTTTTAATAAAAATGTATGTTAAAAGTTACTTTAACACTTCATTCTGTACTATAATCGCAATTTTGTCGATAATGTTGTTATAACATTATAATCAAATTGGAAAGAGAAATGTGTACAATGGAGACGTCATATTGACTCTACAGTCTGAATAACAAGACACTTGTCATCATGTTCCAACCACATCTTTATAGAAATTACAGTATAATTATGTACTAGTCGCCGTATTGTTCGTTTCGTGTGTGTGTGTGCGTGTGTGTGTGTGTGTGTGTGTGTGTGTGTGTGTGTGTGTGTGCTTGCATGGGTGCGTGCGTGCGTGCATTTTTGCGTGCGTACGTGCGTACTTGCATGCGCGCGTGCGTGTGTGTTTGCAAGAAAAGTAACTGACATTCTTTATGTATTTCTGTTATGGCAACAGGCGTGTCCAGATGGACTGGAGAGCTTCCGGTCCGTGCAATGCCGAAGATTCAACAGTCAGCGGAACACTTGGGTACCCTACAAAGGTGAGTCTACCTGTGTTAGACATATTAGCATCATGTGTTATGCAGAGCACCTGGGCGCCTCTGAATTTAAAGGATGTGAAATTGTCTACCTGTATTAGACAGATAAGCATCATGTTTAAAGTGCAAAGCATTTCAAAGTAATGTTTACACAATGATGTTGGAGTTCTCACAGTGATGTCGATGTTTTGACTTTTGATGTTTATACACTGATGTTGAAGGTCTCACGGTGATGTTGGTGTGTTCACAGTGATGTCGATGTTTTCACTGTATTATTTTGCAGACGACCGCCAGCCGTGTGCCCTGGTGTGTCAGTCCAAGGAGGAGCCGGACCGAGTGACGGAGTTACAGGAGAGAGTGGTGGACGGCACGGAGTGTGACCTGCCGGACAGCCTGGGTATTTGTCTCCGTGGCGTCTGCAAGGTACGGACATACTGACTCCGACGAAAAATAAAAAAATAAAAAAAAAAAAAAACCATTAAAAAAAACCAAAAAAACAAACAAGATGACAGTGGATGAGATGAAGAAAGTTGAAAAGCAACAGAAATCGGTACTCACAACCCAAGGACAGCACAGACAAAGACAAAATCTTTTAAACAAAAACAGAAAAAGACAGAAAAAAAGAAAATTAAAAAAACACTACAAGAAAACAAGGAACCAAGCAGGCACACAAAGTACAGTCGAACCTGCCCTTGCAACCAACTCTCAAAGGCGACCACCTCTCAAAAGCGACCACCTCTCAAAAGCGACCACCTCTCAAAAGCGACCACCTCTCAAAAGCGACCACCTCTCAAAAGCGACCACCTCTCAAAAACGACCACCTCTCAAAGGCGACCACCTCTCAAAGGCGACCACCTGCCCACAACGACCATCCCAAGGATCCAAGACAAGATTTTAATCTACACAATTCCTCTTTCCATAGCGACCACCTGTCTCTAACGACCCCTGTTGGTTGGTCCCTTAGACAGGTTGGACTCATTCAAAAAGCAAACAAGTACACTACATTGGGGTGTGCACGTTAAAGATCCCACGATTGACAAAAGGGTCTTTCCTGGCAAAATTGTATAGGCATAGATAAAAATGTCCACCAAAATACCCGTGTGACTTGGAATAATAGGCCGTGAAAAGGAGGATATGCGCCGAAATGGCTGCGATCTGCTGGCCGATGTGAATGCGTGATGTATTGTGTAAAAAAAATTCCATCTCACACGGCATAAATAAATCCCTGCGCCTTGAATATGTGCGCGATATAAATTGCATAAAAAAAATTAAAAAATTCCTGCGCTTAGAACTGTACCCACGGAATACGCGCGATATAAGCCTCATATTGATTGATTGATTGATCTATTTATCTGTCTGCCTGCCTACCTAGCAACATACCAACCAACCTTCCACAAATTCACAAAACAGACCGCAAGTACCTTTATATGAATGCATGTATCTACAGTTGTGTGTGTTGAAGGCTTTACTTATCTCGCAGGCAGCAGATGTCCTTCATTTTGAATCTCACGTCGAACGCAAACTGAACAGTTTCTCATTTGAAGGGAAGTAACCGCCAGGGTGCACAACAGGTACTCTTGACGAGTTTACTCCCTTGAATGATGTTCCTCGATATTAAAGGGAAGTAAACAAGACTACTTAACTTTGATAGCTCCTAGGACACTGTTGTCTCCCCTACTGAATAAAACTGTGCAACTGGGGTGAACAAAACAAAAACAGGCCGGGGCGGACACGAGTCAACTTTATACGCAGACTCAACGACGGTATCCATGTCCCACCCCGTGTCACGACAGTAAAAGAGCTCGGTCATTCTGCCGTAAGTGCAAGTACCTGAAACCACCCGAACTGACACGCATAAACCTGTGTATCTCATCTCAAGTTGAGGCAACACCCGGGAACATGCCCCTAATGGTTTCACCGTGAGGGCGTCAAACAACAGTTATCATCATAAAAACCCCTTATATGATGTTCTCTTTTGTCTGTTCCCATCAGGAGGTTGGTTGTGACCGTCGCATTGACTCCACGATGAGGGAGGACCGGTGTCTGGTCTGTGGTGGTCGCGTTGATACCTGTCAGACCGTCTCGACCTCTATCAATGAAGCTGACTTGAAAACAGGTATGTTAACCTGTCGGTGTGTGCGTGTGTGTGTGTGGGTAAGGGTTGTATGTGCGCATGCGTTTTGGTGATTGTTGGGGCGGCAGAGGGGGTCGACGGTATTATTTATGTGTTTGTGTAAGAATGGGTTGGTCGGTCGGTGGGTGGTTTGGGGTAGGGATGTTATAAGTCGTAATTTGGAGGGATGAGCGAGTTTGGGCAAATCACGGTTCATGCAGAGCGAATTTGGGAATGAGAGGGAGGTTGGGATCTACTCATAGGTTCAAAGTGAATGACAATGGATGCTTTACCACAAATGTGCATGTTACTCAGAATGACACGTGTGTTTGTACTGTGCAGGTGTGAACGACATGGCGACAATACCTCTGGTTACTCAGAATGACACGTGTGTTTGTGTTGTGCAGGTGTGAACGACATGGCGACAATACCTCTGGTTACTCAGAATGACACGTGTGTTTGTGTTGTGCAGGTGTGAACGACATGGCGACAATACCTCTGGTTACTCAGAATGACACGTGTGTTTGTGTTGTGCAGGTGTGAACGACATGGCGACAATACCTCTGGTTACTCAGAATGACACGTGTGTTTGTACTGTGCAGGTGTGAACGAAATGGCGACAATACCTCTGGTTACTCAGAATGACACGTGTGTTTGTGTTGTGCAGGTGTGAACGACATGGCGACAATACCTCTGGTTATTCACTGAATGACACGTGTGTTTGTTTTGTGCAGGTGTGAACGACATGGTGACAATACCTCTGGTTACTCAGAATGACACGTGTGTTTGTACTGTGCAGGTGTGAACGACATGGCGACAATACCTCTGGTTACTCAGAATGACACGTGTGTTTGTGTTGTGCAGGTGTGAACGACATGGCGACAATACCTCTGGTTACTCAGAATGACACGTGTGTTTGTGTTGTGCAGGTGTGAACGACATGGCGACAATACCTCAGGTTACTCAGAATGACACGTGTGTTTGTACTGTGCAGGTGTGAACGACATGGCGACAATACCTCTGGTTACTCAGAATGACACGTGTGTTTGTACTGTGCAGGTGTGAACGACATGGCGACAATACCTCTGGTTACTCAGAATGACACGTGTGTTTGTGTTGTGCAGGTGTGAACGACATGGCGACAATACCTCTGGTTACTCAGAATGACACGTGTGTTTGTGTTGTGCAGGTGTGAACGACATGGCGACAATACCTCTGGGGTCCAGCAGTATACTGATCACTGTCCATCACGCGGAGTCCGGGTCTGCGTCTCTTGGTCAGTACACTTTTTTCTGCAGGCTTACACTATGATCAGGCACACACAAAACATAGCAAATAATGTGTTTGTTTAAGGTGACAAGGCCACACAACTTAGGGTCAGTGGATAGGTTCCATCGTTTTTGGATTGAAGTTTGTTTCTCATTTATACGGGCGTATGTGTTTTGTGGTTTTTTTACGGATATCTCGCAAACTGTGTCCCCTTGGACGTCCACACCTTTGTTACTTTCTCGCTCTTTTGAGGATGCTATTTAACTTGTATCTTACGAGAATGTTAGTTTTTAATTGATGCTGACATTGCAGTTCTGAGTGACCGTAATGGCAAGATGTACATGGACGAGAGAAGTCCTCCAGCAGACGACACAGTCTTTACAGCTGCCGGGGCACCCATGCGCTACCGGCGATCCACAACCTCCAATGGCTACGTCACAGTGGTCAAAGGCCGAGGGCCAACCAACGATACTCTATTGGTCAAGGTACGTTTAGCATAAGAACGGAATCTGGGTTGACCGTTTTCTGGACTTGCACATCTCTATTTCATCTAAAAGCAACATCCGTACCACCTGACTTCAGTTTTATGGTGGCATGTCAAGGGGTTTCTCTCCCTTTGAACCAAAGAAAGTACAAAATAATATTACTTCAAATGCTACTTCAAATGCAACTATAAAGCTCTTTTTTTTAAAATAGAGCTTTGTTGTTATGAACAGTTG
Source organism: Littorina saxatilis (assembly GCF_037325665.1). Classification (NCBI taxonomy): domain Eukaryota; kingdom Metazoa; phylum Mollusca; class Gastropoda; order Littorinimorpha; family Littorinidae; genus Littorina; species Littorina saxatilis. The sequence goes on from NC_090261.1 coordinate 67,958,175, forward strand.
CTTTCCAGAAAAAAAACATAAGCTTTGTTGTTATGAAAAGCTGCTGAACAGAAAACCACATATTGCCCCGCTTTACTCATGGTACCATTTTGGCTTTTGGGAAAACGGCTTTAATCATGTCCGACTATGCCACAGTACATAAGTCGTGAGAATCCAGACACTGATTGCTGGAGAAACGGAACGAATGAATTCTCCATGATGTTCCAGCTCAACTACCGAGACCAGCCAACGAGTGCGGAGTTTGAGTACTCCATCCCGAAGAACCGGGTTTTGGAATCGAACCCTAACCAGCCGTACACCTGGATCCACGGCGCCTGGACCAGCTGTTCTCAGGAGTGTGGTCCCGGTAAGCCTGGCTCTTAACTTGTACTTGATGTATATTACTTTTCTGAACCTGTTTGCATGAAACTTCATGATCAATTCGTCTTCTTCATCTTCCAATTTATAAACTGGGTACTTTCAGACGTTTTAGGTTCAGCGAGTGGAGTAGAGTGTGCTAAAATGGGACTATAGGGAGGAGGAGGGGGGGGGCATGGTGGTTGGGGGGGGGGGGGGGTGGGGGGGCAAATTCAGTATTGAGCAAAAGACTAAAACCATATACACAGTTCTGCGGCAGTCAGTGTTCCGAGGAGCATGGACCTGGCAGTTAAATTAAATTTGGCTTGGAAACACTCCAGCGAATGAGCTTGGGAGAGCCATGGTGGGAGTTGGTTCATTGACTGACGGTAGGTGGGAAAAAGGGGATTCTGTTGAAAAACATTGAAGCAGATGTCTTTTCTAAAAATGAAAAATATACGTTTGTGAGGCTGTTTACACACATAAGAAGAAATGATTTTCTAGAAAGAAGAAATGCAGTATTCTTTATGTATCACCACACAGGACGAAATGCTGTATTCTCTGTGTTTTTCCCAATATGCTGTGTGCAGGGTACCAGCTGCGCGCAGTGTCATGCATTGACCGCAGCTCGGGGGCCTCAGTGGACGACAGTCAGTGCGACCAGGCCGACAAGCCCGACCTGAGGGAGGAGTGCAACGTCAAGCCTTGTGGGACTGCTGACAACTGGTACAGGTAAGCTCGTGAGACCTCAGTCCAATGGAGTATCTTGACCAAATGAGGCAGAATGCTGTTTGGAGATCTGACAGACAAAGGGAAGTAAGCGCTCTTAATGCATGTGACATGTGTAATGGAGTAAGTGAGAGGTATTCGGAAGCAGTCTCCTGGCACCTGAGAGAATAACAAGCATTGACATGAACAAGCTTCTTCTTCTTCTTCTGCGTTCGTGGGCTGAAACTCCCACGTACACTCTTGTTTTTGCACGAGTAGAATTTCACGTGTATGAGTCCCGTTTTTTCCCCACCATTTAATTAAGCGTTGTTGACTATGAATGTAGATGTAAATGCTTGTATAACTGTGTTTTAATTTTTAAATGTGTCAAGCGCAAAGAGCATAATTGTAAAGTTATGATGTTGCGCTATATAAATGCTCATTTATTATTATTATTATTATTTAGGCAGCCATACGCCGCTTTCGGAGAAGAAATGAACAAGCGACTTTCATCTCTCAGGTGCCAGGAGACTGGTTTGGAATAACTCTCACTTACTCTATAACACACGTCGTATGCATTTAGAGCGATATAGTCCAATTGTCTATAACGACCACTTAACGAACCGACCTAAAGTCGTCGTTATAGACAGGTGGTCGCTAGTGAAAGGTGCAGGTAAAAAACTGAGACTACAGTCAAACTTGTCTACAGCCACCATTCAACGAACCGACCTGATGTTGTTATATACAGGCGGTCGCTAGTGAAAGGTGCAGGTCAAAAACTGAGACTACAGTCAAACTTGTCTACAGCCACCATTCAACGAACCGACCTGAAGTCGTCGTTATAGACAGGTGGTCGCTACAAAAAGGCACAGGTAAGAACGTGAGACTGCAGTCAAAGTTGTCTTTAACGAACAATCAAGGGACCGACCAAAAACGATCGTTATGAACAGGTGGTTGCTGAAAAAGGTACATGTAAGACCGTGATACTACAGTCAAACTTGTCTACAGCGACCAATCAACTAACCGACCAATCAACTAACCGACCAATCAACTAACCGACCAATCAACTAACCGACCAAAAGGGGTCGAGATAGGTGGAGGTGATTTATACAGGAAAGACCAACTCGTCGGGATACCTTGGCGCGGTCGAAGTGGGCAGGTGGTCGTTATCGAGTATGTCAAGAACACTGTCCATGGACTTTGCTTTGTTTAAAAGCTCGCAAAGCCGCTGCATGACTGTGTGAGGGACTATTTACCAGCAGGGGTGCCAGCTAGTCGCTTCTGAATTAATGATCTGAGGTTGATGATTATTTCCTCAGGTGGGTACCGGGCCACTGGGGAAAGTGCTCGGTGCATTGCGGTGTGGGAGAACAGACCCAGGAGATGTACTGCGTGGAGACAGGTCAGACAGGAGACACGCTGTACTCTTTGTCCTCTATTACCTCTGTTATCTCTGATATCTTTCAGGTGGGTACCTGCATGGGCACTGGGGCAAGTGCTCGATGCAGTGCGGTGTGGGGGAACAGACTTGAGAGATGTACTGCGTGGAGACAGGCCAGTCAGGAGACACGCTGTACTCTTTGTCCTCTATTACCTCTGTTATCTCTGATATCTTTCAGGTGGGTACCTGCATGGGCACTGGGGCAAGTGCTCGATGCAGTGCGGTGTGGGGGAACAGACTTGAGAGATGTACTGCGTGGAGACAGGCCAGTCAGGAGACACGCTGTACTCTTTGTCCTCTATTACCTCTGCTATCTCTGATATCTTTCAGGTGGGTACCTGCATGGGCACTGGGGCAAGTGCTCGATGCAGTGCGGTGTGGGGGAACAGACTTGAGAGATGTACTGCGTGGAGACAGGTCAGACAGGAGACACAGTGTACTCTTTGTCCTCTTCTACCTCTATTTTCTCTATCATTTCTTATACCTTTCAGGTGGGTACCGGGCCACTGGGGAAAGTGCTCCGTGCATTGCGGTGTGGGAGAGCAGACTCAAGAGATGTATTGCGTGGAGACAGGCCAGTCAGGAGACACGGTGTACGTCAAGGAGGAGCTGTGTGAGCGCTACAGCGACAAGCACCCGGTGTACAAGCGGGCCTGTGAGGGCGATGGAGATGAGTGTCCCTACTGGGCCAATAGCGCCTGGGCTGAGGTAATTGGGAGATTGAATACAGTGTTGTTGATGTTGTCATGGTGGTTGTGATGATGGTAGTGGTGGTGGTGGTGGTTGTGCTTGTGGTGTGAGCGATAAAGCGTGACAAGCACCCAGTGTAGATGCCGGAGTGTCTGTATTTGGCCTCTAGCGCCTGGGCTGAGTTCATTCGGAGTCATAGACATGTATAGACGTTTACCTCCCCCCCCCCCCCCCCAGTTCTCCCCTCTAAAAACTCACCCCTCCTCACCCAACTCACCCATCCCTCCACCCCCGCCTATGAACGCAATCACGCACAAAGTAATCGGTTGAGAACGTTTTGGATAGCAGATTTATGAAATATGCTTACAAGATTGGATTAATGGAATACTGCTGGACACCTCTTCGACCATTTCTGTAGTTACCCGTCTGCACATTAACTTTAATGAAACGCATTGACTTCTGTGTGCCTCGGGGGATAACGCATTGACTTCTGTGTGCCTCAGGGGATAACGCATTGACTTCTGTGTGCCTCGGGGGATAACGCATTGACTTCTGTGTGCCTCAGGGGATAAAGGATAAAGATGATGCACAAGATCGCTGATATTTATATAAGGAGAACGGCGCATTCGAACATATATCTCATCAAACTTTTTTTCCTCTAGAATGACTCAACCGGAACGATGTGTGTTACAGTGCAGTGTTACCTGTGGTTACGGCACACAGAGCAGACAGGTGTATTGTCAGCGTGACCCAGCGGACCCCACCAGCGTGCCCGTCACGGTGGATGACTCGCTCTGCACGCTTGAGCAACCCGACGCCAGCATGGTCTGTCGCCTCGACCCGTGTCCCGATGGAAGCAACTGGGCCCGTCCCGGCACCGTGGAAGTGGAGGTGGGTAGAAACCTTTAGAAACAATGCCTCAGTCTCGCGGGTTAGGGGGAGTCCCATATTGGTTGGGACGAGAAAGAATTTACCCGATGCTACCCAGCATGTCGTAAGAGGCGACTAACGGTTCTGTTTCTCCTTTTACCCTTGTTAAGTGTTTCTTGTATAGAATATAGTCAATGTTTGTAAAGATTTTAGTCAAGCAGTATGTAAGAAATGTTAAGTCCTTTGTACTGGAAACTTGCATTCTCCCAGTAAGGTCATATATTGTACTACGTTGCAAGCCCCTGGAGCAATTTTTTGATTAGTGCTTTTGTGAACAAGAAACACTTAACAAGTGGCTCTATCCCATCTCCCCCCTTTCCCCTATCCCATCTCCCCCCTTTCCCTGTCGCGATATAACCTTGAATGGTTGAAAACGACGTTAAACACCAAATAAAGAAAAATAAAGTCAGTTTAAATGACTTCACTCTTCTTCGTCTTCTTCTTCTTCATTCGTGGGCTGTAGGACCGGCACGGTTGGCCTAGTGGTAAGGTTGGCCTAGTGGTAAGGTTGGCCTAGTGGTAAGGTTGGCCTAGTGGTAAGGTTGGCCTAGTGGTAAGGTTGGCCTAGTGGTAAGGTTGGCCTAGTGGTAAGGTTGGCCTAGTCACTAGTAGTGGTAAGGCGTCCGTCCCGTGATCGGTTCGAACCCCGGCCGGGTCATACCTAAGACTTTAAAATTGGCAATCTAGTGGCTGCTCCGCCTGGCGTCTGGCATTATGGGGTTAGTGCTAGGACTGGTTGGTCCGGTGTCAGAATAATGTGACTGGGTGAGACATGAAGCCTGTGCTGCGACTTTTGTCTTGTGTGTGGCGCACGTTATATGTCAATGCAGCACCGCCCTGATATGGCCCTTCGTGGTCGGCTGGGCGTTAAGCAAAACAAACAAACAAATGGGCTGTAGGGGCTCAATGGGCTGTGGGGGCTCGATCGAGCTTTTGCTGTTTTCGTGTGACAGTAGCTTTGTGTTACCTAGTGTCATGTTCCACTCAGGAGAAAAGGGATTACACCAATAGACGTTTTCTGGAAATAACTCTGTTGCGATTTACAAGCGTTGTGGAAGAGTTGCGCCCCTTAAGGCCTCGGACAGAAAGAACACACGTGGTCGACCAGTTAAAACCAACGATCGCAGCGAATAACTGATTCCGATATGCATGTCACTTTATGCAGTGTCCGCTCGATATGACCCCATTTCTTTGGAAAATATACACATCGGGGTTAACGATTTGTCCCGGCATTGCAGGATCGCTTATATTATTACCCCGAGTGATAGCCGACGACGTCAGTGACGGGTTTGCCTGCTTTAGGTCAAGGTCACGACAGCCGCGGAAAACTGACACGCGTGTTTAGCGATCGCTGCAGGCCATCAAATGATTCGTGGCTCCGATGTGCAGTTTTTGGAAGAAAAGGGCATCATATCGATTGGACACTGCATAACATTCACATCGGAGTCAGTTATTCGCTTCGATCCGGCGTTGGTTTTAACTGGTCGACCACGTGTTTCCTGTCAGAGGAAAGGGGCGCAACTCTTCCACAACGCTTATACATCCTGACAGAGTCATTTCTGAAAATGGTTTATTTCAAGTAACTTTAAGGAAGAACTTGTGTCATTTTCAAAGCTGAAATCGCATTATCCCCTCTATCTCTCTACTGATCTTCCTCTCTCTGTATATACGACGTATCTATCATCATCATCATCGTCATCATCATCATCATCATCATCATCATCATCATCATCATCATCATCATCATCATCATCATCATCATCATCATCATCCTCCTCTTGCTTTATCTGTATCTCTCGCTCTTGCTCTAACACTCTCTCTAATTCTTTCTCCGTCTTTCTGTCTCTTTGTTCTCGCTTCGTTTCCCTCCCCCCACTCTCTCTCTCTCTCTCTCTCTCTCTCTCTCTCTCTCTCTCTCTCTCTTTCTCTCTCTCTGTCTGTCTGGTTAGTTGTAGTTTCTGACTCTTTCTGTTCTTGTGTCACTCTGTTTCTCTCATTATTGTGTTTGTAAGCCAATCTTTTGCACCCCTCCCCCCTACACCCTAACCTTTGCTCGCTTTTCTGTTTTCTCCCCAGGTTTATTTTCGCTCCATAAAACTCATGCTTGGAAATGCAACACTTGTTATGCTATTTGCTCGCAGATCCCTATCTGAGCTATGTGTGCAACTGCTGAAAGAGTTACAGTTTGTTTTAATCAGTGACGGCATGTCTGCAGTATGTGTGTGCGTGTGCATGCGTGTGTACACGCGCGCCGCTCCAGCCTTTTTATACACGTGTCTTTGCCGATTCCGATTAAGAGGATGGGGGGAGGGGGGGTTGAGGGGGTGTTCTTAGGCGGATGTGGAGCGAAGGGCAAAGACGCACATGCAGCCAATATAAACTGCAGACCTTGCATATTTGAGGACAAATTGCGATGTTTCAGAATGAATGGCTTGCACCGGGCCTATCTTGATCTGGTTCGTATTGTTAATGTTTTTCTCCCTGTGAAACTGGAAGCAGAGTCACTCATCCGGAATCCTTTGAAATGGTTATAGACACGGTTGTATAGTTTCGTGTGTGGGGCCACGGTTGATAGGCACACACACATCATGGAAATGTATCGATACAAAAATAATCCGTTGCTTGTTGGGACTAGGTGCCGCCATTTGCTATTGATGAGAAAATGTGTGTGTGTGTGTGTGTGTGTGTGTGTGTGTGTGTGTGTGTGTGTGAGTGTGAGTGTGTGTGTGTGTGTGAGAGAGAGAGAGAGGGGCGTTTGTCCTTCGCTGGGGGTATGCAGTGCCTTGGCATTGCACTTCCACTTAATTGTTAATTTTGTCACCCTGTGAAACTGGACGCAGTCACTCATCCTGTATCCTTGGCAGTGGTTAGGGAAACAGACAGATAGACGGACAGACAGACAGACAGACAGACAGACAGACAGACAAGCCGACAGGAAGGGGGGTTGGGGGTAGGGTGACAAGCAAACAGTCAAGTCATGAATCTTCTACGACATGTTCAGTGTCCTAACTTAAGGCAAGCAGCTTCAACATAGAAGTCACAAAACAGACCTACCCCTGATGTTCGTGAAAGTCTTTACTGTAAAAAGGCAAGGCTGTTGACCTAACTGCTCACTGTACTGACTTGTATTTGTTATCGCCATGTGGTCAGCGTCCACCTACACCCTGTGGCCCCACTCACTGGGAGAAAACACAACAGTGGTGAAGTCAGTGCTCGCTTTTTGTGGACATTTCCGTTCTGTTATTATCGGGGGAGGGGGGGGGGGGGGAGGGGGGGGGAGGAGGGAGGTTTACGTGTAAGATGATTTAACATTCAAGAACTTCGTGACAATAAAAATTGAAACAACAAGGACAAAAACAAGGAAACAACGAAAACAACAACAACAACTCCACAAGATGAAGTTGAAAGAAAACAAGAAATTCCTCCGAGGTAGGAAAAACACCCCCGTCCTTACCATTCTCACTGCCACCAACTGAGAAGGTTATTTCCCTTTGACCATTAATATGTCCCTCTATAAGTCCTTGTAGAATCTTAATCCACCAATAACTCCCTAACCGTGTGTTTGACTGGTCCCAATTTTTGTAAGGACCGTCTCAGGAATGTATAGAACCTGTTCACCAAGTTTGGTGACGATCGGTCCGTTCATTCTTGAGATCTATATGCGAACACAAACACACAAACAAACAAACACATCGACCGAATCCTATACACACCCCTATACCGGGGGTGTAATAACGCTCGGTTCGTTCGAAGTAAGGGACATGTGCGGAGGATTATGATTGGGAAAAGCGGTCAAGGATACTCCGAATCGTGGTGTTTGAGTACCCCGAAGAAGGGAGTTGGTGGGGCACTTGACAAAGAAGCAAGACTTATGAGAACAAACCAGCATGCACTGCATTTTCTGACAACCGGCTTGCATGGCCTAACACGTCGCATTGTTACCCTTCCTGTTTTGAATACATACCATTGTTTATCAGCTTCCTGTTATAAGAGTGTACATTTTCGTTGTAATAACAATTGCGATTTTTGTAAGTGGAACTATATACATTTTTCAGCTTCTCATGTTGGCATACAGTTTCCCCCAATGGTGTACGTTGCATGTTCAAAGATTGCACCAAGTACGTTTTGTCGGTACTCTTCTTTAGATGGCATTTGATTTGATGTTTTTCTATAGTTATGTTGTGGACAAAGAAAGTTGTAAGTCGTGATTGTTGGTGATTTCAGGACTCAAAAGACTGTGAGGATTCTCAGTATGGTTGCTGTGCGGACGGAGTTACTGCTGCTTCCGGTCACAGTGGAATGGGATGTCCAAACACCAACTCTACCATCAGTAAGTGTGTGTGTGTATGTGTGTGTGTTGTGTGTGTGTGTGTGTGTGCATGTGTGCGCGTGTGTGTCTGTGTATGTGTATGTGTGTATGTGTGTATGTGTGTGTGTGTGTGTGTATGTGTGTGTAAGTGTATGTAAGTGTGTGAGTGTGTGTGTGTATGTGTGTGTGTGTGTGTATGTGTGTGTGTGTCTGTGTGTGTGTGTGTATGTGTGTGTGTGTGTGTGTGTTAGTGTCAGCTAGCCTGCTTGTTCAATCAGTCTTTGTATTCGTCTGTCTGTCTGCCTGCCTGTCTTTCTGCATGTCTCTTTCTGTGTGTGTTTGTTTGTGTTTGTACGAACATGCATGCGTGCGTGCGTGCGTACGTGCGTTCGAGAGTGTGTGTGTGTGTGTGAGTGTGTGTGTGTGTGTGTGTGTATCTAACGTTTCCCAGCTCTCGCATTGTCTGTAAAATTGACAGACGACCCGTCAGCTGTTACGGAAAGCGCGATCGTCGCGAATTCGGCCATGGTACATACAAGTTACCGCGCGCACGTGCTCGATCAGTCCTTCGTGTGGTCGGCAAATGTCAGTGTCGGTGCATGCGCGTGTGCTATCGTGTGCATGGCAGCTCTGTTTGATTTGATACGAGGACGAGAGAATGAAGAAAATGAAAAAATTGTCACGAACATCCCGCCATTGCTAGGAGGTTAAAGGTCGTGAGCTTAAAGATCAGCCTCGTCTTGGACACAGATGCAAACATTCTGAGACGTGACGAGGGCGCTGAGAGAGAGAGAGAGAGGGAGAGAGAGAGAGAGAGAGAGAGAGAGAGAGAGAGAGAGAGAGAGAGAGAGAGAGAGAGAGAGACATACACACACACACACATACACACACACACACACACACACACACACACATACACACACACACACACACACACACACACACATACACACACACACACACACACACACACAAACACACAGAGAGACAGATATAGACAGAGAGACAGAGTGAGACAGAGAGAGAGAGAGAGAGATATGTAGAGCAGGACTTTTCGTAGAATTAATTTACAGCTACGTAAATCTGCGAAATAAATTAAGCAACAAAATTCCCACGCCGCAACAGACTGCTGACTTTACTGTATGGTTTGCATCCGAATAGAAGGATACTTAAAAATATGCTGTGGCGTACATGTCACTTGCACTGGAAGGACAACATCTTTAAAACAACAAAGGGTTCAGAACACAGAGGGTAAAAACGCACAGGTCGAAACAGTGCAAGGAAACAGGTAGCGACACTGGCTGCCACTAACGGGATGTAGCAACAAGTGTCAACATATACATACGGCAGCACAGCGAAGATTGTTTTGCATAGATAAAACTATGGGTTTAACATTCCAGCGAACTTCACAGACGAGAGCGCCATCATAGCCATTTAGATGTTGTGTTTGGCAGAAAGTTGCCACGCTTGTTTGATGTTGAAGTGATGTTACAGGGTTGCGTCAGTTTGTTGTGCTCATGCTTAGGGCTCTGGCCCCCACAGCGTTTCCAGGATAGAACGGCGATGGCCTTTTGGATAACTGGTGCGGTTTTGTACACAGTGAAAAAGGTGTGGCTAGGCACTGCCTCCATCTGTGTGTCTGGAACTGTTCATTAGCCTCCTCTCAGAGTACAATATTTTGGTCTTTTTTTTATTTTTCACTCTCACGCGCAGTCAGCATTTGGATTCTCACTGCCTGGCTGCTATCATTTCATGGTGGCAATTCGTTGATGAATCAATTTCGTCAATAACTCACAATTGTGTCAAAAAGGAAACGACATTCATAGAATTTGTAGAAAACCCCCACCCTTGAATGGAAACAGCCAGGCAGTTTATTTTGGTCATGTATGCAAGTCGAGGGATTTTCTTATCCCGTGTAAAATCCTAGCCATCTGAGATGATGAGCCGAAGGGGGAACGACTGTGCCTGTAATTTCCAATCTTTCAGTATTTCCCCACATGTCAAATGAAGGAGCATTTCCCACCTTATTGGAATCAAGGGCGTGATAGTCTCCACACGTGCTCCTTGTCCACGTGTGTACTGTCCCGTGGGAAAACTTGCTTCAATAAAAGTGGATTCAATCTGTCCCCACCCATACCAACCCGCAAGAGTTATTTCCGGAAATCGTTTATTAACACTCCGCGGATATTACCGCTTGAACTTCCTTGACTGAAAAGTGTAGCTCCCCTCCCCCCCCCCTGTATCCTACACATGAGTTTGATACATATGACGACCTGACCTTTTGCAGAACGTGGCCGCCAACAAAAGAGGTTCCTGCAGTGACTGCCTCATCAGTCTCTCTGCCCTTTAACCCCCCCCCCCTCTCCGCCCGGCTCCCACCCGATCTCCTCACATACGCGCGCGCACACGCACACCTAAAATAGTAACACTCCACGGCTCTCTAGCTCCAGTTAACAGATATGTTCCTTTATAATGTGTGAACGATTTAGTATACCATCACAGATTTACAGATTTGTCTGCCTTTCCTGTCGACACATACAGGCACATTGTACGGTCTGGCTGCTCTGTATATGCAGGTTTGGAATTGTTTGCCGCTCAGTTTATTTTGATAATCTGCGTTAGGTGCATAATTAATTGAGCAAACATTCCTATCCGCTTAGAAAGCGCCCTCATAAGCATATTGCCAACAAGTTGTTAAAGTTACTGTCCTTGACACTTCAAGGCTCACGGAGCTCCCAGGGGTTTCATTCATGCCCGAGACATCTATCCATTTGAAAATATACCAAGTTTCATTGGTATTCTTGCAAGGAGTCAAAAACTACCATTTTTAGAACGAATCAATTTTCATCATTGTCCGGGCAGGAAAGCGTGGCCCTCGATCGGGCTTCAATGAGTTTGGCTTAGCGTCTCACATCCCTCCACTTGGTCACATACCAAAAATCAAAACCCTTGACTGTTTGCCGGGATGAGCGGATTTTTTTCTCTTTCGGATGAATTAATGCCTAAAACAAAAAGCCATCGGTTGCATTTACAAAATTGATCCTTCGAGAAGTTTGCCTTTTAGTTCCGTGTCTCTGCAAGATGCATTAGATTATTTTTGTCATTTTGTGAGCTGGGTGCTGTCCCAGCTAGCAAGCTTTCGTCGGCCGACTGACGATTTCAGTCGGGTGACGTCGTCAAATGTCGTGTGTCGACGTCCGTTGTCGCGCCGATATAGTTTGCCTGTGTGTAAAACTCGGCAAATGTACGTAATAAACCCCGACATCGGCCCGACGCAATGTTGCTGTCGATAAAAATATGCAGAGTTACGGGAGATAACAACTTGAATTTATTATCATTATTTTAACATTTGTTACGTCCCCTGTTCAAGCGTCGGGAACGGCGTGACATGACTCTGCAAATGCGAAACTAAATTATTCATATTTGTTGACTTTTTCACATAGGAGTAGGATAATTAATTGTAAGTTTTGTTTGTATATTTGCAATCAAATACAGCATGAGCTCAAACCATGAGTTTTACATTTTAAAAATACGCCATCATATATACTTGAAATACTCTTATAGCTTTCCTTACGGTACAAACAAGATTGAGTGTGAACATGGCCGGCTAGCTGCTACTTTCCCGCGTGACCGAAGTTTATTTGTTTTCTTAGTTCAAGTTAATATCGAAAGAAGAGACATTCTTGCGAATGTTGTACAGCACATTGATGATATGTTATCCGAGACGAATGTCGCCTCGGGATCTCAATCTGAGTGCTGGTCCCAGTGCCACGTGGTGGCGGTGATAGTTGACAAGTTAAAATTGTGTAGCCAAGGACGGATGGAAACCTACAGGTGTGTTCAAGCTGTTAACGTCAACTCGAGGTCAACCGACGGATCCAGCGAGTAAGTGATTTTGGTTTTTCTTGCTTTAATGTTAGTTTTGCTGTTATACAGTGGGGGGGGGGGGGGGGGGGGGGAGTACATACTGCTGTATCTGTATATGTAGATGTAGGTGTTTTGTCCTGTTACAGTGGGGGGGGGGGGGGGGGGGGGGTGGAGTACATACTCATGATACTGCTGAATCTGTAGCTGTAAGTGTGGTTTGCACTGTTACACTTGGGGGGTGGGGTGTATGTATACTGATGTATCTGTAGCTGTAGGTGTGTGTATTGCATTGTAACACTTGGGGGGGGGGGGTACATACTGATCTATCTGTAGCTGGTGGTGTGTTTTGCACTGATGCACACTTGGGGGGGGGGGGGGTGTGTACATACTGCTGAATCTGTAGCTGTAGGTGTGTTTTGCACAGTAACACTGGGGAGGGGGGGGGGTGTACATACTGCTGAATCTGTAGCTGGAGGTGTGTTTTGTACTGTTACACTTGGGGGGGGGGGGGGCGGTTGTACATACTGATGTATCTGTAGCTGTAGGTGTGTTATGTACTGTTACAGTAGGGGGGGAGGGGGGTTGAACATACTGCTGTATATGTAGCTGTAGGTGTGTTTTGCACACAGGGGGGGGGGGGGGGGGGGTTGAACATGTACTGCTGTATCTGTAGCTCTAAGTGTGTTTTGCACTCTACACGGGGGAAGGCGGTGGAGTGTTGTACATACTGCTGTAGGGAAGTTTTGTACTGTTACATTGGTGGGAGGGGGGGTGTACATAATTCTGAATCTGTAGCTGTAAATGAGTTCTGTACTGTTGCAGTGGGGGGGGGGGGGGGGTTGTACATACTGCTGTATCTCATAATCTGTAGCTGTAGGTGTGTTTTGCACTGTTACACGGGGGGGGGGGGGGGAGGGGGGGTTGAACACACTGCTGTATCTGTAGCAGTAGGTGCGATTTGAGCTGTTACAGTTGGGAGGGGGGGGTGTACATACTGCTGTAGCTGTAGGTGTTTTTTACACTGTTACACTTGGATTGGGGGAGGGTTGTACACACTGCTGTATCTGTAGGTTTGTTTTCCACTGTAACACTGGGGGGAGGGGGGGGTTGTACTGCTGTAGCTGTAAGTGAATTTTGCACTGTTACATTTGGGGGGGGGGGGGGGGTGGTACATACTGCTGTATCTGTAGCTGCATGATATACTGCTGTAGCTGTACGGGGAGGGGGGGTACATACTGCTGTAGCTGTTAGTGATTTTTGACTCACATGCGAAGCAAAAGTGAGTCTATGTACTCACCCGAGTCGTCCGTCCGGACGTCCGGAAAACTTTAACGTTGGATATTTCTTGGACACTATTCAGTCTATCAGTACCAAATTTGGCAAGATGGTGTATGATGACAAGGCCCCAAAAAACATACATAGCATCTTGACCTTGCTTCAAGGTCAAGGTCGCAGGGGCCATAAATGTGTTCTAAAAAACAGCTATTTTTCACATTTTTCACATTTTCTCTGAAGTTTTTGAGATTGAATACCTCACCTATATATGATATATAGGGCAAAGTAAGCCCCATCTTTTGATACCAGTTTGGTTTACCTTGCTTCAAGGTCAAGGTCACAGGAGCTCTTCAAAGTTGGATTGTATACATATTTTGAAGTGACCTTGACCCTGAACTATGGAAGATAACTGTTTCAAACTTAAAAATTATGTGTGGCACATGTTATGCTTTCATCATGAGACACATTTGGTCACATATGATCAAGGTCAAGGTCACTTTGACCCTTATGAAATGTGACCAAAATAAGGTAGTGAACCACTAAAAGTGACCATATCTCATGGTAGAAAGAGCCAATAAGCACCATTGTACTTCCTATGTCTTGAATTAACAGCTTTGTGTTGCATGACCTTGGATGACCTTGACCTTGGGTCAAGGTCACATGTATTTTGGTAGAAAAAATGTGTAAAGCAGTTCTTAGTATATGATGTCATTGCTAGGTTTAGTTGTTTGACCTTGACCCTGAAGGCCAAGGTCATGTAAAGGTCAAGCATGTGAGTCGTATGGGCTTTGCCCTTCTTGTTTATACTGCTGTAGCTGTACGGGGAGGGGGGGTATACTGCTGTAGCTGTTACAACTTAGTGATTTTTGCACTGTTACAGGGGGGGGGGGTGGAGTACATACTGCTGAATCTGTAGCTGTAAGTGTGGTTTGCACTGTTACACTTGGGGGGTGGGGTGTACATACTGATGTATCTGTAGCTGTAGGTATTGCATTGTAACACTTGGGAGGGGGGGTACATACTGATCTATCTGTAGCTGTAGGCGTGTTTTGTACTGTTACACTTGGGGGGGGGGGGGCGGTTTGTACATACTGATGTAGCTGTAGGTGTGTTATGTACTGTTACAGTAGGCGGGGAGGGGGGGGGGGGGTTGAACATACTGCTGTATCTGTAGGTCTAGGTGTGTTTTGCACTCTACACGGGGGAAGGCGGTTGAGTGTTGTACATACTGCTGTATCTGAAGCTGTAGGTATGTTTTGTACTGTTACAGTGGTGGCAGCGGGGGGAGGGGGATGTACATAATTCTGAATCTGTAGCTGTAAATGAGTTTTGTACTGTTACCGTGGTGGGGGGGGGGGGGGTTGTACATACTGCTGTAGCTGTAGGTGTGTTTTGCACTGTTACTAAGGGGGAGGGGAGGTGTACATACTGCTGTAGCTGTAGCTGTAAGTAATTTTTGCACTGTTACACTTGGGGGGTTGTATATATACTGCTGAATCTGTTGCTGTAGGTGTGTTTTATACTGTAATACTGAGGGGGGGGGGGGGTGTATACGGCTGTATCTGTAGCTGTAGGTGTGTTTTGTACTGTTACAGTGAGGGCGGTAGGGGCGGGGGGTTCTACATACTGCTGTATCTGTAGCTGATGTGTTTTGCACTGTTACACTGGGGGGGGGGGGGGGGGGTTGTACACACTGCTGTATCTGTAGGTTTGTTTTCCACTGTAACACTGGGGGGAGGGGGGTTATACTGCTGTAGCTGTAAGTGAATTTTGCACTGTTACACTTGGGGGGGGGGGGGGGTGGTGGTGGTACATACTGCTGTATCTGTAGCTGCAGCCAGCAAGACATTAGCGGCCGATAGTCGGCCGAACACCCTTCAAAAAGTCGGGCAGGTGACGTCAAAAGATACGACGCGGGTGTTGGCCCGACTAACTTTTGCAAAGAGGCAACGAGGAGGCCGACAGGCGGCCGAACACCTGTACTATGGCGGCACGCATCCGGTCCGATGTTAATCGGCCCGATGGCTTGTTGGACCTGCGGCCCGACACCTTATGCCGAAATCGTCCTGATGTCTTCCCGCTGAAATCGATATCTTCCCGATGTCGGCATAAGGTGTCGGACCGCAGGTCAAACAAGTCATCGGGCCGATTAACATCGGACCGGATGCGTGCCGCCATAGTGCAGGTGTTCGGCCGCCTATCGGCCGCCTCGTTGCCTCTTTGCAAAAGTTAGTCGGGCCAACACCCGCGTCGTATGTTTTGACGTCACCGGCCCGACTTTTTGAAGGGTGTTCGGCCGATTATCGGCCGCTAATGTCTTGCTGGCTGGGTGTTTACAGGCCTTGTCTGTCTGTATTATTTTTTTGAAAGTTTTGGCGCAGACAGAGCGATAATCTGTCGCCACATCCGACCTGTGAGGGGAAGGCTTTGCTGGCAGCGCTGTAATGGTCGATCCAACACGTCACCTTGGCTCGCTGTACGGAGAAATCGCGAAGACAACACGGGCCCTTGAAGCCGATGCGAAAACAAGGATCAGGGGCAACGACATACAGACTCACGTTTTGAAACATTTTGACTTCAAGTTGTGTAAAATGAGTTCAGGGAAAAGTTCTTTGAATTTTAAAGAAACACATTTCAAAGTTAACGCCTGTCATGTACAGAAGTCTATTCGTTTTACCCCTCACGAAATGAACGACGTATAGTTTTAACGCCTGAACATCGGAGTTTGTTCTTACCGAAAATAAGAAACATGATTGAGGCAGCTACTGTCACATGATCTTTTGTCTTTTCCAGCAGCACTGTATACTATGGTGTTTTGGCCGAATGAAACGGCTTCTACAGGTGGACAATGTCACTTTAACACAGCGTTCTCAACCACAAATGTATTGTCCTCGGCCGATCATCGTACGGTCTGACACTGTAGGCATTGCTGTAGGGTTAGAGGCAGGATTTGCCACTGCCGGAGAATACATCAGCACGTGACGGCGTCACGCAACTGGCGAGAGACATCACTGGTTGCACTCAGCCGTTTCTAACCTTGGCTGGCTCCCTGTAAAAGCGTGAAGACTTGGACGCCGTTTTACGGTATATGCGCCGCAGGCCGTTTTGTGCGTCGCGCGGGATTTTGCCGAGTGGCCACACATCGACGACTTTTTTCACAACGCGGTATCAGTGGAGCGGAAGCGTCAAGGTCACCTGACAGGAAGGTCAACACTCTTGCGGTAATTTGCTAGCCGCCATGTTGTGCTTAGAGTCTACCCACAATCCAACTCGATTTGACGGTTGACGTCATCGCTCTGGTTTTCTCTGATTGGTCAAATTTCCGTCGTTCTATTTCTGTGTCAGAGAAATTAGAACACGCTCTATTCTGTCTGCAGATAACGCTTCGCGATCATAGCCCGCCGCGGCGTGCCCCGCGGGACCGTTTTGAGCATAAGTCAAATGTGGACAGGGTCAGCCAGGAGTGTCTGGACAGGCCTTTAATGGTTTATTGCGTCGCTGTGTCTGACCCTTTTCTTATGTCTTTTGCTGTTGTTGTCGGTCAGTCTTAGTCTGCAAGATGTCGAGACTTTCACGCCGGTAAAGACGTTATGCCATACGCGAAGAAGAAAGAGCAGTTCGACTACTTGGCGTACATCCATCGACGAGCATTAAATTTGTCCATGTTGGCGTTTTTGACTCGATACTGTCAAATGACAATTTGATTTGTGTCTGCTCACGCTTTTTGAAAGTCCCATTTCCACGTCGTCGTGGAATTTTGGTGTCACTCGTTTTAAACAGTTTTTCAGAAGTACAAATTATTTTTATTTTGAAATATTCAACCAATCGAGTGTAGTCATGCATCGCCAGTTCACTGAACTCCCGACCGCACGTGCAAAGAGTTTTAGAAAAAAAAGTTTCAGGCGACCCCCGACGGCGGCATCATCACCTGTCCTGGCAAGTTCAGTCATCCAGAAACAACGGAGGACGTAAACATCCTCGGCAGACATCGTTGACCGGGTCCCCGCTGCGCCGCGGCTGCATCTGTGCTCGTCTGTTTGGTTCGCAGACTAGATGACACAATGAGATTTCACGATTTAGCATCGCAGACATGACCTCGCGTGAAGGTACAATAAGATCGCGATGTGTGGTCATGATGTGAGACAGAGCTGAGCACATTGATACGCGCTCCTGTGTTTCTTGACCGTACTAAGAAAAGAGGCGGGGCGGGGCGGGGTAGGGCGGGGAAGATACACGGGGGTTTATAAACCAAAACACGCACGCACACACGCACACAGACACATACACACACATTTATAGACAAGCAACTAGACAGACACACAGACACACATACACACACACACACACACACACACACACACACACACACACACACACACTCATAGTACATGTACAAACAGTTTGCTCATTATTCTCACAAAACTAGTACCCTACCACACTAATCTAAGTTAAAACAAATAAAGAAAAGTAAGAGAAATGTGTGTGTGGGACGGCGGGTAGTTGTGAGCAGGCTTGGGCTCCATTATCATTCTGGTTGATATAATAGTCAGCGTGACATTTTTGTTCCCTGTAGGAAATCATCATCGGGGCGAAGAGAGAGACCCTCAAGTGTGTTCACGGTGTCAGTTTAGCTGCGTTGTGATGTGGTGGGTGATTGACTTTTAGCTGCCGTGGTATATGGGTTTCTGAGACGGACTGATATTATCTTAGTTACTGTGATGTTGGCTTGATTCTATACGTTGTATGGCCTGATTCTATACGTTGTATGGCCTGATTCTATACGTTGTATGGCCTGATTCTATACGTTGTATGGCCTGATTCTATACGTTGTATGGCCTGATTCTATACGTTGTATGGCCTGATTCTATACGTTGTATGGCCTGATTCTATACGTTGTATGGCCTGATTCTATACGTTGTATGGCCTGATTCTATACGTTGTATGGCCTGATTCTATACGTTGTATGGCCTGATTCTATACGTTGTATGGCCTGATTCTATACGTTGTATGGCCTGATTCTATACGTTGTATGGCCTGATTCTATACGTTGTATGGCCTGATTCTATACGTTGTATGGCCTGATTCTATACGTTGTATGGCCTGATTCTATACGTTGTATGGCCTGATTCTATACGTTGTATGGCCTGATTCTATACGTTGTATGGCCTGATTCTATACGTTGTATGGCCTGATTCTATACGTTGTATGGCCTGATTCTATACGTTGTATGGCCTGATTCTATACGTTGTATGGCCTGATTCTATACGTTGTATGGCCTGATTCTATACGTTGTATGGCCTGATTCTATACGTTGTATGGCCTGATTCTATACGTTGTATGGCCTGATTCTATACGTTGTATGGCCTGATTCTATACGTTGTATGGCCTGATTCTATACGTTGTATGGCCTGATTCTATACGTTGTATGGCCTGATTCTATACGTTGTATGGCCTGATTCTATACGTTGTATGGCCTGATTCTATACGTTGTATGGCCTGATTCTATACGTTGTATGGCCTGATTCGTCTCATCACGTGCAGGCTGGAAGAATCTGATTTTTTGCCTCAGCACCCGAGGATAATCACGTTCCTGCATTATATTGACACTGTGAAAAGGGGGGGGGGGGGGGAGGGGGGATTATCTTCTATATATATATACGACTTGTGTCTGTGTGTGTGTGTGTGTGTTTGAGTGTTTGATCGCCATGCACGGCCAAAGTTCTCGATGGATCTGCTTCAAATTTGGTGTCCATATTCAGATACACCCGAAACAAAATCTGGTCGATGAGATATTTCAATACGTGCTCTCAGCGCGCAGCGCAAACCGATTTTGGTTTTTTTTTCGGGATCAAGTACCATAACTCTTCCTTATCTTCTCCGTGTTTTCAGCGTTTACCTCCCTTCCTTCGTATGGTGCAGTACAGTATTAGGGGCATCTTCGGATATTCCCGGCGTTGTTACTATTTTTAGAAGGTCACCGCAGTGTCCAGAACGCTTTCCTTGGACCCGTAAGTTGTCCTCACTGTAAAAGTGCAAAGGTCGAATCAATTTATAGCCACGCGAAAAATACACTGTCATCTATCTCTATATATTTATACATATAGAAAGATATATACGGCTTCTGTGTGTGTGTGTGTGTGTGTGTGTGTGTGTGTGTGTGTGTGTGTGTGTTTGTGTGTGTCTGTAGAAAACACCTGTGGACTGTAGAGTTCTGTTTGTGATGTGGTATGGCTGCTTTTCTGAGTCTGTATGTTCTGACCTTCCTCTGAGAAGCCATAACAGACTAAAAAGGGCTTAGAGATAAGCTCTAAATGTTTCATTCCTGTGTGAGTGGACTTCGCCTCCAAAGGTGATTATGGTGATTCGGCACTCGATTACATTCGGCGTCGTCATCATGAATGGGACTCGACATGATATGATCATGAATGGCATCATGGTCACTTAATCATTTTCGTGCTGTTCCCATTCCACGAATCTGGGAGGGACCTAAGCTTGGAGGATCCATGGTTCGGTTCATACAAACGGAGGGCGGGTGTGACAGGGAGACTACCGCCGCCCTTCACAGCAGACCAGACTCTGCAGAGTTGTGCGCCTTAGAAGTTGTGAGATATTTATAGCTCTTTATCGCTCGCAAGGCAACACCTGTGGATTGTAGAGTTCTGTTTGTGATATCGTAAATATTCTGCATCAAATTTGGTGGGCATATTCAGGTGGACCCCGGGCACAAACTGGTGGATAAAAACCGGCGGCCGGGTATTCCTCTAGTTTAATTAATAGTTTCCTTCGTTTGCTAATTATGGATGGTGGATAAACGACTGCAGGAAGGTATCTTAAACAAGAATGCTATTTTAAGATATGATAAGCAAGGGAAGTAAGCGATGTAAATACATACGACTTCCTTAATGAAGTAAATGAGAGTTATGGGGAACCAGTCTCCTAGCACCCGCAGAGAATAACAAACATTGAAATGAACTCGGTATACATTTAAAGCGCTTACTTCCCTTTGAATGCAAAAAGGAACTCAGGAAGAAGCAGGCGATTTTATACTCGGTACGTCACATGTCTCTATTCTGCTGTACAGGCTGATCAGCAAAGCGGATTTCTGTATCAATTACACAGACAGTAAAGTGTCGGTATTCCGGCTTATTCCTCTGTCGTGCTCATGTGCATCTCTCAGTGCTAGAATGAATGAAAATGTCAGTCAGTGTAGTAACACATCTGTACTTCAAGCAGCAGAGTCAGGTAGACAGGTAGACTCAGGAGAGGTAGACAGGTAGACTCAGGTAGACAGGTAGACTCAGGTAGACAGGTAGACTCAGGTAGACAGGTAGACTCAGGTAGACAGGTAGACTCAGGTAGACTCCGGTAGACTCAGGTAGACTCCGGTAGACAGGTAGATTCAGGTAGACTCAGGTAGACTCCGGTAGACAGGTAGACTCAGGTAGACAGGTAGACTCAGGTAGACAGGTAGACTCAGGTAGACAGGTAGACTCAGGTAGACTCAGGTAGACAGGTAGACTCAGGTAGACAGGTAGACTCAGGTAGACAGGTAGACTCAGGTAGACAGGTAGACAGGTAGACTCCGGTAGACTCAGGTAGACAGGTAGACTCAGGTAGACTCAGGTAGACAGGTAGACTCAGGTAGACAGGTAGACAGGTAGACTCCGGTAGACTCAGGTAGACAGGTAGATTCAGGTAGAAAGGTCGAGTCAGCGAGAGTCAGGGGGAAGTAGGTGAACCCGTCCAGACATTGACCTTCCAGGTGAGAGACACAAAACACATCACCCACAATACAAGGGACATAGAGGAAGGTTGAGATGTGTGTGTGTGTGTGGGGGGGGGGGGGGGGGTGAGGGAACGTATGTGTAGTTGTGGGCGGGGATGGGGTGGGGTAGGGGGGATGAATTGGGATGTAAGAAGAGGAAGCAGAGGCGATTACATTGACTGATTTGCTGAGGTCGGAAGTTGAAGTCAGTTGTGGTTGCCAGTGTCAGTGTCAGTGTTTAACTGCTTTAAAGAGGAGGTGTGTATTTGTGTGTGTGTGTGTGTGTGTGTGTGTGTGTGTGTGTGTGTGTGTGTGTGTGTGTGTGTGTGTGTGTGTGCCGTGCGTGTGTGTTTGTGTGCGTACGTGTGTGTGTATGTGTGTGTTTATGTGTGTGTGTGTGTGTGTGTGTGTGTGTGTGTGTGTGTGTTTGTTTGTGTGTGTTTGTGTGAATGTGCGAATAAATAAACAAACAACTGTCAGTGGCGGGAGTAGGGGGTCAGATTTCATGTTGTGGCGGCGCTGTGTTTGTTCATGTGGTGTGTTTCTGAACTTGGAAACAAGGTCAAGTTTACTTTACTTGTAAATGTCTCGTTCAAAAAGGCATATGGTTAGTAACCTTTGAGCCGAAAATGCTTCACCGTCAAACAGAGGCAGCATGCGTGACCCAAGTTTTCATTTCTGCTGACAACGCATTTAAAAAAAGTATGCTGAAAAAAACTGCGTGTCGGAGGAAAAAGACCGCAGCTCATTGCTGTTATAAATGTCAAAATATTTGATGAATCGCAGAATTGTAAAGCTCTTCTATAATTGTGTAAGAAATAAAAGAAATGCATGTGAGCTTGCTATAGTCTTGTATTTATAACCAGTCGGTGCAAATATGATGTATGACACTCGATGATATGTAGTTGACAGAGCGTTAAACTTCTATCAATCAAGTGTGGATAACTGCTGATGTATCTCCTTCCTGTGTATATCCTTGTGTCGTCAAACCGTGAACAGCGAAACAACCTCGTATGAGGGCGTAATTTACTAGTCGTTTTTCTGTCGAATTATACGTTATGATGGATGTGTTTTCTATAAAGAGGGGCAGCGTATCTTTTTTTGTTATTATGCTATTTGTGTGAAACGCTTTGCTTTGTTCTTATGGAATGAAGTGTCAGTTTTGAAAGGCGGCGAAGTTAGTGTGTCAGGGCGAAGTTTAAAAGTGCATGCAGCTGCTATTGGCCGTGTTCTTCTTCTCTTTAGCACATCAGTACATATTGTTAAAGGGTTACTATCAAGCTGACCGTTCAGGGGAAGTTTCTGGCGAATTTGACGAATCTAAAGAATGTGGGTAATCCACTGTCCCTTAATCTAGACGAACACGGCGCGATTTGCTTGAAAACGCACCACAAGTGTGGTAAATAATTAAATCAAAGTGAGGGAATGCGCTTCAGGGCGCTGCCTCTCTCAGGTGTTAGAAACAAAAAGTAGTCCAGAAGCTCCTACTGGCGGAAGAACAGGGGTGCCATCTATGACGCGGCCACTGGTAACGTTCATCAAGTAACTCAGTAGTTCATCAAGTAACTCAGTAGTTCATCAAGTAACTCAGTAGAAGTAACCCTAAAAGAGTGGTCTTTCTTTACGGCATTGAATTAAAGCTTTTAAAACACTTTCTTTTGCAAAGTGAAGGCAGTTCTCCTACGCGGTAGCATTATTTATAACGTAGAATCTTGTGGTAGGCCGATAAGTTTGGAAACGATCTGATGGCCTTTTTACTTATTAGGTATCATCCCTTTCAAGATGCCCTCCTGTTCCTGTATATTAATTTGTCGACACTTTCCTTCTTCTTCTTCTGCGTTCGTGGGCCGAAACTCTCTCGTACACTCATGTTTTTGCGCGAGATGGTTTTAACGTGTATGGCCGTTTTTACCTCCGCCATTCAGACAGCCATTTGGGATGAATGCCGAATGTTTTTATGTTCATTTAGCCCACCGAACTCTGACATGGATTACGGGATCTTTTCGGTGCGTACTATGTCTTGTGCTTGCGTGTACAAACGAAGGGGATTAGGCACTAGCAGACACTACCACTGTACTCAGAGAGCACTCAGGCGGTTCATTTTTGGTATGTGACCAAGTGGAGGGATGGTCTTACCCCATGGCAAAGCCTGGCCTGATCTGACACAGCGAAGCGAACTGTTTCGACGATGCGGAGTTGCTCTTGAAATGAAATACGGTCAGTCCTGCATTTGCAAACATACCAAAATGAACGGCTTGGCTTCGTGAATGACACCTATACACGTTTGATGTTGCGCAATTCATTCAGACCGTGCAGAGAAAGCCGCAAGACTGTTGAGTTTTGGTATGTGTTCAAATGGAAGGGTGCTCTTATTCCATGTACAAGCATGGACGGATGTGTGGTGGTTGACATGATAGTCTACACGGGAAGGAGAGAGAAGGAGAGTGCCTTTAACAAAAATATATCTTGGTGTAGGGTAACCCGACCGACCCTATTTTTTTTCCCGCCGACCCTAAAACTTTTTTTTCATTTCTCAAAAATCCCACCAACTTTTGGCACATTTTGCCATCCATACCGAGACTAAGGGATGTAAACTCCTTTAAAATCGACTAAATTAAAAATATAAAAAAACCGACCTACCGACCCTATCTTTTTTGGTCACGTTACCCTAAACCAACATATTATATTTTTGTTTGGCCTAAACTTCGCGTGCTCAGTGTTCCGAACCTTTTTTTACGAGAATGATTTATAGCGATTCAGTCTACTGTACATGAATGTAACACAAAGAGACAAGCTCCAATTTCACGCTAAATCGAGATGATAGATGGAAAAAAGGTCTACATTTAAACACAAAAAAGTTGGGCAAAAGGAGGGCGGTGTTGACACGCAAGGGGATGTCAAACATACATTTGAAACTACTGCACAGCTTCTGGTTCAATGATGATCGAGTGGGAAGTGTTGCAACAAAGCGCAGAAAAAAATACATGCATTGCTGACTATGCGTGATAGTGGTATATTTTGCTTTCTGCAAAAGAGAGATTCAGAGATTATCAAACTGGTTCAATAATGATCGAGCGGGAAGTGTTACAACTAAGTACAGAAAGAAACACTCTTGATTTTGTGGCTGCCAAGGGCTCCCCAAAGTGCGCGTCCTTGCGTCCTACACGCACTAGACGCCGAAAACACGTACTAGAAATATATGGAGGGGGTCCCTGGACGCACTAGATTTCAAAAGAGCGGGTCCCAGGACGCACTAAATTTCCTTTATCGTGCGTACCGTAGATACCATTTTCAGACTGCAATCAACACTTCGCACTATACGTGACCACAATGTTTTATAAGTACACTGGGACTTTTCGGCTTTTGGACCCTTGTGACCCTCTAAAATACTGCAGTGGGGGTCCATGGACCCTCTAAAATTTAAAAGTGGGGGTCCCGGGACGCACTAGGAGGGGCGTCCGTGGGGAGCCCTGCAAAAAGTGCCTGTGTATGACATATTGCATTGTGTGATACGATCGGGAAAAGAGAGATTCATAGATTATTACACTGGTTCACTCAATAGAAGGAAAAGTCTGATAGAGAAGAAAAAGAGAATAGATAGACAGAGTTGATATCACAGAAATAGAAGTATTACAAACCAAAGGAAGAAAATGTCGACGAGAGAAAGACAAAAAGCAATGACATGGAAACAAAACAAGTTCTGCAGCAGGGGCAATAATCATCAAAGACAACATAAATCAGGAGGATGAAAGAAAAGACAGAGAAAAATCAGTATCAAATATGAATAATGGGGGTAGGATGAGGCGCATAAGAAGCCATTACAGCAGAACTGTGAAGGAACGTAGAACAATTTCGTCAACAAAACGATTATGCAAAGAGAAGGAGAAAAACTGAGAAAAAAAGAAGAGACGACGCACAATTCAACTTTACGATGATATAAAGACAGGGAGAAAAACTGCAAAAATGAGAAGAAATGGCAAATGGCTGAGACTGAAGAAGAATCGCAGGTTGTTGCGCCCCAGGGAATATCATACCCACCGCCACAACACCCATAGCCCTACACTATTCGACACATGGCGTTGATGTAGCTGGAACTTATTTTCCCCCTAAAACATCCCACTCTGGCAACGGATTACCAGAAGTAACCGCATGCGAATCAAATCCAGAAAGGATTCACGCGCCTTTCCTTGTGTGAAAACATTGTATCATCATTGGCAACGCGTCAGAGTCAGCCAAAAACACATGTCGAACAGATGCCCGTTTCTTTCAGGCAAGAGAGGCTAGGAAGCTAGCCGCTTGCTTGGCGAGTGGGCGAGAGAAACTATGAAACGGTTTTGTGCAAGGCAAAACTCCTGTCCAATTACATCATATAATTGATCAAAAGCAAATTGTACATACACAAGGCACGAATTAATCGCAATTGACATTTTCCGGGAAATAACTCTGTCAGAACTTGCAAGCGTTGTGGAAGAGTTGCGCCCCACTTTAGTGAGTCACACAATAACACGTGGTCGACCAGTTAAAACTTGCAATCGCAGCGAATAGCTGACTCCGATGTGTATGTTCTGCAGTGTCATCATATCGAACGGACACTGCATGACATACACATTGGAGTCAGTTATTCGAAGCTTATAAAGCTGACTATTGCGATTGCTGGTTTTAACTGGTCGACCCCGTGTAATTGTTTGACTCACTACGCTTGGAAATCGTTACAAAGTTCATAATTCCGAACATCGTCAATTGGTTAACAACGAAAGTGTCGCCAGTGATGTGCCAACGGTGTTGCAAGCTGTGAAGCCAACAACTTTTCTCAGGCGAGCACCTGCAAAGAGACAATCGCTAAATCCTTGCCTTTCTCTCGGCGATTACGGTTCCCAAGAAACGCCACTGCCTAGCTTTACTCTTCTGTA
Organism: Littorina saxatilis; assembly: GCF_037325665.1. Taxonomy (NCBI): domain Eukaryota; kingdom Metazoa; phylum Mollusca; class Gastropoda; order Littorinimorpha; family Littorinidae; genus Littorina; species Littorina saxatilis. The sequence goes on from NC_090261.1 coordinate 67,984,406, forward strand.
GGAAACGGGGATCAATCCGCAACATGGAAAAGTGGCCCGGATCACCGGGAGACAATCCAGCTTGCTTCCTTCCGGTTCCGGTGAATGTGTGGCCCCGAGCTTTCCCCCGACTCGGCTGTGGGTTAAACTGTTGCCACATTGTTGCCAGTTGTGGAAGCACGTTGCCACCGTCAGGGTGATATCCCGAGGGTCGAGGTCCTGCCCCGTCAATGTGTTTTATCTTGCCTTGCTTTGCCAGAGCATGCGAGGGAAGGTTACGATTGTAGAAGAAGGTTACGATATATACTGTATTGTCGGAACAAGAGAAGCTTGTAGCAAAGTGTGTGTGTGTGTGGGGGACGGGGGTGGGGGTACTGTTCTCGGTTGGGGTGGATTTGAATGTTTCTGGCTTTGTGATTTTTTTTATAGCAGTTTATATGCCTATCTGTCATCTTCCTAAACTGTTTCATCAATAAGCTATGACAAAGATGATCGAATAACCTTGCAGTAAATAGAAAATAAGCACGGTGGGTCTGAATTATATGTTATGGCCTACATTTAAAAACAACGGTCCTTGGAATGGAGCCATATGCCACCAGTCAATGCGCGCATCCAACGCTTGGCATAACTATTAGTTTAAAACTGTAGAAATGTGGAAATGGTATCACCTTTGTTACCCAGGCAAGTCATCACCTGTCTTACACTTCTGAAAAAAGGAAATCCCTAATGATGCAATCGTTAGAGGAAGCTCAAAAACTCTTTTGTACTGCAGCATTCTTACCTTTCTGAATGCACAAGAAATACAACGAAAATGAAACAAGCCGTAGAAGCACTGGGATAATGCTTTGCGTGTAAGTAATTGGTTAAACAGACAGGAAACTGAGGGTAAATGATGCACTTAAGAAGAATTAACGCCAGAAAAGTTTCAACTTCGTTCTCAACTCAAACGGTGCGTGATTCCACTTTGGTGTGTGAGGTTATTTCTATACATGTGAAACGAAAGAGAAACGTATGAACCCTATCAGGAAAAGCCCAACGTCACTCAGTAGCAAACATGAATTTTCATTTAGGATACCACCACGATAACTGACCGAATCTCCTGACCTCATGTGGCCGTTGCATTAATTACTTGAAGTGACCGCTCCGATGTGACCACTTCCGTTGCGAGCAAACACGATTGCGGGTGTGACCCCATAAGGCCACTGCGCGTGCTTCCGGTCAGACGCAGCAATTGGTCTTGGTCGGCCTCGGTTACAGCGCCTTTCGAACGAGATGATGAACGAGATTTGGGATTACTAAGACTAAACTGCTTTGATTCCTCCGAATTTTGTTTGACCCAAGTAAATGACCGGAGCATCTGTTGACCTGATGATTTGCGTATACGACGCTATCAGTGGTCAAAACATTGGTCAGTGAACGGCCCCAACTATTCATCCCATAAATCTTGTAAGCAGGACTCGCGCTTTTCCCATGACCTCCAGAGGGAGTACATGAATGCGTACACAATTTCTCATTCTTTGTAAATTGTAGGTTAGTGGTTTTTTTTACTTATCGTTCAATGCCTAGCTTGCAGTAAGTGCTAGAACTTACAATAATGCGATTTTAATGCGTGCCTTTGGAATGAAATATTAACTGACGAGATGGTAAAAACACTTGCAAAGTGCATACGTGGTAGATTTCGCCACGAGATAAAGATTACAAATTAATAGACAAGCAAGAAAGCAGTCCAATGTATCCCATGCACAAGAATGGAATCACAGTATAAGAAATGTTACCTCTTTGACGTAGAAAGCCAAGTGTGTTAAAAAAAAAAAAACAAGTCGCGTAAGGCGAAAATACAACATTTAGTCAAGCTCAGTCGAACTCACAGAATGAAACTGAACGCAAAGCATTTTTTCCGCAAGACCGTACACTCGTAGCATCGTCTGTCCACCGCTCGTGGCAAAGGCAGTGAAATTAACAATATAGAAAAGCGCGGTAGCGGTTGCGCTGAGGAGGATAGCCCGCTTTTCTATATCTCTATTCTTTTTAACTCTCTGAACGTGTTTTTAATCCAAACATATCATATCTATATGTTTTTGGAATCAGGAACGGACAAGGAATAAGATGAAATTGTTTTTAAATCGATTTCGGAAATTTAATTTTAATCATCTTTTTTCTATTTTAAATTTTCAGAGCTTGTTTTTAATCCGAATATAACATAACTATATGTTTTTGGAATCAGAAAATGATGAAGAATACGATAAACGTAATTATGGATCGTTTTATAAAAAAAATAATTTTAATTACAATTTTCAGATTTTTAATGACCAAAGTTATTAATTAATGTTTAAGCCTCCAAGCTGAAATGCAGTCCGGCCTTTGTCGAAGATTGCTTGGCCAAAATTGCAATCAATTTGATTGAAAAATGAGGGTGTGACAGTGCCGCCTCAACTTTTACAAAATGCCGGATATGACGTCATCAAAGACATTTGTCGAAAAAATGAAAACAAATTTCTGGGGATATCATACCCAGGAACTCTCATGAAAAATTTCATGCAGATCGGTCCAATAGTTTACTCTGAATCGCTCTACACACACACACACACACACACACACACACACACACACACACATACACCACGACCCTCGTCTCGATTCCCCCCTCTATGTTAAAACATTTAGTCAAAACTTGACTAAATGTAAAAAAAAGTCACGTATAATTTTTCTTGTTTAAATTCGTCAACTCTGCACAAACTGTACTTATTTTGAAACAGAAGATGAACTAACTTCGTGTGTGGGAAGTACGGGTGCGCACTAAAGAAGCTCCATTTATTCAGTGAGTTCAGAGTTGTTCGCAGTGTCCGACACACACGAGCGTGACACTGAGTACCGTGTCTGAGGACATCGGTCAAACGCGTGCATCGTCACGCAAACATCTCACACCAAAGGAAACCGGACACGACTACCTGTGTGGGAAGCTTACTTACCCACATTTGAACAACCGAAAGACGAAAAAGGGACAGATCGAAAGAAAGATTTGAGAGAGAATAATTGAGAAAAGACGTCCACAATTCAATAACAATTTTTTTTAAACTTCGAAACTGGAGAGACGCAGAAAGAAAACAAGAAAGAAAGGAAGGAAGTGCAATTCGACGGGCGCAGTGGCGTGGTGGTAAGACGTCGGCCCCCTAATCAGTAGGTCGTGAGTTGGAATCCCGGTCGCTGCCGCCTGGTGGGTTAAGAGTGGAGACTTTTCCGATCTCCTAGTGACTTAACTCCTTTCGTGTGTACACGCAAGCACAAGACCAAGTGCGCACGGAAAAGATCCTGTAATCCATGTCAGAGTTCGGTGGGTTATAGAAACACGAAAATACCCAGCATGCCTCCCCCGAAATCGCCGTATGCTGCCCGAATGGCGGGGTAAAAACGGCCATACAAGTAAATAATTATACACTCGTGCACAAACATGAGTGAACGTGGGAGTCTAAGCCCATGAACGAAGAAGAAGAAGAAACAAGTCGCGTAAGGCGAAATTACTACATTTAGTCAAGCTGTGGAACTCACAGAATGAAACTGAACGCACTGCATTTTTTCACAATGACCGTAGTCCGCCGCTTGTGCATAACGGAGTGAAACTGACGAGCCTGTTCAGCGCGGTAGTGGTTTCGCTGTGCTGCATAGCACGCTTTTCTGTACCTCTCTTCGTTTTAACTTTCTGAGCGTGTTTTTAATCCAAACATATCATATCTATATGTTTTTGGAATCAGGAACGGACAAGGAATAAGATGAAATTGTTTTTAAATCGATTTCGGAAATTCAATTTTGATAAATCAAATAGTTTTTATATTTTCAATTTTCAGAGCTTGTTTTTAATCCAAATATAACATATTTATATGTGTTTGGAATCAGGAAAAGATGTAGAATAAGATGAACGTAAATTTGGATCGTTTTATATGAAAAAAATTATTACAATTTTCAGATTTTTAATGACCAAAGTCATTAATTAATTTTTAAGCCACCAAGCTGAAATGCAATACCGAAGTCCGGCCTTCGTCGAAGATTGCTTTACAAAAATTTGATTGAAAAATGAGGGTGTGACAGTGCCGCCTCAACCTTTACAAAAAGCCGGATATGACGTCATCAAAAGTATTTATCAAAAAAAAGAAAAAAACATCCGGAGATATCATTCCCAGGAACTGTCATGTCAAATTTCATAAAGATCGGTTCAGTAGTTTGGTCTGAATCGCACTACACACACACACACACAGAGACACACACACACACAGACACAGACACACACACACACACACACACACACACACACACACACACACACACAGACACACACACACACACACATATACACCACGACCCTCGTCTCGATTCCCCCTCTATGTTAAAACATTTAGTCAAAACTTGACTAAATGTAAAAAGAATTGCAATTCTTGGAACAGTTAAAACCCTTTGACAGTTTAGAAAGAAAACCTATTTGAATTCTGTATTGCTAATTAATTATTCGATGCTTAGAGATTGCCGTTACTTCCTACAAAAAACAACAACAACAAAAAACACAACGAATAAACGTGTGGATTGAGTCTGGACTATCTCAAATGCATGTACAATGTTAGATTTTCTCAGTTTGTTTAACTAAAAAGCTTGGCCTCTACTGAAATATAATGCCTTAAAATCTGTTTAGGAAGAAAACATGAGACCAAATAAAACAACGAGTTGGAAATGCATCAGTGTGATATTTTTAAGTTAAGGCTTGTTCCAGACCACTAAAGACACTTAGCTTTTGACTTACAGGCGTGTACATAATTATTTGTGCGGCTAGATATGGTGAACTAGATAATTCACAAAGTACGCATTTCTAAACCTGTAACGCCACCGCGTTAAAGACGCATTTTGGAGAAGGTAGGACGAAGCAGTAAAATGAAAATGTAACGGTTAAACCGTAATGAACAGGGTAGAAGTATGCAAGCTCAAAGCGTTGTTAATTAAAAGCCCCAATTACTTTTAATTAAATGCATGACTGCACTGTCTGAGCAAGCCAAACAGAAGGCACGAAATCATTCAGGTCATAGGTGCATTGTTGTCTCTCTGTGTATTGCGTGGCTCATCTTCTGGTGACCTACACCGGAATAACTGGATTAAGGTGGGAGGGGAAGTTGGGGGGAGGGGTAACTGGATTAAGGTGGGAGGGGAAGTTGGGGGGAGGGGTAACTGGATTAAGGTGGGAGGGGAAGTTGGGGGAGGGGTAACTGGATTAAGGTGGGAGGGGAAGTTGGGGGGAGGGGTAACTGGATTAAGGTGGGAGGGGAAGTTGGGGGGAGGGGTAACTGGATTAAGGTGGGAGGGGAAGTTGGGGGGAGGGGTAACTGGATTAAGGTGGGAGGGGAAGTTGGGGGGAGGGGTAACTGGATTAAGGTGGGAGGGGAAGTTGGAGGGAGGGGCTGGGGGTTGGGGGTGGGACAGGGAAGGGAGTACGCAAAGTAGGTGCTTCATAACACGTCCGTTTTGAATCCTGTTTCGTTTTTATTTTGTTTCGTTTTTCTCACTGTGTAACACCCCCATTCCACACACCCGTTGTAGGTCCCGTTCCCGTACCGACTAAGGACGGCTGCCACAACAATGGAACGCTGCTCAAACGGCCATTTTTGGCATGGTTAAGCAGCGTCTGACCATAGTGCCAGCCGTCCCCAAGACGGCTGGGAATGGAAGCTAGAACGGATGTGTGGAATGTGGGTATGACAACTCAGTCTGTGAGAGCGCTACCGTTGCGTTACCGTTGTTTTAAGTTCCTTTAACGACCCAAGCGTTCCATTACCGATGGGTTAAGGTTCCATTACCGTTCATTCTGATCGGGATGGGAACGGCTAAAATTTTGAAAATGCAGCCCAAACTCAACCGTCCCTACCGACCCTACCGTTCAAAGCAGTTCCGTTAACGATCATGTACGTTCCATTGCGGTTCCCTCCCGATCCCTCCCGTGCCCGCACCGTTCCTTGGGCGGTACGGCAACGGGACCTAGAACGGTTGTATGGGATGGGGGTTTTACGTTGTTCGTGCTTATATGATTTTTTTCAGAGAGGGGGGGTGGCACAGGGGCGGCAAGAAAATGCGTCGATTTTTGTGTATGCCCAGGTGTGACGGGATGATCGAGTTCTGTGCTGTTGAACATGATCGTGTTACGTAAAGGACGGTACCTTGAAAAACGAACAAAGAATGAAATGAACAAAAAAACAAGTATACAACTAGTGCACCTTTTCATCGGTGATCACCTTGTATTTCAGCAACAACAAAAACAAAACAAAAAAAGATAAAAAAAACAAGATACGAAACAAAAAAATTGACAATAAAAATATATGTTCCAACAACCTACCTTTCTTGTTTTTTTAAATTGACAGACAAAAACAAACAAAAAGGAGACAAACAGACTTTGGCGACGATCGCGCACTGAGCAGAGGCGACATGGGGCCCGCCATGCACGGTTCTTTCCTCCCTGCTCACTCAAGTCACCTTTGTCACCCAGTGTTTTGAGTGCAAACAAGTGTATACATCTGCAAAACAAACGCGAATCTCTTGACAGAGATTTCGCACAACATTTGAAAGGAAATGACTAGTCGAACTGTACACAAGAATCAACCAGGCTGTAAATTTTTTTAATTTTATTTATTTAAGTGCATGAATGTTCCGAATCTATGTAAAACCGAAACATATATCTGGGAGGGTGCGCATGATCGATTACGCGGGAAGGAGGGGTATTCTTAAAGCCATATGTACTCGATGACTATACACGCTAATTGCTTTACCAACAGCTGGAGACATGCTAAATTAAGTTCCCTGCAAAATATTGTGGTCTAGGACCCCTTCAATGTTGAGATATGTTAATTTTCATTTTGATCTGGATCGTCCTATTTATAGATTTGCCAACAGAGGTAGCGTTGACGCAAGGGAAATAACTCCGCGTCTTTGTTTACATCCAAAGTTTTTGAGACTCTAAAACAAGCTGTAATGCATGTATATGGTCCGCGCATGGCGACATATCGTCATTACATGGTCTTATGGTGCGTTTGACATCGATTATGGGCAAACTACACTTTGTAAACACGGGAGCGCGTACATATGCCTTTAACCGAAAACATTGTTTATCGTTTAAAACATGTTTGCGTTTCTTTAGTAGATCAGCATATACAAGCAGTTTCCGTCACTTGATGCCTCGCTTTGAAAACGCAAGACAACAGCAACAAGAATGGGTGTGAAACCTCTCGCCCTCACATGGGTTCAACCTTTTAAAACACATGCTTCTTCCGCAAAGAAAGAGACAAAATCATGGTCTCCTCCAAGGTAAAATTGATGTGTTAAATTTCGCGTGCTGACGTTTTCCCACACCTTAGGTGATATTGTGATATTGTGATATTGTGATACACACCTTCGTCCGTGCGTGTCATATTATGTTAAACACGCTACGGTCCACAACCCCTGATAACCAGGCATGAGAGATGATGGAAAAAAAGTCGCGTAAGGCGAAATTACTACATTTAGTCAAGCTGTGGAACTCACAGAATGAAACTGAACGCACTGCATTTTTTCACAATGACCGTAGTCCGCCGCTTGTGCAAAAGGCAGTGAAAGTGACGAGCCTGTTCAGCGCGGTAGCGGTTGCGCTGTGCTGCATAGCACGCTTTACTGTACCTCTCTTCGTTATAACTTTCTGAGCGTGTTTTTAATCCAAACATATCATATCTATATGTTTTTGGAATCAGGAACCGACAAGGAATAAGATGAAATTGTTTTTAAATCGATTTCGGAAATTTAATTTTGATCATAATTTTTATATTTTTAATTTTCAGAGCTTGCTTTTAATCCGAATATAACATATTTATATGTTTTTGGAATCAGAAAATGATGAAGAATAAGATGAATGTAATTTTGGATCGTTTTATATAAAACAAATTGTAATTACAATTTTCAGATTTTTAATGACCAAGGTCATACATTTATTTTGTAGCCACCATGCAAGCTGAAATGCGATACCAAAGTCCGGTCTTCGTCGAAGATTGCTTTACAAAAATTTCAATCAATTTGATTGAAAAATGAGGGTGTGACAGTGCCGCCTCAACTTTTACAAAAAGCCGGATATGACGTCATCAAAGACATTTATCAAAAAATGAGAAAAAAAATCTGGGGATATCATATCCAGGAACTCTAATGTAAAATTTCAAAAAGATCGGTCCAGTAGCTTACTCTGAATCGCTCTACACACACACACACAGACACACACATACACCACGACCCTCGTCTCGATTCCCCCTCTATGTTAAAACATTTAGTCAAAACTTGACTAAATGTAAAAATGAACAAGTCGCGTAAGGCGAAATTATTTTAGTCAAGCTGTCGAACTCACGGAATAAAACTGAACGCACTGTATTTTTTCACCAAGACAATACAGCTTTGTCAATCCCCGCGAGAAGGAAATCGCTCGCCTCCCACGTGCAAAACGTAGTGATATTGACACGCGAGAATAGCGCGGTAGCCTATTGTGCTGAGCAGGAAAGCGCGCTTTTCTGTATTCTTGTTAACTTTCGGAGCTTGTTTTGAATACAACCTATCATATCTATATGTGTTTGGATTCAGGAAATGATAAAGAATAAGATGAAATCTTTTTTGGATTGATTTCTTAAATTTTAATCGTAAGACTAATTAATCTATTTTCGTTAATTGTGATCACATTTTAAGAGTAAACATGACATATGTAATATTTTTAGATTCAGAATGTGATGAAGAATACGATGCAATCAATTTTAAATCTGTTTGGGAAAAATCGATTTTAATGACAACTTTAATGAGCAAACTCATTAACTAATTTTTAAGCCTCCAAGCTGAAATGCAATACCAAAGTCTGGGCTTCGTCGAAGATTACTTGACCAAAATTCCAACAAATTTGGTTGAAAAATGAGAGCGTGACAGTGCCGCCTCAACTTTCACGAAAAGCCGGATATGATGTCATCACGTCTGGAGATACCATACTCAGGATCTCTCATGTCAAGTTTCATGAAGATCGGTCGATTAGTTTTCTCTGAATCGCTCTACACACACACACACACACACACACACACACACACACACACACACACACACACACACACACACACACACACACACACACACACACATACACATACACCACGACCCTCGTCTCGATTCCCCCTCTTCGTAAAAAGAGAAAGGCAGAAGAGGGAGGGAAAGAAGGGACGGCGGGAGGGGGGGGGGGGTATGGAGATAGAGAGAGAGACAGAGACACAGAGAGAGGCCGACAGACACACACATACAGACACACGCATACAGACAGAAGCAGAGAAACGGACGGAAAGAAAGAGAGAAAGAGAGAGAGAGAGAGAGAGAGAGAGAGAGAGAGAGAGAGAGAGAGAGAGAGAGAGACAGACAGACAGACAGACAGACAGACAGACAGACAGACAGAGAAGCGAGAGAGAGAGAGATAGAAAGAGAGAGAAAGAGAAAGAGAGAGAGAGAGAGACAGAGACAGAGAGAGAACAGACAGACAGACAGACAGACCGACAGACAGACAGACAGACAGAAAGAGAAGCGAGAGAGAGAGAGAAGACAGAGAGAGAGACAGACAGACTGACAGACAGACAGACTGACAGACAGACATACAGACAGACAGACAGACAGACAGACAGACAGACAGCAACAGACAGACAGACAGAGAAGCGAGAAAGAGAAGCGAGAGAGAGGGAGAAGACAGAGTTAGAGAGAGAGAGAGAGACAGATTGACAGACAGACAGAGAAGCGAGAGAGAGAGAGAGAGAGAGAGAGAGAGAGAGAGAGAGAGAGAGAGAGAGAGAGAGAGAGGAAGAGGGAGAGGGAGAGAGGGGAGAGGGAGAGAGAGAGAGAGGGGGGGGAGAGAGAGAGGGGGGAGAGAGAGAGAGGAGAGAGAGAGGGAGAGAGGGAGAGAGGGAGAGACAGAGAGAGAGAGACAGACAGACAGAAAGACAGACAGATAGAGAAGCGAGAGAGAGAAGCGAGAGAGAGAGAGAGAGAGACAGACAGACAGACAGACAGACAGACAGACAGAGAAGCGAGAGAGAGAAAGAGGGGAGAGTGAGAGAAAGAGAGAAAGAGGGGAGAGGGAGAGAGAGAGAGAGAGAGAGAGAGAGGGGAGAGGGAGAGAAAGAGAGAGAGAGAGGGGAGAGAGTTGAGAGAGAGAGGAGAGAGAGGGGGGAGAGAGAGAGAGATGGGGGGGAGAGAGAGAGAGAGAGAGAGAGAGAGAGAGAGAGAGAGAGAGAGAGAGAGAGAGAGAGAGAGAGAGAGAGAGAGGTGTGGAAAAGGATACTAGTGTACAAAACAAAGTATTGAAAAGCCTGCATACAATCATGATGACAGCGGGAGAGAAGCATACAATGGCGTTTCCCTTTTCATTCTTCCTTCGCCTTTCAAATATTGCTTACGTTCACTTGATGGAAAAATAAGGAAGCAAGCGAAAGAGATTAAGGAGGGAAAAAAGGAAGGGAGAGACGGAAGAGTAAGTCATAGACCCTTATGAAAAAGACATCAGCATTTGATTGGATTGGTTGTCCTTGAATAATGCGGTCTCAGTTAGTGGGGGAGCAATGTTTCGTAGATGTTAGGTGGACTGGCCGTCACCGCAACACCGAAGAAGAAACATACCGAGGAACTGAAGAAATACTTACGCCGTAACAGAGCAGATAAAAGGAGAATGGACAGAGGGCAGTGGTCAAAAGATGATACAAAAGGAGGATAACAACCATAACAACAAAACATGATAGAAGAAAAAAAGAACGAAGGACAGACAGAAAGAAAGACAAAAAGGAAATGTGTTGAGCCATTGCATCGCACATGTAAAAACGTTGATCACTGAGGTCTGACAACTGAAAGCCTTAAGTATCGTTCACATGGTCGATTTTCAACCGAGTTTCAATGCACTTGGCTGAAAGTCAGTGACATTTGGGAGTAGGGGGGGCGTTCATGTAGGCTACGTTTTTCCAATAATACCACGTCAACCTCGGAACGACATCCAGGTGACAAGAGTCGGTTGAAAATATGTTGAAAATCGACCACGTAAATAGCGCAGTAAGGGCTTAGATTTGGAGTGGAGGGTGTCATATTATGATGGACATGGTGAGCAGTATTGTTGTGAGGGCGCTTTGAGGCAGCCCTGGGGGAAATCGGGTGTCATATGATGGACATGGTGAGCAGTATTGTTGTGAGGGCGCTTTGAGGCAGCCCTGGGGGAAATCGGGTGTCTGACCTAGGGTCAAAGAGAGCCATAAGCACCCTGTGGTCATTCCACGTGGCGCGAACACAATGCCAAGGTCACCAGGCTGCAGATTGGACGGACGGAGTGGTGTCACCTCGACTTCCTATAAACCACGATTTACGACGAATCGTCAATGAATATATTAACTTACTCCAACGACAGGGTCTTCTGAGGGAGGTCTCATACGTTTCAGACCCATTTTGTCCCAGTTCCCATGTGTCCACTGAGTTATATTCAATAGGTGATATACATGTCAGTGCTGCAGTCACAAACCATTTGGTTCTGTACAAGTTCTAGAGTCACCTAGGGTAGTTATATCCCGTTGCCATGTTTCCAAGGGCCATTTTGTGATGCATTTTATTGAGTACAAGATCTCCGTTGAGTTAGCCGACGCGAGTCGAACATCCTGTCGGAAAAAGCAAACATTCGTCTTAAAGAAAGAGTACACATTTCTCATGTCACGAACCTATTTTCATGCCAAGTCCTCGTGTCGCAGGCATAACAGGCCGACTCTATTCCGTGTTGAAGGACCCATTTGCAAATAGAAAAGGTTATCTGGGGGAAGAGACGCAAGATCTTCTGTTTCAAAGTCATGTTGTTCTAGTTCCCGGTGACGTCCTCCGGGCGTTTTTTTTTAACATTTTGTTGTTTACACATATACATGTACATACAAATATATGCGCCTTTGACGTAATTGTGTACTAAGAACTGAAGGTCAATTTTACTCCATTCCAGCGTGCTACGGTGGCATTTTTCGATGCTCTGTTTATGAATATCAACTTAGCTCATTTAGCAGTTGTTTAGTGCGTCCCACTGGTCACTTTCAAGGCCAAGGATAATAGAGTCCATTGTGTGACTGAGGTCAGTTGAGTTCTCTGTCCAGGACATTATTGTCCAGTTGCGGATAGTTTGTTGTCGCCACAATAACCCCGTGTGTATACGCTTTCGAACCAGTATACAAATCCCCAGTTCCCGCTTTTTGTCATTGTTTGATTTTCCATGGGCGGATCAAAGCTAAAGATAAGCCTGTATGCTCGCTCTCTCCCTCCCTCCCCATCTGTATTCTGATCTAGGTAATGTTGTATATTTAGTATTGACTTTCAGTAACTTTGTTTGTGTTTCTTTGTCTCCATTTTTACGTAGAAGTTCCAGCAGTGACAGATTGTAAACCTAGGCGGCAGCCTAAAATCTCTAGCCTCGAGTAATACAGATTATTCGTTCGTTCTGTCTCTGGTTTGCGAAAGCGTATGGTGTGAAATGAGATCATTAGTCTGGATTTATGCATAAAACCCTAGCTTGTATTCATCAGTGCCCAACTATTAAACTTTCACACCCATCACTGACGTTAAATCTATTTATTAAATCTCCCTTGACTATGATGTTGATACACTTATGACTAATACTCGTCGAATTTGTGTGGCTGCAAAATTGATTTGACCCCGGTTTGCTTGTGTGCGCGAGATTTTTTTGTGATGGTTTAAAACACCCAAGTTGTAGCTTTTCTTAATGCTTCAGTACCTGAGTAATTCTTTCCCCGTTTCTAAGCTGGTTTTTTTTTATCAAGACGGCTTAGTCCGATAATTTGACTATCAGATCAATTGTCAGTAAGTACTGGTGTCACATGACTGATGTGAATTAACCAGTTGATTGGCTAATGGCGATGCGCTAAAACTGTTAGCGCACTCTTGGAGTGCGCTAACTTTTCCACAGAGCGTAGTCTTCTGCCCTTTGCCTAAGCGAGAGTGTACTCTCATCCTCAGAATTAATTAATGACATGTAGCTTATATTCTCCACAATACCAATGATTATGACCATAAATTTCCTGCTTCTCAATTAAAGCAGAAGTGGGTTTTTTTCTGACAGATTGCATGTGCCTGTGCCACAGTTGCCACTGATCTAAAAATAGAACCCGCTGTGTCTAAGTTTTCAGTTTCGACTTGCGAAGATTCCTCTCATAATTATGCCATGTTAGTGGCATGTAGCTTATTATCCACATTACCAAATGATGAGTTAGTATACAATTCCCAGCAGCTAACAGAAAACACAAGTGTTATTCCGATAACGTAGCAGCTAGATCAGCACGTAGAAGACTTCACTGAAATACGACTGCATCTGTTCAGTAAATGAATGTTTTCGGAATTATTATTTCAAGGCAAGAACAATCGGAATCGAAAACGTGTAGGGTTTAGAACGTTCTTACCATATATAAGACTTATTACCAGCCTGCCTCATGCGTGCAGACTCAGTGCAACGTGACGAGCAATTTTTGTTTTTGAAATGAGACTCAGTGCAGTGGTTCGATTGCTATAGCCTAGCAGACGACATAAATCCCGCTCAGCAAATTAACATGTTGGGCAAATGTGAACGATAAAACGATGGGGATATAATACGTGTAGGGTTCAGAGCATTCTTACCGTTCATATTTAGTACCAGACTCCCCGATGAGTGAAGATACCACACGAGAAACATGCCACATTTATTTTGAAAATGTGCTTTCCGTCGACCTTGGCAAGGGGCAAAACTCTGCACAGTCAATCTGTCGAAGCTCGATGAAGGTTTCGAATCGCAAATAACTAAGAGCACAGTCCTTTCTCCGAGTTTAAATGAGGTCTCTATGAAAGATCATCACTTTTTAGCTTAACGCTACACTGGAATTTACCAACAGAAATTAAAACAAGAGTTTGCGTGTGACGAAAGCACGACACACTTGAGACAGCCCACACAAAAGTAGATCTGACACAAACCTGACCACACAGTTACGCCTATCCAAATGCGCGTTGCAAAATGTGCGTTTTTAATCTTCTTTTTTTATCTGGCGGTACTGACAATATCGTTATTGAAACAATCCCAGTGCACTAAGGGATTTATAGAGCAAATCTCGAAAATAATTATTGAACTCAGCGCTATGCGCTTCGTTCAATAATGAATTTTCTCGATTTGCTCTATAAATCCCTTAGTGCACTGGGATGTCTCAATAACTTAAATTATCACAGCGGGAATCGTAGAACTTACAAAACTTAAAGTTGTTAGTCCTTAATCTGTCTTGTGGTTAAAGAATTTGACAGTGTTTATCCTTTAATCGTTGCATTTTAGGCGTTTATTCCCGCATTCCTGCGCCCCAATTCAAGTATCACCACCCCCCCCCCACCCCACCCCACCCCCACACCCCCCCCCCCCCCCCCACCCCCACCCCCCCCAATCCCTCCCGACCTTCTGTTTGACCACACACGTTAAACTTCATTTTCAAAACCCGAACACCCTCCTCGATTCCATGTACATCCCCCCCCCCCCCCATCTTTGCCCTTCCCCCTTCTTCACTCTGGCTTGAAATACCCTTTCTTTTTATTGATTTTTTCCCTTTACTTTTTTTCAAAAAGCGGACAAACACTCAAGTCCTTAATGGCTTAAAACCGTAGGACTTTTAATATTAATTTTACTACTACTACTCACTTTTTTCGATCCGCCGGACTTTTATCATAGCATAGCAATTTACTCGTTATTTTTGCTAGGAGCTGGGGTTGCCCATTGTAGTGAGGAAATCTGCTTTTCCGATAATGGCGGCTAACCGAGGGGGGAAGTACTTCCGGGTGTTTGGCCTTTTGGGTTTCCTTCCTTCTCGGTGCCTGTAACGGGCGAGTGAATGAAGAGAGCGGTTCCACGTGGCTGATCAAAGGAACCAGTGCTGGCGCGGTGCAGATTTGCCGCCGGATTAGAGCGGTCACTGTGTTTGTGAATGAAATAGGCTGTACGAGCTTTTTATGGAATGTTTTTTTTTTAACTCATTCTCTTGTCCCCAGACATTTAGATTAAAGGGTCGAAATCGTTCACTTCTTCTGATATGCACGCACACACGCGCTAGAACACAGATGGACAGACACACATGCACGCACGCCCGCACGCACGCCCGCACACACACACACACACACACACACACACACACACACACACACACACATACATACATACACACACACACACACACGCATGGTCCCAAAGTGAGTGAGTGTGTTTGAGAGGGAGAGAGAGAGAGGGAGAGAGAGAGAGAGAGAGAGAGAGAGAGAGAGAGAGAGAGAGAGAGAGAGAGAGAGAGAGAGAGAGAGAGAGAGAGAGAGAGAGAGAGAGAGAGAGAGAGAGAGAGAGAGAGAGAGAGAGAGAGAGAGAGAGAGAGAGAGAGAGAGAGAGAGAGAGAGAGAGAATACGAATACGAATACGAAAGTGTATTCAGTTTTAACTGAAGGGTATGCGCCCATATACAACATAATCATAGTAAAACATTGTGTTTCATAAATGACCCAAATTTGTACACATCAAACAGTAATACATGTGTACATAAATCATGTCACAGTGATTAATCTTTTCACTCCCTGATAAATGTATTGTGCTAATTTGAATATTTGACTGACATTTCCAGTAGACATAAGCAAAGTATATCGGTACATACATGGATGATTATAATATTTTGGCTTTATCAGTAATACTCTTCGGTCACGTAGTGCAGGACAGCAAAACATAAAGTGTATTTCATTTTCTTCAGCCAATTTACACAGACGACACAACAAATCTTCCTCACTCCGAACACTATACCTACATCTGTGTACAGCAAGATCCGATCCGTCGCGATATAACCTTGAACGGTTGAAAACGACGTTAAACACCAAATAAAGAAAGAAAGCAAGATCCGATACACCGAACCTAAATTTAGTTAATGCACTTTTCACATAGCTGTTCATTTCCATATCTATATACGCTTCAGTACTGCTTCCGGTCTTAAACAATCTGTATGTAGAAAATCGATCACTGCTTTGCATATGATCGTTCCAGTCTTGCCATCTGCAATCTATCAATCGTTGTCTAAAACATTTCAAAAATCCACCAATATTGTCCACCCCTTGGTTGTACCATACATCTGCAAACCCATGAGAAAACAAACACTTTCGAACATCCGTCGCCCATGTAATCTTGCCATTACAATCTAAATTATAGAGAACTTTGTATGCTTTACATGGAATCTTAGAATTTTCCATTTTTGTTAATTTTAGCCAATATGTAATGCACTTTACATATGAGTTTAGATATATTGGGAATCTTCCCAATTCACCATACACAAGGTCGTTTGGTGTTCTCATGTCTACATGTAGGAATAGTTTCATGGAGAACAAGTGCAGTTTTTCTATTTACGTACCTTTTTGGAAAGCCCAAATCTCAGCACCATATTGCACAATCGGTTGAACTTGAGAATCAAACAATTTCGTAAACAATTTGTAAGAACTACTCTCTAACTTGTGCAACACACGAAGTATACCAAACACTGTCCGTTTACCCCTTCTCACCAAATCTTGACAGGAAACATTAAAA
>NC_090261.1:68006023-68026023 GCF_037325665.1 Littorina saxatilis
GTTGGATGCTTCGGATGTGTTTGATAAAGTTTCCGGGTCTTTTTCTTGGTGTTTGTTTTGCAGTATTTCGCGAGATGAGATAGTTGTGGTTGTTATTTTCAAGATGGGGATTTTATGAGCGGACATTTTACTGCGAGAGAATCAAGTATTTTTTAACGAAAATAATTCGTGTGTTTGCCATACGCACAATTGCGTGTTTGTGCCATTAAGACAATTGTGAGTTCAAGTTGTGCCATGCGGAAAACTTCGTGTTTGTGCCATACACAAAACAACAGCGTGGCCAGGGTAAGCGGACGGAATACTTACTGCTACCCTGCTTAAGAAACCGTGGACAGAAAACAAAGCCGCAAACCGTTGCACATTTTGCACGTGTAATTCACATCCTGACCACAAAAACACACACCAAGCAAACACAAAAAACAAAGAAGCAAAATAATCGAAAAACAAAAAACAAAATCAAACACACAAAAAGTGTAATTGAAACCAGTGAATAATGGCAGCATTAGTACCCTTGACCCTCTCCCTGTCGCTGTGTAAACTGCCCGCGGATGCCGGTCAGTGCGCCAGTTGGTCAAAACGATACTACTTCGACCATCGGCAAGGCCACTGTCGCTCCTTTTACTACAGCGGTTGCGAGGGCAACGCGAACCGGTTCCGAACCATGGCCGACTGTAGTCGCACGTGCTACGCCGTTAAGGAGGACGGTCACAAGGAGACGACGACCTTCACCATGGGATGGAAGGAGAAGTATTATGCCCGCTTCTTGCATGTGCGTGCAGACGAGTGCCTGCTGGAGCCGGAGCGAGGCCGGTGCGCGGACTTCAAGATCTGGTGGCACTACAACCCCCAGGACCGGGAGTGCCAGAGGTTCTGGTACGGCGGTTGCCAGGGCAACCAGAATCGCTACAAGGACGAGAAGGAGTGCAAGGCCAAGTGTCTTCCTGGAGGTCAGTGTCTATGGAGTTTTTGTTTGGTGTGCTCAGTTTTATGAGGAACCAATCTCCTTGCACCTCAGGAATGAGAAGAGAGGATGAAAGTCGCGTGTTGATGTCAATGCTTGTAATTCTCTGAGGTTCCAGGAGACTGGTTCTGCATGACTCTCACTTAGGTTCCAGGAGACTGGTTCTGCATGACTCTCACTTAGGTTCCAGGAGACTGGTTCTGTATGACTCTCACTTAGGTTCCAGGAGACTGGTTCTGTATGACTCTCACTTAGGTTCCAGGAGACTGGTTCTGCATGACTCTCACTTAGGTTCTAGGAGACTGGTTCTGCATGACTCTCACTTAGGTTCTAGGAGACTGGTTCTGCATGACTCTCACTTAGGTTCTAGGAGACTGGTTCTGCATGACTCTCACTCAGGTTCCAGGAGACTGGTTCTGCATGACTCTCACTTAGGTTCCAGGAGACTGGTTCTGCATGACTCTCACTTAGGTTCCAGGAGACTGGTTCTGCATGACTCTCACTTAGGTTCCAGGAGACTGGTTCTGCATGACTCTCACTTCTGCTTTTGCACATGTCGTACGCATTCAAAACGATTACTTCCCTTTGTTTCTCGTATCTTAGAAAAGCGTTCTGCCTCATTTGTTAAATATTATGTGCTCAATTTTGGCAGAGAAGTTTAGAATTAGAAGACTAACAAAACATGTCTGTCGCGATTGTAGGAAATTTAACGTGTTCCAAGGACGCTCACCATGTGCAACTTGTTAGCATGAAAGTGAGCTGCTGCTGCTGAAATTCACTGTTTGTTTGATTATGGAGTTGATTGGTTGCTTAATGATACATTGTCTGCCTGGTTGGTTGATGGCTCCTTGCTTGTATTTCTGATTCCAAGGACATTTTGAGATGTATATAAAGATGAATGTCAGGATTTGCTTTCGTTTCGCTCCCTGTGGCTGATTTATTTGTTGAACGTTGAGCCTGACATGCTTTTGTCTCACTTCCAAAATGTGTGGATATTTGAGTCACAATGTGAGCTTACACTCCGCAACTGTTAGGCTACCACATCACCATTCAGAACCTTGTCTGATGAAGTATTGTACCAACCACAATGACCATTGTGTATACTCTGCTGGCTTCAGCAGTGATGCCATCTAGCCGAAATGTGTCAGTAAAGTTAGTCTGACACAAGCTAGTAACATTTTCTTTTCGACAAACAAGCCTTGGCATAATTACTGACAGACTCCGCAGAGGAAGGGACTGAGTGGCCAACAAGCAGGTGCAGAAAAAACCCACCAACGATCGAAACCAGGACCGATGAAAATTGATGACTTGCACGCTGTTAATGACTATTAATTTACCAAGGGGATATGAAAAACAAGTATGTCAAATGCAAATCCATGGACAGAGTGTACTTTGGATAAAACGTAAATGGTCAAATAAAACCACAAAAGGCACCCAGATGCCTTGAAGAAAAGTTTGCACAGGTATCACACGACGTTGCAGAGTACCGAATAGGCCTAAGTGTTAGAGGGTATCACACGACGTTGCAGAGTACCGAATAGGCCTAAGTGTTAGAGGGAATCACACGACGTTGCAGAGTACCGAATAGGCCTAAGTGTTAGAGGGTATCACACGACGTTGCAGAGTACCGAATAGGCCTAAGTGTTAGAGGGGATCACACGACGTTGCAGAGTACCGAATAGGCCTAAGTGTTAGAGGGTATCACACGACGTTGCAGAGTACCGAATAGGCCTAAGTGTTAGAGGGTATCACACGACGTTGCAGAGTACCGAATAGGCCTAAGTGTTAGAGGGTATCACACGACGTTGCAGAGTACCGAATAGGCCTAAGTGTTAGAGGGTATCACACGACGTTGCAGAGTACCGAATAGGCCTAAGTGTTAGAGGGTATCACACGACGTTACAGAATACCGAATAGGCCTACGTGTTAGAGGGTATCACACGACGTTGCAGAGTACCGAATAGGCCTAAGTGTTAGAGGGTATCACACGACGTTGCAGAGTACCGAATAGGCCTAAGTGTTAGAGGGTATCACACGACGTTGCAGAGTACCAAATAGGCCTAAGTGTTAGAGAAAGAAACAACAGACTTCATGTTACTAAAAGTCCTAACCTTTCAAGATACAGCCAACTTTCAGACTAACAGCGGCTTTTTTGATGGCACCGTCAGATGTTAAATGGTTAGATAACAGACTTAATCATTATCATTGATCGAGAACAGTTCTTTCATTTCCCTGTGCAGGCACCTTAACGTTCAATGCACTTGAAGAAAAGATTACAAGGTGTGAGCCGAAATACTCGCCGCTAGATTGTTAGATTGCCTGCAGTTTTATCTGATCTCTTTAAATCTTATCACCGTTCTCTCTGGAGTCTTTATTTTTTCTTTGATGTTTGATTGCGAGACAACTTTCATGAGAAAAATACTCGTTTGTTTTTTTTGGCCTACTTTAAAGCGTCAGTAACACTTTAATGTGAGTTGTTTCCTTGCAAGAATTTTCCATGAAATTAAAAAAGAAAGAGAAACTCACCAAGATAAGTTCATGAATATAATGTTTAAATAATCATTAAAAAAATAAACAAAAACAATATCGTTCTCGGGCAACTCGAAAAGGCGCATCTTCTGGATTCGGTTTCTCAAAAACACGCTGAGATAAACACGGTTTATTGTAGATATACCTCTTTGTTTGCTGAACGAGCAAACATCATTTCCTTTGTAGAACATTACTGATCGCTTTTGAACCGTTTTTGCCGTGCAGAGTGTTTAGAGGTCTGCGAAGCGCATGTCTGTTCTGCTCTCGTGAAAGCGTGGATGTCATTCCGAGGCCAACCGGGGTCATGGGATTGTTTAGCGCAGAGTTTGAAGGCAATTAAAGATACACTCACTCTGGTCTAAATGATCAAGTACACAGCCACAGATCTTTCCACGCTTTTACATGGGAAAAAAGCATCCTCCTGCTAGTGATTATCCCACATCTATAAAGCTGGATTTTGTGTGTGTGCAAAGTATAGGACATGGAAAAAACGTCCTCCCGCCAGGGAACTGATATAGACAAAACTAAAGCCTGTCAGGTTTTTTTTGTAGCAGACATGGAAAAAGCATCCTCCCGTTTGGAAATGAACACAAAATATAGAGCCATTAAGTTTTGTTTTTGTTTTTGAATTTTTGTTAGCAGAGTATAGGATATGGGGAAAAGAATCCGCCCGCTAGGAAATATACACACTATCTAGTAGAGCCTTTAAGCTTTTTGAGCAGAGCGTAAGACATTTTTTGATGAACTTCTTTTCTTGGCCAGATTGACATAGGTTTCAATTACAAAATAGATTTAGAAAAAAACCCGCCCCACCCTGCACAGACAGCGGCCAGGCTTTAGAATTGTGCTATGTGTCCAAGTGGACCGCGGCTCTTATCCCGTGTCAAAGCCTGGATCGCATTATTGGCTTTTACAACATCTTGCATGGTGGAACCTCCATTTTGTTTGTTTGTTTGTTCGTTCATGGGCTGAAACTCCCACGGCTTTTACGTGTATGACCGTTTTTACCCCGCCATTTAGGCAGCCATACGCCGCTTTCGGAGGAAGCATGCTGGGTATTTTCGTGTTTCTATAACCCACCGAACTCTGACATGGATTACAGGATCTTTTTCGTGCGCACTTGGTCTTGTGCTTGCGTGTACACACGGGGGTGTTCGGACACCGAGGAGAGTCTGCACACAAAGTTGACTCTGAGAAATCTCTCGCCGAACGTGGGGACGAACTCACGCTGACAGCGGCCAACTGGATACAAATCCAGCGCGCTACCGACTGAGCTACATCCCCGCCCCGAACCGCCATTTTAAAACGGCTTCCTTTTAAGGCCTCGTTTTCTAAGATTTCCATAGAGTATGTCGATGTACCCCCAGTTTGAGACTCTCCTCACTGTCTCACAGGGACGGATATATCCGTACCCTCTCATATGGCTCTATCTGACCAGGTACGGATATATCCGCTCAGATTGTTAGCTTTAGTCGCTTCCTGTAACGTCCATCTGACGCCTGCATTCCAGCGTGTTGATACACAGTTTCTACACAGTTACTCAGTCCAATTCTGAGTGACCTGCTGAAGCACTGCTGGTCTTGGCTAAACAAAAAATTGGTCAACATAGGTGGGGTAGAAAGTGTTAAGGCCTCATTTTGTGAGATGTTGATAGAGTCAGTGTGTGGATGTACCCCCATTTTGAGACTTCCCCTCTTTTCAGACATACTTTTATTAGATTTGTCGATGTCTTAACAGTGTTTTTGTTTTTTTATTGAACATGAAAAGAAGATATCTTTAAAGAACAGTTCTTAAGAAAAATACTTGGTGTTTAGGGTGCGAGTTGTGGAAGTAAGACAAGTGGAGAAACAGGAGTGATAGCTTAGACAGACACCGACTTTGCTGAGTTGCCTGCCTGTGCGCTAACTGACGAGAGATGTAGGACATTATTGTCCTGGAATTGGTTCACTTCCAGGGTCACACCCGGCTTTATGAGACCGTCGCCGCACTTGCGGTGAACGTCAACAAACAAGTGTTCGTGTTGTGACGTTTTGCCTCACTTTTGATGACGTTTTATGCCAAAATATGGGAGTTTTTTTTATGTTTTGTTTGTATGCGTACATTAATTTCTGTTTAGAGCACATGTTTAGAAACAGGGGTAGACGCTTGAGGTAAGAAATCCGCGCATGTTTGTTTGCATTCAGCAGTGCACAAGGTTGAAGAATCGAGATTTGTGTGAGTCTGCTGCCTCAGCCAAAACCTGACTCACAGAACATAGGAATCGTATAACTGAATCTCTATCTCTTTGTATGTCTGTCTGTCCCTGTCTGTCTGTCCCTGTCTGTCTGTCTGTCTGTCTGTCTGTCTGTCTGTCCGTTTCTCCTCCCTTTCTTTTTGTGTCTCTCTATCACGAAGACGCTCGCTCTATCTCTACCCCACCCTTCCCTCCGCAGTTTGTGTGTGCTTAGTTTCTGTTATAGTAAACCTTAGAGGTTTTCATCATTATGAAATCAATTTGTTTTACACCATAACAAATGTCGCTTCTGTTTTTGTTGTTGTTGTTGTCATAACCTCGTAATGACATCGTACACCTTCAGATATGAAGTTCATGATTTTGTTTCACATCGTCACGCTCAATTCTTAAGCAACATCCCCCTCTCTCCGCCCCCCCCCCCCCATCTGGATCCCTCTTCTCCATTCCCACTCTACCGTCAACCGTTTTATTCTTCTATTTTCTTTTTATTTTTTAAATGGAGGGAAGTGTTGGGTTGTGGGCCACGGGGTCAGCCGAGGAGAGGCAGAAGGAGGTGTTTATTTTGACAAGTTGTCAACTTTTTAATTCCCTTGACAAATTAAACTTAATCTTACTGCAACATCCATCAAAATACTTGAATAATGAGCTTTAAAAATTTTTTTTAACCTGTTTTATTTTTGCACGTCTTGTCTGACAGTTTGTATCCAGTGATATGTGAAAAAAGACATGTTTTGTTCATACCGGTTGCTCGAAGAAGTATTTGTTTTGTTCAGTTCCTCGCTTCAGGTTTGTAAAAAAAAAAAAAAGGGGGAAAAAATAAAAAAGAAAGACATTTTTATTTTTACGATGTACGCGAAGAAACCATTATTTGAAATGCATGCTGGCAATTATGACAGTTCTTCCCAACTGAGCTAGACGGTAAATGTTTTTTACGCCCTCACGGTTACACCATTAAGGGCATGTTGAGAGTTCTGGTATTTATTGCATCATCACGGTTTTACCTCTGAATGTGTTGGGACTTTGCAAAGATTAGCGCTTGTTCTTGGAACGAAGTTACATAATTATGCGTTTTGTGATGGTCAAATTGGATTTGGATTAGTCGGTGCATTAACCAATGACGCAATCATTATTGTCGTGGATTTGGGGATTTGAGCTGAGTCGTATTTCCTAAATCGTTTTGTTATTGCATTGAGGTGTTAATTGTGACAATGTGACCTATTGTTCTAGAAAGTAATGATCCTTGTAGTTTGTAATTACATACTCGCCGAACGTCAGATTTCATAACTTGTTAAGCAACTGAATGCTGTTTATGTAATGCAAGAGGTTAGGCGTATTCGCTCTCAGCTGAAAATGCGCTGAACGTTACTCCGCTAAGTTGCTTTGTTGTAATGGCTTTGGTTTTCATGTTTTGGAACTCCGTGTGCGTGCGCGGAATGTTCCTTTCTCTTCGCTTAGTTGATTTGCTTGAATGATTTTATTTTAGAACGCCGAGTGTGTGTGTGTGTGTGTGTGTGTGTGTGTGTGTGTGTGTGTGTGTGTGTGTGTGTGTGTGTGTGTGTGCGTGCGTGCACGCGCGTGTGAATGTGTGTGTGCGTCCGTCCGCATGCAGGAGGATGCCATGTCCATGGGTCTCTCTTTCTCCCCTTTCCTTCCCCTCGATTCTTATTCCTCCTCCAACCCCACTCACAAACACGATCACTATGCCAAGCTCAGTTCAAGATCCAACCCCACTCACAAACACGATCACTATGCCAAGCTCAGTCCAAGATCCAATCCCACTCACAAACACGATAACTATGCCAAGCTCAGTCCCAGATCCAACCCCACTCACAAACACGATAACTATGCCAAGCTCAGTCCAAGATCCAACCCCACTCACACACACGATAACTATGCCAAGACAAGTATAAGATCCAACCCCACTCACAAACACGATAACTATGCCAAGCTCAGTCCCAGATCCAACCCCACTCACAAACACGATAACTATGCCAAGCTCAGTCCAAGATCCAACCCCACTCACAAACACGATAACTATGCCAAGCTCAGTCTAAGATCCAACCCCACTCACACACACGATAACTATGCCAAGCTCAGTCTAAGATCCAACCCCACTCACACACAGGATAACTATGCCAAGCTCAGTCTAAGATCCAACCCCACTCACAAACACGATAACTATACCAAGCTCAGTCCAAGATCCAACCCCACTCACAAACACGATAACTATGCCAAGCTCAGTCTAAGATCCAACCCCACTCACAAACGAGATAACTATGCCAAGTTCAGTCTAAGATTTAACCCACTCACAAACACGATAACTATGCCAAGACAAGTCTAAGGTCCAACCCCACTCACAATCACGATAACTATGCCAAGACAAGTCTAAGGTCCAACCCCACACACAAACACGATAACTATGCCAAGACAAATCTAAGATCTAACCTCACTCACACACAATAACTATGCCAAGCTCAGTTTAAGATCCAACCCACATATCTAAAAATACTTTTAGATCATTGGATCTAACCCCACTCACACACACGATCACTATTGCAAGTAAGTCTGAGATCGAACCACAGGCGGAAGGTATCGTCCACTGGACGACTACTATCACAGAAAGACTACAAGGTACGTCACTCACCTTCGAGTCTTCTGTGTTCTTGGAGTCGCTTCCTGGGGAAAAATATTGTTCAAGACGGTTTGCCTCTTCCTACAGTCTGTGTAAGGTCAAATAAATACAGTTGAATGATTGTTTGAACTATATGCACCTTTAGTTTTCAGCTTCCGTTCGCTGCAGGTTGTTTTTAACCATCATTTGGACGAATCTTCGTTTGCGAGCCGCTTAGGGAGATTCAAGAGACAGCACGTTTCGTTTTGCAGCTCGTTTCGTTTGGTGAATGAGTCACCCCGCGAAACGGAACGTGAAACGAGACGGCATAGGCCACAGACAAGATTTAGATGTATTCACGTTTCGTTTCGGAATGAAGGAAGGGCGATAAATCTTCAAGTGAAATTATCACGTCTGTCCTCGATCAGAATGGGGAAAAAAAACCCTAGGAGGTGGTCCAGAATCGGGCATACTTTGATTATTTTCAGTCCAAATAAATCACACAGACTTTGTTTATACAAAATCACATACGAAGCCAGAATAAAAATTCGATGCGATGACCTACTTCTGCTTCGCCATTTGCTTTCTTCACCATGAAGTTGGATAAATGTACCAGGATCAGCACCCTTCAAAATATTTCAGTTCACAACAGTTGTCTACCTCCAATGAACACATTCTCAGCGCTGAAAGACTGTGAAAGGGTTGATGAATCTAGCAATGCATAAAATGGCCAACAAATAAAACTGTTAGTGTGCAAAAATACTCACAAAAGTTGACGAAATATTGTTCGTTTTTTGGGGGTGGAAAACGTGACTGCGTTTTGACGTTCCACGTTCCGTTTCAGTTGACCTTCACCTTTCCAGCGAGAGACTCCCGAAATGATGACGTTTACCACGACTTCAAAACGAAACGTCCCGACGTTTCGTTTATTAAATCTCCGTAATATCTACACGGCGTCTAATCATGCATCCGCACCGAATATGCATACCAGCGCTCATTGGTCTAAAACATATGTAAATATTGTGCGGCAAAGGGAAGCTACCCACGGGAGTTTTCCCTTTCGGTATTAGTGAAGAACCGTTTGCCACTTCATTCAAAATGAGGAAAACGTTTCAGTCGACCAATGAAAATAATTATCGAATATCCTGTTATTAACCAATGAGCGCTGGTATGCATATTCGGTGCGGATGCATAATTAGACGCCGTGTGGATATTAGCGGCTCGCAAACGAAGATTCGTCCAAATGATGGTTAAAAACAACCTGCAGCGAACGGAAGCTGAAAACTAAAGGTGCATATAGTTCAAACAATCATTCCACTGTATTTATTTGACCTTACACAGACTGTAGGAAGAGGCAAACCGTCTTGAACAATATTTTTCCCCAGGAAGCGACTCCAAGAACACAGAAGACTCGAAGGTGAGTGACGTACCTTGTAGTCTTTCTGTGATAGTAGTCGTCCAGTGGACGATACCTTCCGCCTGTAATCGAACACGACAAAACCACATGCCACGCTTCGTCATAAACTCGCCTTGCGAACCAAACTCAAAGTCACAATTTACGTGTTTACCGTGCTTAATCCGGGTGGGTTATGACATCCAAGGCATACTTCAGATATAGTATATAGCCCCAAACCCGATTCTCGCTCATAACCAGACGACAGGGGGGGAGGGGTGGGGGGGGGGGGGGGGGTATGAAATCAGATTCGCAGTCAAACTTGCATAAGCAGACGACCGTATAAACAGTGTAATTCTGACTGGCCGTCACACAAAATGCTGCAGCGATAAGGTTGAGGGTGAGTGGGAAGGGAGGGAGGGGGGGGGGGGGGTTAAATTAACCGCGTCGGACCAGATGTGGGATCTGATCAGGTCACATCGTGTGTGTGTGCGAGTGCGTGCGTCCGTGTGGGCCTGCGTGCGAGCGTGCGTGTGTGCGTGCGTGCGTGCGTGCGTGCGTGTTTGTGTGTGTGTGTTTATGTGTGTGTCAGAGTGTCTATAGCTTGCTGCAGTTGATTTATAAAAACGAAGGTGGACTTTGAATGTGACAAATCTCATAATTATCGGGGTAAAAATAGTCAAATTAATCTATAGATCTATCAACAGTCCGCCAAAGTTATGTCCTAGGTACACGACAGAAGGTTTTACGGAATGAATCGAATATCAAAGTCACAGTTATTGGTTTAAACACAATTTTATTCAAAATACATGACATGAAACAATTGACAAAAATGCAGCTAGGACACGAACTCAAGCAGATGCTTATTTGACGTGACCATAACAATGCTAAGTTACACAAGTTTTCATGATGGTGGACAACACAATTATTAACCAGAAGAACAAAATGTAGGAGGGGGGTATGGGGAACTTAATCAAAACAGGAGGATTTACAGAGAAAAAAAATAATAAAAAAGAAAAAAAAGGTGAGACTATGAATGAAGCGCGTGGGACGAGAACATCGATGCTGAGACATGCAATAAGTAAGTTCAGATAAATGTACATTTTCATGGAGAGGGTTAGGGGTTCGTTAGTTCGTTAGTTCGTTACGAATGTATGGAAGAAAACAACCACACACACACACACACACACACACACAAAAGAGAACAGCAAAACAAAAAGAAAAACTCAATGATAATGAATTATTACTTATGTTAAATATGTAATTGATGCAACAACACTGTTATTCGCTTTTCACCACTTATATGTATGTTACAGGCAATCCGTGAAGTTAGGAAATTCGCGTATTTCCTGATTCATTTAGGAAATTCATGTAATTCGTAAACAGCTCAGGAAATACATGAATTTCCTAAAATATTTAGGAAATTCACGTATTTCCTAAAATAAAACGCCAACAATTACATGGATTTCCTGATCTATAAATACACCCAAACGAAGGGCGCCGAATACTTGTGTAAAATACTTTTTTTCCCCGACACGTGAGACTTTTATTATGCACAAACTGTGAACTATTCACGAATTTCCTGAAAATAAGAGACGATTTGTACACGGACTATGAATTTGTTGTCAATCTGCCAGGAAGTTGAACAAGTGTTCACAAGTTAGTGAAATGTGTTGTGTTTACTTTTATTATGCTCGTTTTTTAATCCCAATGTGTTCATATGATCGAGAGTAGTATAATTTTGTGAATAAATGCATTTTTTTAAAACTGTTTCTCCGTGCCATGGAAGTCTCGCGTGTAAAAACAAATGCTGATTCAAGCAGATTTTATTGTGACTGAAACAAGATGGCGCAAGTTTACTTGATGATGATGATTCTTAAAATTTGTTTCCCACAGGAACTAGAGCCTATTAGGGACATGAGGTGTTTATGTGCTAAAAAGTTTACTTTGATTATGCTAATTGTTTTAGTCCAATATGTTTATATGATCGAGAGTAGTACAATTTTGTGAATAAG
Organism: Littorina saxatilis; assembly: GCF_037325665.1. Taxonomy (NCBI): domain Eukaryota; kingdom Metazoa; phylum Mollusca; class Gastropoda; order Littorinimorpha; family Littorinidae; genus Littorina; species Littorina saxatilis. The sequence continues at coordinate 68,017,766 of NC_090261.1, forward strand.
TGCATTTTTTCAACTGTTTCCCCGTTTTATTAAATAATAATTGAATAAATGTAGCAAAATGAAAGGGACTATTTCTCATTTCTTTACAATTTTCGTGCATCCTTTGGGTGTATTTATAGATTAGGAAATACATGTAATTGTTGGCGTTTTATTTTAGGAAATACGTGAATTTCCCAACTCTTTTAGGAAATTCATGTATTTCCTAAGCTGTTTAGGAAAAACATGTATTTCCTAAATGAATCAGAAAATACGCGAATTTCCTAACTTCGTGTACACTACATTGGGGTGTGCACGTTAAAGATCCCACGATTGACAAAAGGGTCTTTCCTGGAAAAATTGTATAGGCATAGATAAAAATGTCTACCAAAATACCCGTGTGGCTTGGAATAATAGGCCGTGAAAAGTAGGATATGCGCCGATATGGCTGCGATCTGCTGGCCGATGTGAATGCGTGATGTATTGTGTAAAAAAAATTCCATCTCACACGGCATAAATAAATCCCTGCGCCTTGAATATGTGCGCGATATAAATTGCATAACATTTTTTTTTTTAAATCCCTGCGCTTAGAACTGTACCCACGGAATACGCGCGATATAAGCCTCATATTGATTGATTGATTGACAGTATCAATATACTGCAACGGTTCTGGTTCTCTCAGTCTGCAAAGCCTGGGTCTACAATGCAAGATCTTCCTTGAATTTGGCACTCTAAACTTGAACATAAAAAAATACCAGATATGTTCTAGTTGGGTTTTTTAATCAGAAGAAGGTTGTAGGCGCTAGTGCTTTACTCGACTGGCCCATATCAGGTACAGCGGAATCCCCATTTTAAGACCTTTAAAAAAAAGAGAAAAAAGCAAGGTCTTAAAAAGGAGGGAGTCTTAAAATGGAGGGAGTCTTAAAATGGAGCTACATTTACAGAGCTTATGAACAGACAATCTGAAAAAGCAAGGTCTTAAAAAGGAGGGAGTCTTAACATGGGGGGGGGGGGGGGGGAGGTGTCTTGTCAGGGGGTTTCCTCTGTACATTATTCCAGGCCCCCGTGGGACTGGGGAACAGATGCTGTCTGTGTCAGTTCTGGGCTGATTGAACCTCAAGGTGGTATTGGCGCTGTGTGTTCCCTGCAGTTATTGAATTTCGATACACTTTTCATTCACAACACTTCAGACATGCGTCATGGAAAGTAAAACCGAAAGAGGAACAGCTTGTCACTATGACTGAAGGGTGCTTCATTCAGAAGAAGCAGCTATGAGGCTTACAAGGACGTTTTATATCGGTTATTGCACCGCCCAGACCCCCCCCCCCCCCAACCCATTGCTTGCACTACCCCCCCCCCCCCCCACCCCCCGCCACCACCATTACTCTCCCTTTCCGAATCAAAAACCACAAACGTTCTTGGCTAAAAGATCTTTCTTTCCGTACTTTTCCTTGACAATAAATGTGATTTTTCCAGAAATTACAAAATGGTTAGAACTTTTCTCCCTATAACTGCCGGGCTCTAACTTGTGAGAGATTGCACCCGAAATGCCCCCATTAGCTGCCAATCGTGTAGACTTCTTTGATTCTAAACACAAGTTGAGGGCTATTTCTGGACGTTGTTCTGAGAAAAATGTCAGCGCCGCTCAAAGGGAAAGGTTGGCTTCAAGATAGTTACTGTCTGTTTGAATCTCTCTTTTTCTCTACAGGGATTGTATATTTGTGTAATAACACTGTCAGGAAATTAAGTGCAGCTTTGCAAATCCTATTTTGATCTTTCTTGATAGACGTATGTCGGTTAAAATCTAACGCACGTTCTGATATTTTCCTCCCGGAACTATCTCCCAGCTCTCCCTGCGTGCTCTTTCATGAGAAATTGCGAAAGAACAAGAATTCTATAAAACAAAAAAGAGACAGCCTTTTTTCTATCTATGTCTGTCTTTCTGTCGCCCCCCCCCCCCCTACCCATCCCGACACATACATACAAACGCACGAACGCACAGACTCCCCACCCCCGCTGTCACTAACACACACGAACATACACACACACGAACATACACACACACGCTTACACACCTCCTCACGCAGATTTAGACCCCCCCCATACACATAACCCTCACGAATCCAACAACAACAAGGAATACCAATATTCCCTAACGCAGGTATTTCAGGTGTTTACAGATAACCACCACTTCACACCTTTTCTACCTGTCACTGATTCCCCAGTGCTTAATGACTGACGTGAACTCATTTCTGTTGAAAGGGTCATTGATAGCTAATTCAAAGGCCACACATACACACGGGGTTTGCAGGACACAACCCTCTGTGGTCAATGTTTGCTGACACATTGCAGAGAAAATGTAAGTTTTACGCCCTCACGGCAAAGCCATTAGGGGCATGTTACACGGGAAAACCCGGCTTTGTATGAAAATAAAAAATAAAAATGCGGGGGGATGTAGACAGCTGGCTGCCGGCTGCTAGAGGAGACCTGAAATGGGCTAGAGACCGGGTTGGGTCGTCTTGGGTCAGTGCTGAAATGGTTACTTTATTGGCTGTTGGCCGAACGGACACCCGGGCTTCATATTTTTGCATGCATGTATTCGTGTTTCCAAGGCCTGAGGCTTTCGCTGTGACCCTGGGATCTTTATCGTGCGCATGCGTGCACACGGGGGTGTTCGGACACCGAGGAGAGTCTGCACAAAGTTGACTCTGGGACACACATCCCGCGACGAACTTGGGGGTTGAACCCACGCTGATAGTAACAACCGGTTTTAAAGCCAGCGCCTCTACCGACTGGGCAAACAATTTGTTGGGGTCAAAAAGTTCCATGGAGGGCGGGGGGTATGGAGTAACACATAGTGTTTTGCTCAGAACATTCCCACCCAAGCAGAGCCGCGCTAGGGGTACGCATTACCGTGAAGCTGGCAGTCAGTGCTACCAAATGTCGTCTGTGTGGTGACTTAATGTGGGTCTATGTAAGCAGATGCCAGCGCAAGCAATCTGATGCAGAGTCAGGAGGCGGTTTGGTACAAGAGAACCGTAGAGGCCACAGCCTCGGCCGTCTAAGGGATCTGTGTGTCTGGAGGCACATTTGGTTTCTGAGGTTCAAGCGGAGCTGTTGCCTCTGCTCCCAAGTTCCCGTGTCTGGAGGCGTTTTTGGTATGGAAGCAAACCTGTAGGTTGGGGCCTCTGCCTTTCAGGATGCCAGGGCTACAAAATGTGTGTCTTGGGACACATTTAGCTGAAGATTCCAGAAGTGGATCTGTGCTGTGCTGGGCCTGCTGCAAGCACACTAGAACCAGCTCGCAACAGTTGAGGTGAACAGATTGGTGACCAAGACCATCATCGGTTTCTGTCCGAGTGATGGGTGTGGGCGGAGGAAGTCTCCCAGACTGAGGGCATTCTCCCTTCTGTAGCGGATGAGACTAGACATCTCTTCCTTGAGAGAGTCACAACCTTCAAACACGTGCGTGAGGTGTCCAGTCTTGCCACACTGACAGACTACCTTGTCCCAGTCGATGCGGCTGCTGACCGTGCGCAAGCGACGCAACAGGCTCATGGGTCTCGGGGGGAGTGGGTCGCGCGCTGGCTTTAGAGCCAGTACGTCGCTATCGGCGTGGGTTCGAATCCCATGTTCGGCGAGAGATTTATTTCTCAGAGTCAACTTTGAGAAGACTCTTCTCGGTGTTCAAACACCCCCTGTGCACGCATACGTTTGTTAAAGATCCCAAGCGCACAGTAAATGTGTCAGGGCTTGGAAAACACGAAAACACGCATGCCTCATCTCTCGTCTCTCATGTTAGTATTTCGATACTTTGACCAGACAATCCTAATATAATGCTGTTATATTAGTAACATTAATTATAATATTATGTGTCATGTTAGTATTTCGATACTTTGACCAGATAAAACCTAATATAATGCTGGCGTGTCGAAGAAGACACGTGTCGTAGGCTTGTCAAAATGTCACACTATGTCGTCATTGCCAATACATGTCCTGATATAGCACAACTTGTCTAAGAGGACGTTAAACTGAATTTGTTAGCCGTTCAGTCGATGCACAGAGCCGACTTTTCATGGGCAATACTGATGTATAAGTATACCAGTAGGTGGGGGGCTTCGTTATGCCTTGTCATCGATACCAACATTCAAGCGGTCGTTGGTCCTAACTTCAACTCGCTCGCAGTAAGCCCAAAATCCAGGCGTATTGGTCGTTGTTGGTACAGCAAATTTGATGTCAGGTCATCTTTCAGCCGTGAAGTATGGTCGAGTTTGAAGAACTGTTGTGAGACCCCTCGAGACCCTTCGCTCAATGCGCTAATCCCAACCAACACGAGTGCGTGTACAAATTTGTGTTTCGATCGTTTTCAAACGCCTTGTAGGACTAGATGTAAAGAGAGAATGTTTTGGGAGTTTGGGGTAGATGTGGTAGGGGGTGGGACAGAGCAGGGTGGGGTGGGGTGTGTGTGGGGGGGGGGGGGGGCGGACAGAGCGAGGGGGGGCAGGGGGAAGAAGGGGAAGGCAGTGAGGGAAGAGTGGGTTGAGACAAGTGTGTGTGTGTGTGTGTGTGTGTGTGTGTGAACGTGTGTGTGTGTGTGTGTGTGTGTGTGTGTGTGAGCTTGTTTGTGTGTGTGTGTGTGTGTGTGTGTGTGTGAGCTTGTGTGTGTGTGTGTGTGTGTGTGTTGGATGAGCGGAGGTGGAAAGAGAAAATTAAGCAACGTAAAGACAGGGGAGGGGACAGTGTCACAACGAACTTGTGACAATTAGCTGAATATTACAAAGGGTACAAGGAAGTCATTATGAAAGGTGTCTGTGCAGGTGATACGCTGAGTATGACTGTGCATATAATGGACTCCACATTTTAGCGAGTCACCTAGATTCGGTGTGGGTTTAGGACACATGCATAATTTAGCGAATGATAATGTTGACTTTGTCTTAATACTGAATCTTTGTTTTTTGTTTTTTTGAGTAATAGGCAATTTGTTTAATGCACAACTCCCATAGCTGTCCTTCTAGTTTGCACTTGTACAATCTTGATTACCGGTGTGGTGTGTTCTTCTTGGTTCATGGGCTTAGACTCCCACGTTCACTCATGTTTTTAGCACCAGTGGATTTTTTACGTGTATGACCGTTTTTACCCCGCCATTCAGGCAGCATACGCCGATTTCGGGGGAGGCATGCTGGGTATTTTCGTGTTTCTCAGTATAACCCACCGAACTCTGACATGGATTACAGGATCTTTTCCGTGCGCACTTTGTCTTGTGCTTGCGTGTACACACGAAGGGGGTTAAGTCACTAGCAGGTCTGCACATAAGTTGACCTGGGAGATCGGAAAAATCTCCACTTTTAACCCATCAGGCGGCAACGACCGGGATTCGAACTCACGACCTCCCGATTAGGAGGCCGATGTCTTACCACCACGCCACTGCGACCGTCGGTGTGGTTTCAATTCCGACATGTTTTCGACAAGTCCTTTTTGTGCCCATTTTAAGTTGCCTGTGCACCAAGCTCAAAGCTTATTATCAACCTTTGACCAATATAACAGTCATAGAAACAGGTTCCCCGGTTGGTTCCGTCACTATTGTGCTGAGACAGGTCAAAGCGATATCTGTCTGTATTGTGGAGGCGGCTATGTGAACAGATAGATACGTGTACGTGTCCCTATCTGTCGAGTGTCCTACCTCGATCATACCCTCTTTCCTCTCCCCCTAACCTAGTTTGCAGTCACTCTGCCAAAGGGGTCACGTTCGTAGACACTCGCTCTTTTGTCAAATCTCTGGAGTTCGTTAACACACGGACTATTGAAAGCTCGGTATTCCTATGCAATACAATTCGTTAACACACGGACTATTGAAATCTCGGTATTCCTATGCAATACAATTCGTTAACACACGGACTATTGAAAGCTCGGTATTCCTATGCAATACAACTCGTTAACACACGGACTATTGAAAGCTCGGTATTCCTATGCAATACAACTCGTTAACACACGGACTATTGAAAGCTCGGTATTCCTATGCAATACAACTCGTTAACACACGGACTATTGAAAGCTCGGTATTCCTATGCAATACCATTCGTTAAGACACGGACTATTGAAAGCTCGGTATTCCTATGCAATACAGTTCGTTAACACACGGACTATTGAAAGCTCGGTATTCCTATGCAATACAGTTCGTTAACACACGGACTATTGAAAGCTCGGTATTCCTATGCAATACAATTCGTTAACACACGGACTATTGAAAGCTCGGTATTCCTATGCAATACAACTCGTTAACACACGGACTATTGAAAGCTCGGTATTCCTATGCAATACAATTCGTTAACACACGGACTATTGAAAGCTCGGTATTCCTATGCAATACCATTCGTTAAGACACGGACTATTGAAAGCTCGGTATTCCTATGCAATACAGTTCGTTAACACACGGACTATTGAAAGCTCGGTATTCCTATGCAATACAGTTCGTTAACACACGGACTATTGAAAGCTCGGTATTCCTATGCAATACAACTCGTTAACACACGGACTATTGAAAGCTCGGTATTCCTATGCAATACAATTCGTTAACACACGGACTATTGAAAGCTCGGTATTCCTATGCAATACAGTTCGTTAACACACGGACTATTGAAAGCTTGGTATTCCTATGCAATACAATTCCAAAAACAGATAGACTGCTAACATTCCAAAATTCAGAATAAAAAAACCAAGGTTATTGGAACGTTCAATTATTGACAAAATCAATATCTGTCTGTATTGTAAATGTAACCTTTTTGTTTTGACAATTTTTAAACGTTCCAATGACCTACAATTCTTGTTTTTTGATTCCTATACAATCAAGTTATTTTGTCCTTCAGTAAGTGTACCACTGCAGACTTGACCAAACTAAAAAATTCACTTAAAAAAAAATTCCTGGATAGACATCAAGAATGGCCAATGTTTTAGTAGAGCGGTCCTTGCTTCGATTTAACAGAAATGACGCCCGAGAAGAAATCAAGACTTTTTAAACTTCTCTGACTGAGAGGAACCGACGGTAGGGCTGAGCCGGCGTTGTTGAGGTCTTTAACGCTGACCTACGTTTCTTTGCACGAACGCCCTAGCTGGTCGTTTTCTTTGCTCGGAAAACGATATTCTTTTGTGCAAGCGCTTTCAAGATGGTGAACGATATATCAGCCAGAGATACGATCGAGTTTGATTAAAGTGAGTAAATCTTTGATTCTTTCAGAGCAGAGTTGTTTAAGTAAGGAACTTTTCATCAGAACTTTCTGATAAAAGTGTATATGACTGACGTATGCAGTATCCAGTCTAGAGACCAAGTGTTAGTGTGTGGCATCAGCCCCAAGAGTCAGAGAAAAATGCCCCTCTTTCTTTTTGCTGCGATGCCCGCAGAATCACTCCGTGGTACGCAGACTGTATTGCTGAACTTTGACCACCTGTTCGTCGACAACACGAAACACGTAAACATTATTTTGAAGAATTCTACATGTGGCTAGGTGTGAGTCTCCCAGTGTCTTATTTGCTAGAGTTGTAAGGTAACCAAGGCTTATTAGTTTGATCTTCCTGATGGAAGTGTGCACGACTTTGACCCTATCAGAGTCTAGACATTTGGTTAATTCAGAATCGGATTGTAAGTAGGGTTGTAAGTAGAGTTGTAAGTCGAGTTGTAAGTAGAGTTGAAAGACAGGCGTGCTAAGTGGCCCGGTACGTGTTGTGGCGACACGCGGTGGCCGTGCCTTTGATGTTGCCGTTATCAGGTGTCGTCACACGTCACACCCTCTCTGTCCCGACACCCTGTCTGCACGCTGACCACTCGGCTTATTTCCCCTGTCTGTGAGGCGCTGGGAGAATCACACCTGTCCATACCTGTCTCCTCCAAATCTTTGATGAGATACACACGGTCAATATGTCACCACAGGTAGAATAGACAGCGTTGTCTCTGTGCCTCTGCTGCTCTTCTTCACCTGTCAATAACCCGAAGATGCATATATATATATATATAGCATAGTCTTGTATGTCTGATTCTTCCTCTCTAGCTTTCTGTATCTCATGTTTGTGTTACCTGTGTCGACCGTGTTTTACAATGTTAGATCGAGTGATGCTTCGTGGGCGTTTTCTTTTGAGTGTGGTCTATCTTTGGGTCTATATCGGTCTATCTGTCTGCCTACCTGTTAGTGTGCGCTGGCGTGCCGCAAACTTGCTGTTCTGCAAGAGATTCTATGGCATCTCAGCTTTCATCCAGCTATAGGTGCTTGATGTCTGAATTTGTTTAGAATCGA
>NC_090261.1:68028523-68041023 GCF_037325665.1 Littorina saxatilis
ACTAATCAAAAATTTGCTCCAGGGGCTTGCAACGTAGTACAATGTATTACCTTACTGGGAGAATGCAAGTTTCCAGTACAAAGGACTTAACATTTCTTACATACTGCTTGACTAAAATCTTTAAAAAAATTGACTATATTCTATACAAGAAACACTTAACAAGGGTAAAAAGAGAAACAGAATCCGTTAGTCGCCTCTTACGACATGCTGGGGAGCATCGGGTAAATTCTTCCCCCTAACCCGCGTGGGCGTATATTTTGCCCATTATAGCCACGGCTGACCAGCAACGGCCGTGGTACCTGAACTATTCAGGGTGTTAAATGTGTAGGAGGGGATTCCATGCAGGACTATGCACAGATAAGCGTTTCGTTTAATTTACACGCTCCTTGTATCGCTTGCCCTAGTTAACGCCGCTCTAGGTGGTCTTGGGAATCAGCTGTGTTTGGTCGTAGGGAATGCTGGGATGTGTATGGCACTGTCCGCCATTTCTGAGATCAGCGTATGAATATAATGTCTCTGTTATCTGCATGGTCCCGGTAGGTCAGTTTAACCTTACAAGGTTTTACTTTTATCATGGTGAGGGGGTGGGGGTGGGGTGTTGCGAAGGGATGGAAAGTTTATTGAATGCGACCAGCCGAAGAATCGTTGACACTGGTGTCATTTTATCACGTTAATTCGACAAACAACAACAGCAGCAGCAGCAACAGCAGCAGAAACAACAAGAACAACAAGAACAACAACAACAACAACAACAACAACAACAACAACAACATAAACAACAACAACAACAACATAAACAACATAATCAACATAATCAACAACAACATAAACAACAACATAAACAACAACATAAACAACAAGGAAATCGTGTCGGTCGTAAGAAAGCCTGAACGGATCTTTGCTTACTTATGCTGTGATAGTTGAAGGATCAAATATGCAATTTCAGGTTGTTGCCCTGAGTGATTCTTTGAGAGTGTTCTGCAACTTTGAGAACTAATGACAAGGGCGGGGGTTAGATTCAGAGCTTCTCTCGCCGGTATTTGGTGAAAAAAACGCCTCCCCAAGAAAAGACCCCCCGGAAAGGACAGGAAGTACTACTCGATACAGAGCGAACTTGTGCGATGTAACTTTACACGCGTTCATTGAGAGTCGCAGTTGAGGAGAATATGAAGATTCCTCGTTCAATGGCTAAGTGTCCGCTTGAATATGATTGCCGAGGTGTCTCGAAAAGTTCTTTCTATTGCCCTCGTGTTGTGCCCATAAGCCCACAATACCGCTAAGAGAGTAAAGTGACTTAAACACGCTAGCTTAATGTTGTGGTTCATTCTATAGGTCTGTCCTTTCCTTTCGTCTTCAAGTACCTCCGTCTCCTCCGGTTGCATTTTTTCACCTTTAACTTGTCAACTTTATTTTTGGGCCCAGTATAACTTGGCCTTGTTTTGGAGACGTAGCTGGCGTTGGGGTTCGAATCTTTCTTTGCGTGCTTATTGCTTTCGTTTTGTGTGGTTGTTGTCGTTGTTATCCTTGTTGTTGATGTCGTTGTTATCCTTGTTGTTGTTGTCGTTGTTATCCTTGTTGTTGATGTCGTTGTTATCCTTGTTGTTGATGTTGTTAGATCGCACGATGCTATTTTTATATTGCTGTTTCTTTGTAAGTTCTGCTTTTCGCCAGAAAACTTTGATTTGAGTTGATCTCATGTGTGTGTGTGTGTGTGTGTGTGTGTGTGTGTGTGTGTGTGTGTGTGTGTGTGTGTGTGTGTGTGTGTGTGTGTGTGTGTGTGTTTGAAACACTTGGACAAGGCACACATGTAGAAAGTTAGCCTCACTAAATACAAGAGAATTCACTCACTCACAACCAGTACAAATCCGACAGAGTTATTCCCGGAGTGCGTCTATTGTGTTAAATAAAGACAAAGGTGTATATATAGACATGTGTATACGTGAAACAAGTGTATATAATTCTGCATGTAGATGAAAGCCTTTTTTCTCAGCGAGCACTTGTATTTATCCTCATAGTCTTGGGCGACTTAATGCTTGTTTTGATCTTGTTTTTGGCGGTCCGTTATGGTTTGTTTAGATCTTGTTTTTGGCGGTCCGTTATGGTTTGTTTAGATCTTGTGTGTTCGGGGCACAGCCATCGTGTCCTTTCATCAAATCCATGTGTATATGTAGGTGTGCGAGACGATCTTACAGCAGATAGCGATCTACCTGTTTGAAGAGATTTAACCTTGGCACCGCCGCCACACTTTTTTGGGCCTCTGTCTGGCAGTCTACAGACGAACGCGTGTTGGTTCTTGTGTTTTACGTCAATCGTCCTGACGATTAGATTGTTTCTTTAACGGGCGCAGTGGCGGGGTGGTAAGACGTCGGCCTCTTAATCGGAAGGTCGTGAGTTCGAATCCCGGCCGCGGCCGCCTGGGGGATTAAGGGTGGAGATTTTTCCGATCTCCCAGGTCAACTTATGTGCAGACCTGCTAGTGCCTTATCCCCCTTCGTGTGTACACGCAAGCACAAGACCAAGTGCGCACGGAAAAGATCATGTAATCCATGTCAGAGCTCGGTGGGTTATAGAAACACGAAAATACCCAGCATGCTTCCCCCGAAATCGGCGTATGCTGCCAGAATGGCGGGGAAAAAACGGTCATACACGTAAAAACCCACTCATGCAAAAACATGACTGAACGTCGGATTTTCAGCCCATGAACGAAGAAGAAGGAAGAAGAAAAAGAAGAAGAAGAAGAAGAAGAAGAAGAAGAAGAAGAAGAAGAAGAAGAAGAAGAAGAAGATTGTTTCTTTGGTATTATTTTCAAAAAAGTGATTTCGTACACTGCATAATATAGAAAGGTGGGAAGATGTACAAGCGCGTTGACGCTGAAAGTTGGAATCAGTCAAGCCTGTTCCACGATGCATGAAGTATATTAGCCTTACAATAGAAACACTTGTTTGCTAAAGGCTGTCCTGAATTCAACTCGAAGATGACTTCGCGAAGTCTTTTTTCCCGTCAAATCTTCGTGCAGCGAGTTTCGTGAAGTAGACTTTGAGAACTGAGTCGAATTCACCCACTTAATATTAGGCTTAACATATATACCTTTCATTTTTAGAAAAATATTAAACAAAGAATAAAAGAAGAATACTTTGCTACTGTCACTTGACGTCGAGACCAGAAGACTTTTTTTTATTTTTTTAAATATTTGTAAAAAAAATTTTGGCATATTTTAAAAGAACACAAAAACCGCAAACTACTGGGTAAACAATACATTAATAAATAAAGCGAGCTAAAAGGGGGGGTAACAAATGTGTAAAAAATTCTCTTTGGTCTCTCAAATGCGAGTCAAGTCCTAACAATAAGGTCATCGAACTTCAGATGACATCTACCTTTTCTTCTCCCTATATATATAGTTGTCCAGCAAAGTCCACAGGAAGTTTGCTGAGGAATCAAGACCGAGTTCACCTTAGACACCAACCCTTCTTCTACACTGTATTTGCTGCTACTTGGCATTATGGTGGTAGGTTTTTATACAGGCCGCAAGAGTAAGCTTACCGCAGACATCAAGTCTTTGGTGTTTTATTTGCTGTTAGTTGGCATTGTAGTGGCTGCCTTCTCGCACATCCCTTCTTGTCGTATCACTATCACACAACAAGGGGAAGGGGGGGGGGTGTACTGGGGGGAGGGCAAGGGGGGGGGGGGGTGTTGTGTCAAGGAGGCAAGCAGAGGCTGAACTGTGGAAGGTCAAAGACCTGTGAGAGAGTGAGAATCAAGTCTTGTACTGACGGCTAGAACACCGCTGAGGGAAGTTTGTCTGGGGCTTAACAGTCGCCGATTCTGAGTTTGCGTGGACAACTTGATTGAAGGGAATGTTGAAGCATTCAGGTATTGGTGTAAAACTGGTTGAATGTAAGCTTGGAGTAAAACTTCAAAAATCGAACTGTGTTCCTTAACAGTGTTAGCGTCTTCTAAGAAATGTCTTCTTTGAACAGACAGTCCTTCTCGTATAAATGTGACAGATCGGCTCACCATACCAAATGTGTCCAGGCGTTTACATCGAATAAGAGCAACTTTTGTTGACTTGGGACGCATAACACACACCCATACCGTGGTTGCATTCTGTGCAGATTGGTCATTATTTTTGCGGAAGTAAGTTTACAGATTGTCATAGGTATCACTTTTGACATTAATTCAACAACAACAACAACAACAAAAACAACAACAACAACAACAATAACAAAATAACTTGACATTAATTCAACAACAACAACAACAACAACAACAACAACTTGAACTCAGCACATGAAGCATCGAGGCTGTTTAGTTTTGGCGTGTGTTAAAGTTGGAGGCCTGAACAAATGTGATATCTTTTCTGGCTTCAAAAAGCAACATCTGTCTTGAATATTCAGCGACCTTGTAATGTAGGTCTGTGGATACCTCCCTATGTAAGGCCTCTTTGATGAGTGGACACCCTCCAATGTAAGACCTCTTTGATGAGACGGCACCTCCTAGTGTAAATTTCCCATGACAGGTGAACGCAATGTGACATTATAATGTAGGGTTCCTATGACAAGTGGATACCTGCCAATGTAAGTCCTCTTTGCGTGACTAATATTTGTTCGTTGTTTATATTCCCAATGAATGACTCCTGTCGTTGGCGTGAAAGGACAGCTGCATATGTATTGGAGTGACACCTGTAGTTGCCCCCGATGGTTCTCTCACCATCCAAAATTATAATCATCCTCATCTCATTAATCATCCAAAATTAATTAATTTTCCTTACACCATTGGATGATTAATGAGATGAGGATGATTATAATGATGATGCTATGGATTTCCAATTTGTAGTTGAAAGTTAGATTAGAGATATTTTGAGTTCAAACTTGGTCTAGAACCATTTGGTTTTAGCGTGTTTTATTCACTTTCTCTGGATACAATCGTTTCACACACATAAAGAACATAAAGAACGATAACAGTTAGCAGAATGCTTATTGACACGTTGTAAAAGTAATAAGCAATACACATTTACGATTACAACATGGTTAGTGATAGCATCGTCACTTAACTTCCATAATATGTTATTAGTATGTTTACATAAGTGAGAATAAAAAAAAGAGAGAGAGAGAGAGAGAGAGATTGATTGATTGATTGATTGATTGATTAAACTTTATTACAGAAGGATGGAGATTTTAGGCGTTGCCTAGTCTTACAATCTGTCCTTGCAAACAAAGACGAGAAGAGAGAGAGAGAGAGAGAGAGAGAGAGAGAGAGAGAGAGAGAGAGAGAGAGAGAGAGAGAGAGAGAGAGAGAGAGAGAGAGAGAGAGAGAGAGAGAGAGAGAGAGCATTGTTACATCATGTGCAGTCATTACAAAGAGTTTCAACCGAACCCTTTGAACTGCGATAGTTTGCTGTTTCAATTTCAGACCGGAAATGAGTTTTCTGTCCTGCGACTGTTTTGTTAGGCTGTGTGCCCGGATTTTAAACTGTTGTCGGATTTCTGCCCAAAACACTCTGTCTAAGTCAACTCCACTAAACAATACGTCCATTTTGTTCATGTCTTCTCTTCAATCATAATATCCCACCTGCATTTCACAGCACCTTAAAAAACAAGTACCTGTTAAACTCCCACTCGATCATTTTTGCAGTAATCAAATACAACCACCTCTTTTCTTCTCTTCAAGAGGTATCCACCCACTGCCGAGACTGCGAGCAGAACGCCAGATCTCAATCGCTGACTGGGCACAAAATGCAGCAGACTGCAAGAAATGAAAGAGGGTTTGAGGGGCCCAGGTTTTCCCTTGGCGTAAACAGAAAGGGCTTTAAGAGAAACTGGGTGTCTGGGGGATCCAGAAACAAATCTCGGTCCAGTTCAGAGACATCCTGCTTGCTGCCGCGCGAGCAGAGAAAATGTTCCCTTTTTATCTTCACCGCGCTGGCAGCAAAACCCCTCACTCGGAGGTGTTTTCAGACAGGCCAGACACAGGTTGTCCCGGAGGTGGGTCAAAACAGAAAGAACACTGGTCCTGTTTATGTTGTTGCCTTTCCTGTGTCGAACGTGCACAACAAAACTGTTGTGTCTCTGCCTATTTTTCTTTGGGGTTTTCGGTGTGTTATTCTTTTCCGTTATGTTTGAGACCCCCCCCCCCCCCCCCCCCCCCCACCATCCCTACCAGTTCCCCTGTCTTTCTTTGTATTTTTCATATCAAGCACCAGGCTGTTTCTATGGAAAAGAAGGTTATTGTGTCTATTTTTGGACCATACAGAACAAAACTATTGTCTGTCGAATTTTGTCCCCTTTTTTTTTATTCGTTTTTACCCTAATATGTGTCAGTTTGAAGACCGGTACATGACCACATCTTCCGCTGTTTTTCTCTTTAATTTAAAGTTAAAAAACAAAAGATATCTGTACTCACCGATACAAGATCAGCACAAGACAGTACGAATTTTCGCTGATGTAAACTTCATCAGGAACAAACAAACACAAAAGGCAACAAAAAGCAGACGCAACACGGAACGAACAAGGTTTGAAAAGAATATGGAGAGGAAACACAAACAAGGGACATTTTTTATTTAAAAAAAAAATCACTATGCTGCTTCAGTGGTTGTTGGAATCGAAGGTTGCTGTCTAGTGTTATCCACACAGAACACAACTACTGTCTGCCACAGTGTTTTGGCTGATGTGTTATTTTACAGGAACACCTATTGGGGAATTGTACAATGTTTGTGTTGAAATGTCTCTGACCAGCGCAATCGCTTTGTTTGCTTGTCTCATGACAAGTTCATTTTTTACAATCAAGATTATGGTGTGTGTTTTTTATAAGGAGCAGACAATTTGATTTTGGATTTGCGGTCAAGCTACTGCCCTTTTTAAGTTACCGTCAGAGACGGTAAAAGTTGAGCACTGCAAAGTAGCTCCCTTCTCCCTGGCTGTGTGGAGAGGGGGAGGCTTGGGAGAGACGAAGGGAGGAGAAGAGACGCGTCCAAGAGAAGAAGGGAGAGGGGGGGAGGACTGAGGGAGAGGTGTATGGGAACTGGGAGGTAATGAATGAACTTCTCACCTGTTTCGCTTTACGCTCCATCTACTTGTTTCCGCCTTGTCAGGTATTGGCACTGGAGATTACATTATTAGAGCACTTTTTTGTGCTCACCTGTAGTTTTCACCTGTATGCTGCGGCCTGAGTCGGCTTTTGAAATCCGCCACATTTACACTTCTCCTTGGCAGTAAGTACTCCCAGATTGGGAAATGCATGATCAGTGTCGCCTGTCGAGTTTTGTTAGTTAAAAAAAAAATCAAATTAATTCTTTTAGTAGGACATTCGGTGTGTGTGTGTGTGTCTGTGTGTGTGTGTGTGTGTGTGTGTGTGTGTGTGTGTGTGTGTGTGTGTGTGTGTGTGTGTGTGTGTGTGTGTGTGTGTGTGTGTGTGTTCCTATCCGCCTGTTTGTGTGTGTACGTGTGGCCGCAAACCAAGGTTGATGTAGATCTTTGCACTGACAGGTTATCGCAGCAATTCCTTTTTATCTACCATTTAAAGTGGTTTGTCTCGATTTATTTACTTGCGTAATGCTTGAACATTTAACAGTCTTTTGCGAATAAGAATAGTTTTTTACAGCCCCCCCCCCCCCCCTTTCCCAGCCTTTCACTGTGGTTTGCTCTCGTGCTGCAGTTTTCGTCTGCATTTCTCAGTGTCTGCATAATTATGTGTCTGACCTAAAGTTGTGTTTTTCCCTGTCTGTCTGTCTGTCTGTCTGTCTGTCTGTCTGTCCGTATGTCTGTCTGTTTTCAAGCTGGTTTCTCTCTCTCTCTCTCTCTCTCTCTCTCTCTCTCTCTCTCTCTCTCTCTCTCTCTCTCTCTCCTTCCTCTCTCTCTCCTTCCTCTGTCTCTCTCTCTCTCTATCTCTCTCCCTCTCTCTCTCTCTCTCTCTCTCTCTGTTTAAGGACTGGTGGTAAGATTAGGATTGTTCTTTAAACAATCAATCTATCAATTAAATATCAATCTGTTGGCGGCAATTGAATGTCAATGAATCTCTCTGTCTCTCCTCTCTCTCTCGCTCACTATCTTTCTCTCTTTCTCTCTTTCTTTCTTTCTGTCTATCTCTCCCCCCCCCCACCACCCCCCTCCCCCACCCCGGTCCCCCCTCTCTCTCTCTCTCTCTCGTTTGATGATTGCTCTGTGCTCTTCGAGTAGTAGCTCACAGAAAAAAATGCAGCACAATTTCTGTGAACTGAAAAGGAAACTTTCACAGAACACAAGAATAAACTTGTGGGTGTGCCTCCTTTGTGCCAATTGTCTCCGGCATCACTATCGGCTGAAATGTCTTCGTGTCGGTATGATGAACTGGGAACGACGTGTTGAGTTTGAGGCAGCTAGTGTCAAATTCTTGTTAAAGGTACTGAACTTGTCAAATCCAGGTGCACGGAGCCCCTGGGGCTTTTAGTCATACCTCAGGCAGCTATGCGTTAGAAGAACTACCAAGTTTCATTGACTTGCACCCAAAGAGTCAAGAACTGCGATTTTTTTACGAATTAATTTCGTACTCGGACCCGGCTGGTCTTGACCTATTTTTGGATCTAAATTTAGATCAGGTAGATCACCACATCATGCACAAAAAGACACGTCACTAGCAAACTATGTCAGACGTCATCATGAGTTTGTGTAAAACAAAATGGAGGCCGGAATCACTCAGTTGAATCGAACTCCGACCAAACACCACGTAATAACTAGGTTAATTTATGCATTCGCGTGAACAAGAAACTGTCGAGCTTCACAGATGTCGTCGTTGGGTAGTTTTGGGTTTGTTTTACTACCATAGGAGAATTTTTGAACTGTAAATGCACTCAGCTGCAACAAAAACGCAAAACGAAGGCTGTGAGCTGCACTGTGCCTTTAAATGCACAGCTGTTACCTTTTAAACTGTTGTGCAATATCAGATCTGGTCAGGCAGGCTGTTGCATGGGATAGGACCAACCGTCCACTCACACACATACCGTTATTTGTCTTCCTGGCTGGTTCATGCGGAGAGTTTCGTAGATTGACACCGGTGGCTTTTACGAAACTGAACTCATTGGAAATTCTCAATCTGGACAGAAAGCTTTCAGGATGTTGAGTGTTGCTATGTGTCCAGGTGGAGGGATGATAATCAATCAACCAATCAATATGAGGCTTATGTCGCGCGTATTCCGTGGGTACAGTTCTAAGCGCAGGGATTTTTTTTTAAATTTTATTTTTATTTTTATGCAATTTATATCGCGCACATATTCAAGGCGCAGGGATTTATTTATGCCGTGTGAGATGGAATTTTTTTTTACACAATACGTCACGCGTTCACAACGGTCAGCAGATCGCAGCCATTTCGGCGCATATCCTACTTTTCACGGCCTATCATTCCAAGTCACACGGGTATTTTGGTGGACATTTGTATCTATGCCTATACAATTTTGCCAGGAAAGACCCTTTTGTCAATCGTGGTATCTTTAACGTGCACACCCCAATGTAGTGTACACGAAGGGACCTCGGTTTTCGTCTCATCCGAAAGACTAGCACTTGAACCAACCACCTAGGTTAGGAAAGGGGGGAGAAAATTGCTAACGCCTTGACCCAGGGTCGAACTCGCAACCTCTCGCTTCCGAGCTCAAGTGCGTTACCACTCGGCCACCCAGTCCATATTAACCATTGTACAGTTTGGGCCAGATGTGATATAGTGAGTCAAAGTATTTTCACGGGAAGGCCTGTGCCTTTAAATGTAGAGAGCCGGTGTCACAGAAAGGGTCTGTTTCGATGTAGACAGCCGGTGTCACAGAAAGGGTCTGTTTCGATGTAGACAGCCGGTGTCACAGAAAGGGTCTGTTTCGATGTAGACAGCCGGTGTCACAGAAAGGGTCTGTTTCGATGTAGACAGCCGGTGTCACAGAAAGGGTCTGTTTCGATGTAGACAGCCGGTGTCACAGAAAGGGTCTGTTTCGATGTAGAGAGCCGGTGTCACAGAAAGGGTCTGTTTCGATGTAGAGAGCCGGTGTCACAGAAAGGGTCTGTTTCGATGTAGAGAGGGTGCATTTCGTAAAGTGCTATTCACATGGCAGACTTGGAACCCACTTGTGACCAACTTTCAAGGGAGTTTAGTCAGCAGCAAGTCAAATCAAAATCGCAGCCCATGTGAACAGCACAAACTCGCAAACTAGTTTTAAGCGGCGAGTCTCGCCAGACTTAGCCTTTCGGGATTGTCCGGTTGACCTCGTTGTTTTCCGGCGAAGGGAAGGCTAGAGCCACAGAGATGTATACGTCTATATTTAACTCAGTGGCTAGAGCTAACCAATCAGTACGCGCGATAAGTAAAGTCTGGCGCGAGTCGTTTGCTTGTCACGGCTGAGTCGGGCAGTGCTCAACTGGGTTTTGGAGTCGTTCGCCAGTCTGGCGCGAGTCGCTGGGGCTGTTCACATGGCAGACTTTTCCCCGATTCGGTCTCAACGACTCGGGAGCGATTTTCTAACCACTAAAGTTGGTCACAAGTTGGTTGCAAGTCTGCCATGTGAACTGCACTTAAAGGCGCCTGTAGTGTAGGTGCATTTCCAGGAGGAGTATTTTCCCTGGTGACCATGGCAGTTTTCTCCATTCTTGTTGTAGGCAGTGTGACATGTCAGTATAATATACGCGGTCAATAAAAACAAGTTTTCCCTATTTTTTTTAACATATATGTTTTTACAGTTTTGTAACTGATTAAAACATTGCCACGTTGAAGTGGTCGTAATTACGGTGATTTGCGGCAAAATGTTGTACAGCCCAACGCCAAATGAAGCGGTGGCGCTGTACACGACCATTATCATTATGACCCCTTGGTCATCAACTCAGTCACGGGATCGTTTTGCTCTTAGCAGTTCAAATCAGACCTTCATTTGCCGGTGTAGTCAGTGAAGGAAAATCGTTGCTTTTGATCATGCCTACGTAAAATTACTTTACTGACATATTTTGCACAAGTTGCACAAGTTTCAACGCTTTACGACAGTCTCGCGGCGCAGAGCGCGTGATTGACTGTGCTCTGTTTTCACCCAGGAAATGCAGCCGGGGCTTTTCATGGTAGCAGAAATAAACCGCCTGCAAGAAATGGACTTTCAGGAAATGGGCTTCGAAGAAAAAAAGCCTCAGGGAAATGCACTTTCGGGAAATGCGATTCAACGAAAAACGCCTCCAGGAAACGCAGCCACTTTCTGTGGAATTGGACCCGTTCCCAGACAGTGTCAAGGTCCTCCGAAAGGCTGCGGAGCCAGACACACCAGCGAGCGCTTGGTTACACCCGAGCAGTGGAATATCTATTTGCTCTGCTCTAATCGTTACCGAGATGTTCTGTAGTTACAGTGAAGAACGCTTAGTGTTCACGTTATGTTACGCAACGCGTGGGAACGAGCTAAAACCGCATTGAGCTTGAAACCAGAGCTTTCTGATCTTGTTATTGTTTCCACCAGCTCAGATTTCAAGTTTGAATACGTTTTGAGGTTTTGGAAATTAGGTTTGGGATCGGATAGAACGAAAGGGGTGGGGATGTGGCCGCGGACGGGGTATTTGAGAAGGCTGGGTGTGGGGCGGGGTTGGGGGTGTTCTGTTTTAGTCCAACTGATACGCGTGCGCCACTGGTGCGACGGAGACGGACTCAAAAACAGACACTGAGACCTGACACACTTCGCGCACAAGCACACACATGCACGGACGGCGTACGCACGCACACACACACACACACACTCACACACACACACACGCACGCACACACACACACACGCATGCACGGACACACACACACACACGCACGCACGCACACACACACACAAACACGCACGCACGCACGCACGGACACACATACACACACGCACCCATGCATTAACGAGCGCATCCACATACACGCACGCATGCACGCACGCACACGCACGCACACACACACACACGCACACACACACACACACTCACACACTCACACACACACACACACAGACACACACACACACAATGGGCATTTAAGTTTTCTGTTCTTCTTTGTGTGCAATGTATATGAGCTTTCCGACGTTCACCGTATCCTGATCAAACTGATGTGTTCGTTAGATGCTGGTTCACCTTAGTCTGATAATCCGTCACTGTGAGTTTACAGGGTGAATCCTAGTCGGAAAAAGTGTGTGTGTGTGTGTGTGTGTGTGTGTGTGTGTGTGTGTGTGTGTGTGTGTGTGTGTGTGTGTGTGTGTGTGTGTGTGTGTGTGTTTGCATGTTTGTTCGCGCGTGGGTGTGTGCACATTCTCATGCGCACGTGCACCGGTGCTAAAATGCTAATCTTGCTTTATCGGCTTTTTGCGCCTCAGATTTCCTATATATGAAAACCCGTTGGACAGGGCATCTGGGGGTGAAGGAGTGTGAAGAATTAGTCGTCTAGATTAAAGATAGAGAATTTCCAACTTTTCTCAGACAGGGGGAGAGGAGCTTCTCTATCATTTGACGCAAGTTTTTTGGATAATCTGTTTACTGACACCGTCAGTAAACTAA
>NC_090261.1:68046023-68053523 GCF_037325665.1 Littorina saxatilis
GTTGGCTGAGTTTTCACATAAAATTCAGGGCTCGTTATTTCTGTCGATTTAACCACCGCTCGTTAGCAGATGTAAGGAAGCAAACGTAAACTTTGACCCCTAAGCTTTGAACTGCGCACAAAATGCTGACGTCACCACATAAAAAAGTACCGATAACCACGAACACTAACACAAACACTCTACACTTAACGAGTCTATTATCGACATTTTATGGTGTTAACAAAAATGCAGGAGTTGTTACGCAATCGAAAGATTACAACGATTTTTATTAAAAAAAATTGTATAGCGGTATAAAATACCAGCTGTATTTCTATTACTTATAAATATCACTGCCCGCTGCTCAGTAAATACACTTTGCATATGTACTTATACTCCAGACAAGACAGGAATGCGGATCCTCATTACTGAATGAACCTGACTTTGCATTAAGAAGCAAAGGACGACGGTATCCTTTATGAAAGAAAAGCACACTGAAACACGAATGCCTTTGTGTAGCCGTTATACATTTGTCGCGAGTGTCGTCTCGACTCAAGTCAAGAAACACACATGCTGCACTTTATTTAAACCACCGTTAGCTGACTGGACAACTTTTTTTTTCTGAGGTGCAAGTGGTGCAACGTTATTCTGTCTGCGACGATTTCATTTTGCAGAAGCACTATATTTGGACATCATTTATACATACAAGGGGAAGTAATAGGCTCTTTATTGTCACGACAAACAAACAAACACACACACACACACACACACACACACACACACACACACACACACACACATGCACACACACAGACATCCACATACACACACACACACACACACACACACACACAAACACACACATACACACACACACACACACAAAACAAACAAAAACGAACACAAACACAAACAAACAAACAAACAAACAAACAAACAAACAACACAAACACACAAACAAACAAACAAAACTGTGTGTTTACAGCATCCAAGCCGTCTATCAAGTTGTATGAGTCTAAGATAAAGGATGCTCTCATTCACTGGGACATGACAGACAGACAGGACGGTAAACGAAGTCGGCATGCAACTGAGGTAAAGAACACTCACAACAAAAAGCAAAAACAACACGAAAACAAAAAACACACACAGATCCGTGTCGGCGACAATGATGGTGTGCGCACGAAGGACGCTGCCTTTCAGTATCGAAAAACAAGACAGGTAAGTTGTTGGAACGTTGTTATTGACAAAATTACGTTACAGTCACACATGTTTTCAATAAGAACGTCCCAACAACCTACCTTTCTTGTTTCTTGATTCTGAATTTTGGAACGTTGGCAGTCTCTTTGTTTTTGGATTTTGCTGCCTTTCAGTGTTAACATTATGAAGACGGAATGGAGTTCAATGCACATAGTTATCATGCTCGTGTAAATCTAATTGCACGACTTCATCTCATTGTTTGACTACAAAATATCGTCATGAGAGTGCAGCAAATAAATCCACATCCCTAAAGCCAAGGCTGTCCTTCATTGATCACAAAATTGACTTCGCGAAGACTTTGTGAAATCTTTGTATCGACAATTCAGTGCCAAAGCTTCAAACGAGCTTCCTGAAGTAGATTTTCCCCAAATCGACTTTGCCCAATTAATATCTAGCTTGACTTCAATTCTATCAGTTGTGTGATTGAATCTTTGAATAACAAAGATGACTGCCTGCAACCTAGCTGGCGAAATATATATCCTGAAACGGGAGTGCGCGTGAATCTTGATTGCTAAGGAAATGATTTTGGTGGTAATTGATTGAATCTTGAAACTGATACGAGAAATACCTGCCACTTAGTTGTGTGGCGTTTCAGTGCCCCCGGCGGCTTATGCACAAGTAATGGTTTCACACCTGAAATTCCTGACCCCCATTTTCTGGGAGGGCCCCGAGCCTGCCTACTAGGCGTAAGATGAAACTATTGATACTTGATTTAGAGTGTTGTTTGCACTATCTACCTGGCGGTCTCAGTAGGTCTTTCTTTCTTCCTGCAGGGTGTAGACACGCGTGTCTTTGTTGAGTCTGCTGAAATGGGGCGGATGGTGTGTGTGTGACATAGGCACCATGATCGGTATAACTTGTTTTTATCATTTTTGGCAATTTCAGTAGTCTTTTCGTTTTTTTCTGGAAGAGAATGCAAAGTATATCACGAGCCCTTGTGTTTTACAGGCAACAGAATGATAACAACGACGACAATAGCCATAAAATAATAACATCAACATCAACGGCAGCAGTAGCAGCAACAACAACAACAACAACAACAACACCAACAACAACAACAACAACAACAACAACAACAACAACAACAACACCCATCCCCACCCCTCAACTTTCAATAATTAATGGTTTCACCACTCGAATTGTTCATTATTTCAGATATCTATGTTAGCATTAGCAGTGACCACGATCAATACACTCCAGCAAAAGGATCAAGGATTTTTGAACTTCTTACTACAACCTTTATGTAATGATTGTATGCACTTTCTCTCCCCTCACCACCTCTCGCCTATGATTCTCTTATGAAGCGGAACATCTAACTGAACACAGCTGTCTCTTTCAATCATTCCATCTCAATGTCGTTCGTTTAGTAATCAAGTCTTCCTGTCTACGTTTACTCCTCTGTTTGCTAGTCACTGTCTCTCCATCACCATCACAGGTATTTGAATAGTAAGAACTATTTCAAATCCGAACGCCGATCCTATTTAAAGCTCTTAGTGTGTACTTTGTACCTGTAGCTCGGAGGAAAGAAGGTAAAAATAACACAAGGGTGTGGAAAGGGGTGGGGTTGGGCGGGGTAGCTAGCAGGAGTGGGCTGAAAATCTCTGTAGGCTGAGGCGATATCAAATTCTAGGTGTTTCGCTTTCTTAGCCACGCTTCTTTGCCTTGAAACTGTTCCCTCTCCCGTGTCTCCCGTCAGTAATTGTGTGTGAGCCGCCGTCCTGAATAAACAGAGAGTTGCTTGATAAAGGAATTCCACCTTTTCACTCTCGCTGTTTCTGTCTTTTGAAGACGCTGATCCGTAGGTGAAAAACAGGTGCTTGGGACACCTCTCGACTTGTCATTGAGAGAATCCCCGTGCAAATACTCTGTCAGTTTCTGTAACGAGTGTATTTTGGAGTCACAGGTAAACTGTGTCAACCAGGCGCTCTATATTTAGTCCCATGTTTGGCTTGGCCCCAAGGAGACATCATCGTAACGCGAAATACCGTATCAATTTTCTGTCTCATTGATTGTTGGGAGGCACGGTTATCTTATGAAAACTAACGATTGGCTTTAAACACAAGCACATGATCTTACTTGTAGATATATACCTGTGCTTTCAAGGAATTGTAAATGGTTTTGATGAAGTACATTAGTGGGTCAGTAACGGTAACTAATGAGTTTTGCACGAATTGTCAAAGTCATCTCCAGATGGTTTGTATTTGACTAACTTACCGAGGGTGATGTTTGACTTTGAAGAATTTGAAGTAGTTGTAAAATTCTTTTACAGTGTCTGTGACTAATATGTGTTGGTGACACTGGTAAGCCTTGCCTGTAGGTGGTTCAATATTTACACAACTTACTAATGCCTGACTGTTAAGCCTTGTCTGTTGGTGGTTCAATATTTACACAACTTACTAATGCCTGACTGTTAAGAATTTCGAGGAGGTGCGAAGACAATGTACTGTAGCCGTTTCTGCAAGCGTTGGTTGACTTTGTAAGAATCTGGAGTATTTATGAAGTGTCCGTAACTGTAACTGATGTGTTTTGGGACAGAAGTAAAACTGTGCCCTCTGGTGGTCTATATTTGAATAAACTATACTCATGTTTGGCTTTAAAGAATCTGAAGTATTTATGAAGTGTCCGTCACTGTAACTGATGTTTTGGGACAAACTAGTTAGGTTTGGCTTTACAGAATTTTAAGTAGTTCTGACGAAAGCTAATTTGTCGGATATTGTAAAGAATGTACTTTGGACGAACAGTCAGGGTCGTCTTCAGGGGTCTGTATTTGAACAAACAAAAATGTGACTGTTAAGAATTTGAAGTTATGTTATATGAAGTCTTATATCGCGCGCGTATCTCCAGACTCGGACTCAAGGCGCAGGGATCTATTTATGCCGTGTGAGATGGAATTTTTTACACAATACATCACGCATTCACATCGACCAGCAGATCGCAGCCATTTCGGCGCATATCCTACTTTTCACGGCCTATTATTCCAAGTCACACGGGTATTTTGGTGGACTTTTTTTTTTTTTATCTATGCCCATACACTTTTGCCAGGAAAGACCCATTTGTCAATCGTGGGATATTTAACGTGCACACCCCAATGTAGTGTACACGAAGGGACCTCGGTTTTTCGTCTCATCCGAAAGACTAAATACTGTTAATACAAAGTATCTGTGATTGCCGTGATGCAACTGATCTACAAACCCCAGTCGTAGGCGACTGCACACCTACCACGATTTGGCCTTGTTCCGACAGCAAGACACTGGAATTGAAATGGAATCGTGGTTGGAACTGTTGCGATTGTATTTCAGCTGACTGGGAAGCAGCATGTAGTGGCTGCACAGTGCATGTCAATGCCGTAGGAGTGTTGTCACGACAGCAAGATATTGAAATTGAAATTGAAAGTAAAAAGAAAGTGTTGTGTTTGTGTTGCAGCTGGCAAAGAAGCACCAGTGGATGCAGACTGTATCAAGGGCCTACTTATATTATCCCCGACGGCCAGACTGTGCAAATTGAAAATGAAAAGAAAGTGCTGTGCTTGTGTTTCAGCTGATCGAGAAATTCCAGTGTACGTCAAGGGCATTATGGATGTCCCGATAGCAAGATATTGAAATTGAAATTGAAAGTAAAAGGAAAGTGTTGTGTTTGTGTTGCAGGTGGGAAAGAAACCCCGGTGGCTGGCGACTGCACGTCAAGGGCCTACGGATGCTGTCCTGACGGCAAGACGCCGGCACGTGGAGCCAACAACGAGGGCTGTCCCGGTAGTGTGTCTCCCACCACCGACAGACCCTGTCGCAGGTACGACTCGGCACATATCCCTTTGTCTTTCTCTGTGTCTGTATCTGCCTTTGTCTGTCTGTCTGTCTGTCTTTATGTCTGTCTGTGTGTCGTTCTCTGCCTGTCTCCGCAACGAGGGTTGTCCCAGTAGTGTGTCTGACCTCTGCCACAGCCCCTGTCGCAGGTAGGGCTCGACACACAATTATATGCACGTGCAAGCCGTCTCCATTTGTCTGTCTCTGTGTCTGTGTCTGTCTGTCCGATTGTCTGTCCGTTTGTCTGTCCGTTTGTCTGTCCGTTTGTCTATCTGTCTGGGTCTCTGCCTGTCTCCACAACGAGGGTTGCCCCAGGGTGGCCGACACCACCCACAGCCTCTGTCGCAGGAATGGCCTTGAACTTGATAAGACGCTCGTACACGATTTTTTTTTTTTTTACAAAACCTTTTAGACAAATACACAGACACACATGCACATACACATATTCAGACACACATAGACACTGACACACATAGACACACACAGACATACACAGTCACAGCCACTCACAGACACACAGACACACACACACACACACACATACACACACACACATGCACACACTCACACATACACACACACACATGTACACACACACACATGCACACACACACACACACACACACACACACACACACACAGAGGGGGAGAGGGGAGGGGAGGGGGTTAGGTTTAGGAACAAAAACTTAGACATTGGTGACAGATTGTTTCCATCACCATCCCACTATCACCAACATCACACATCTCCCTCATCACCATTTTTATTTTTATTTAATTTTCCACAGATCTCGTTTTGGATGCTGTTCGGACGGAGTCACCGAGGCAACGGGTCCGAACCAGCAGGGCTGTAGCAGCGGTACAGACAGCAAGAAATGCCAACAGAGTTACTATGGGTGCTGCGACGGGACGGACATACCTGCCTCTGGACCAAACCAACAGGGATGTCGCTCTCCCGTCTCCGGGGGTTCTGGATTTGATGCTGGTAAGTCAATTAGTTTAATAATAATAATAATAATAATAATAATAATAATAATAATAATAATGAGAGCTTATATAGCGCGAACCACAGTAAACTGCTCTCCGCGCTTTATATATTAACTATGAATAAAAACCATACTATTTAAACATCAAATACATATTATACATCCTAACAAAAATTGCATAACACTAAACTTACAGCAACACATTCTCCCCGTATGGACAACACGATGCAATAGATGCACAACTCACAATGACTTGATGCTGTGTTTCCACACTGTCCGTTTGTCAGTGTGTCTGTTTGTCATTCTGTCCGCATTTAGATCTCTGGTGTTAGTCTTTCTACTGAAGCTTTCCGCGTGTCTTTCGTCGGTTTGTCTCTGTCTCTCCTGGAGTTTGCTGTGGCCCGGATGACATCCTAGGTTGGACCCTGACACAAACAAATTAGTTCAAAAGGGGCACTGTGTCCCAGAATGTCAACTCAAGTCGTGTTAGTCTTTCTACTGAATCTTGCCGCGTGTCTTTCGTCGGGTGGTCTCTGTGTCTCCTGGAGTGTTCTGTGGATGACATCCTAGTTTTGACACCAGCAAATTAGCTCGCTCGCGCCGTGGAGGAATTCCTAGCTGCGTGTCATCTTTGTGGTCGTTGTGGCTATGAATAATAGATGGAACATAAAGGTTGGTCTATCACTAGGTGGCCTCCATCACCCGTCATTGTCCCCACTGCCCTCCGCTTTGTCCGGGCTTCCGACCTCAGCATCCCAGTGACTGTGAAAATGAATAAAGAATTGTCGTAACAATGGCAAGATCCGGCGTGTGTTTACTTATGTATATCAGGCAAACCAACGCCCCCGCCGCCCCACGCTGTCACATAGGTGTTTCATTCATTCATTCATGACCTGTCTGTTTAGATAATCAGAATTAAAAGAGTCGTAGCCTTCATCACCTATCAGTGTCCTCGCTGCTCTGGCCTTTGTCTGTCTCTCTCTGTCTGTCTTTTTGTCTGGTTTAAACATAACGTGGTTTTTTTTCAATTTTAGCATTGTGATATATATATACAGTATCTAACAATCAGGATCCGTACTGAAGAATAAAGCTTATATATTAGCGAATCCAAGTGGAAACATACAAGTAGACATGATGTCTCTACCTCTCTCTCTTTCCCTCTCTCTCTCTCTTCATCTTCTTCTTCCGCTTCTTCTT
The DNA here is from genome assembly GCF_037325665.1 of Littorina saxatilis. Classification (NCBI taxonomy): domain Eukaryota; kingdom Metazoa; phylum Mollusca; class Gastropoda; order Littorinimorpha; family Littorinidae; genus Littorina; species Littorina saxatilis. The sequence goes on from NC_090261.1 coordinate 68,053,237, forward strand.
CTTCTTCTTCTTTTCTATCTCTCCCTCTCTCTGTGTATATCTATATGTCTGTCTGTCTTTCTTTTTTTCTGTCTTTCTCTATCTTACTCACTCTCTCCCTCCTCCCCGCTCTCTCTATCTCTCTCTCTATCTCACTCTCTCCCTTCCCTCTCTCTCTCCCCCCTCTCCCCCCTCTCTCTCCCCCCCTCTCTCTCTCTCTCTCTCTCTCTCTCTCTCTCTCTCCCTCCCCTCTCTCCCTCTGTCTCTCTCACTGTCTCTCTCTGTATCTGTCTGTCTGTTTATCTTTC
>NC_090261.1:68058523-68068523 GCF_037325665.1 Littorina saxatilis
GATGTTTTAGTTAACTCTGAGTGTAATGTTTCTAAGGCTGTCAAGATTGAAAAGTTTGTTTGGTGTGATGAAAAGTCGATTTCGTTTGTATCCTCATTCTCTTCTGAAGAAATTCAGGCCCGCCTCCGAGATGCCACTGAATTAATAGAAGTGGATGTCAATTTATCTCTAAGTAAATTTAACGAAGCAATGACGATGGCAGGAGAGTGTATGAAAAAAGAGTGTATATTGGAAAAGACAGACAACAAAGGTGGTTCGATTCAGAATGTTACCATAGTAGAACAGATCTCAGGCAAAATCTTCGTTTATTTCATAGCGGCCGTGTAGACAAGGATTGTTATACTGAAAAAAGAAGTAGCTATAATGAACTTATTAGACAAAAGAAAAAATCTCATCGTCAGTCTATTATGGAGTCTTTAGATAAAGGGAGTAGTGATCCTAAATTGTTTTGGAAAACAATCAAATCTTTGGCATCTAAGGTGGCAGGTGTGATTTCCATTAATACAGAACAGTGGTACCAACATTTTCATAATGTGTTTAACTCTTTTACAAAAGAAAATAATGACCATACTGATTTTGTTGAGGATGGTGTTAATCGGGTATCTGATGGTGATGATAATGAGGAGATGTATGACATGGATGCGCTTGAACGTGTCATCACTGAAAACGAAGTAAAAGAAGCTATTAGAGTATTAAAGAATGGTAAAGCTGCAGGACCCGATTATTTAATTGGGGAGTTCTTCAAGAATTCCGCCACAGCTGTTGTGCCGTTTCTTACAAAATATTTCAATAAATTGTTTACCTCAGGACTTTACCCTGATGTATGGACGGAAGCCATAATTCATCCCCTTCACAAGAAAGGTGATAAGAATAATCCTGATAATTACAGAGGTATTTCATTACTATGTATATGCAGCAAATTATATAGCTACATTTTGAACAACAGATTGACGAATTGGATCGAAAAACATGAAATACTAAATGAGAGTCAAGCTGGTTTTCGCAGAGGCTATAGTACCGTTGATCATATTTTTACACTACAAGCTTTGGTACAGAAGCAGTTATTGACACACAAGAAGTTGTATGTCGCTTTTATTGACTTTCGTAAAGCTTTTGATTCAGTTGTAAGAACTACGTTGTGGAAAACTTTGAAGAAAAATGGAGTTAAAGGAAAGATGTACCAGGCGCTCAGCTGTATGTATGACGTGGTAAAAGCAAAAGTGCGATCAGGAAGTGATTTTTCGGACTCCTTTATGTGCCCAAGGGGTCTAAAACAGGGAGAAATTTGTAGTCCAGTTTTGTTTTCTCTACTAATTAATGAGTTAGCTAATGATATTGTCCAGAAGGGAAAACATGGTATTCAACTTATTCCAGACTTTTTTGAAATACTCATTCTGATGTTTGCAGATGATATTATTCTTATTTCAGATTCTGTATGTGGGCTCCAGAATCAGTTAAACATTCTGTGGGATTCGTCTAGACGTCTTGGACTTGAAGTTAATTTAGACAAATCTAATATTGTTGTTTTTCGGAACGGTGGTCACTTGGCCATGCGAGAAAGATGGGTGTATGGTGGACATCCTATGAGCGTTTTGAACATGTATAAGTATTTAGGAGTATGGTTGTCTACACGCCTGTCCTTCTCTCACACTCTTAATGATTTTGCTGCAAAAGGGAAAAAGGGAGTCATTGGTATTCTAAAATGTTTATGGCAACTGGGTGACAGATCTCCAGCTATTTTTTTCAAGCTTTTCGACGCACAGATTCAACCGATGCTGGCATATGGTGCCGAAGTTTGGGGGGTTGAAGCAGACCATACACCTATAGAGAGAGTTCATTTATTCGCACTTAAACGTTTTTTGAATACGAGTATGAGAACACCAAATGCTATGGTTTATGGAGAAACGGGAAGGTACCCCTTGTTTATAAACAGCTTTGTTAAATGCATTCGTTTTTGGCTACGTATATTGAGGATGCCACATCATCGCCTTCCGAGCAAGGCGTATAAAATGCTGAAATATCTCCATGAACAAAATAAGAAAACATGGGCCTCCTCGATCTGTTACACTCTGTACATGTACGGTTTTGATGAAGTATGGGAAAACCAAGGTGTTGGCGATGAGAGGGCGTTCCTAACAGCATTTAAAGAAACACTTATTTCATCCTACAAGCAAACCTGGCTTGAAAATGTACAAGGAAGTGAACGTTTCTCTCTGTACAGAACCTTCAAATCAACCCTAAGATTATCCAACTATTTAAGTGATTTGAAACATATTAAAGCTAGAAATCTTCTGATTAGACTTAGATTGGGAGTATCTCCTCTGAAAGTGCATCGATTTCGCTTTAATTTAAATGCAACCTCCGCTGATTTATCTTGTCCATTTTGTTGTAGCAGTGTTGAAGATGAAGTCCACTTTGTTTTAGTATGCCCTAAATATGCTGAGTTAAGAGAATATTATATTCCACGAAAATACACTAGAATCCCATCATTGTTTAAATTAACCATGCTGTTTTCAAACACTAGTAAGCCGCTATTGCTACGTTTTTCTACATTTGTCATGAAGGCGCTTTCCATTCGTAATCCATAATCCGTAAACGAAACAGGGCGATACAAGTAGGATGTTCTTGTTTTTGTTCAATATGTGCATTTGTATGCTGGTGCTTGAGATGTGCTCATCTCCATGAAAAGGGCCCAAGGCCTACTCATTAAAATATTCAGACTTCAGACTTCAGACTTCAGACTTGTCTCTCTCTGTCTGTCTATCTGTCTGTCTCTCTCTCTCTCTCTCTCTAGCTCTCTCTCTCTCTCTCTCCTCTCTCCCTCTCTCTCTCTGTCGCTTTGTCTGTCTGTCTGTCTGTCTGTCGCTCTGTCTATCAATTTAGTATGTCTCCCCCCTCTCTCCCTTTCTCTCGCTGCTTCCCCTTCTCCCTCGCCTTCTTTCACCATCCACCTCTTCCACCTCCTCAAAAAAGAGTACTCAGAAAATCAGTCCGAGTCAGGTATTCACGACATGGGATCTGTCTGAAGAAGGCGATCAAACACGTGGACCTTCGCTTTGAAACTCATCGGATATCTCGAGTCCGTAACCCTCCGCTTTGAAACACCTGAGATATCTTTGGTCCAAGGCAGGTTTGTTCGTATGCGGAGGAAAGCAGCAAGACTATATCTGGTTTCCCAAACAGCAAGTGGCCACTTGGGGTAGCGAGATTATCCCTGCGAGTCGAGGACGGTGTGGGAAACACCTGGGTGTGTTTGTCCAGCTAGGGTCGGGGGACGTTATTGTGAGAGTGGGACATTTCCTCAACAGCTTGACCGGCGCCCAAGTTCAACTAAGTGATATATATATTCTACTTACAGACACACGCACGCATGTACGCACGAACGCGTACGCACGCACGCACAATGCACACAAACACGCACGCACTGAGAAAGAGAGCGAGAGTGAGAGAGAGACGGGGGAGAGTAAGAAAAAGGATACAAAAAGGGTAAATTCCTGCCAAAGTTACCACCTGTGGCAAGAAACAATTGATAAACATGTTTCAGCTCAAGTGGCTCAAGAACACCAGATATCAGAGTGACCTCAGAAGGACAGACTGACAAACAAACAAGCAAACAAACAAACAAACAAAAAACACACAAAAACAGAATGAAACCTCTAGACTACAATTTACAGGGGTTGGAAGGCCTGGGGTGGGGGGGGGGGGGGTAAAAAAAGCTTGGATGGGGAGGAGGCGAAGGCTTCTGACTTGGGTGAATTGGGCGACCGTTTGGAACAACAGAGACAGCGGTGGTGGGGCGAGAGGTACAGAGAGTTTATGAAGGTTAAAAGGATACACATCTACTGAGGTCAAGTAGGTATTGCTTTAGCCTTGTTAGCCTTTTTACATTGTTTGCGAAGACGAATTGTATTCTTTTCGAGATACATGGGACAACTTGACACTCTAAACCGGTATGTAAATAGGTCAATGACAATGTTATGAATAATCATGAGCGAAAAGTATTCTTTTCTAGCGATCTTGTTGAATAGAGGTAGAGATATATGGGACAACTTGACACACTCAACCGGCATGTAAATAGGTCAGTGGCCATCTTATGAATAATCATGAGCGTGTTGAAGGAGCACAAAATGACTGAAGCTAACTTTGACCTGTTTACTAAAAATAGCTTAGTTTTAGTTTGTTTGTTTGAAAGGATAATGATGTTTAATTTGTAGGCTTCTAGTAATTGTCATGCAGTGATTTCGTACGTGTTCCTTATTTTATTTGAATTCGGGAACTGCAGTGAACTTCAAATGGTTCCGTGCTCTCTCATCCACCCTTTTCCACAAGAAAAAAAAAAGAAACGAAAGATTATGAAAGGCTTGCCTGAAAATGTGTGGAATTGTGCGTTGAATGACACGTTTGTCTTCATTCACTGTTTTCCACTACAACACCAAGAGCCTCAGTCAAGTATATATGACAAATTGGTTTGTTTGAAACATCCCACATCCGCTGTTTGTGCCGTCTCAAGTGAGCTGTATCTTACAACTCATGATTTCAAGTGACAGGATTGCAAGACGATTACAAATGTTCGTGTTGTCTAGAGGAAATTCGACAGATAAATCCGCTTCGTTCAGCACCGTTTAGTCAGTGGAAGCTTATCAGGAATTCCTCCTTCAGGTATATGTTAAAGAAGTACGATACCGATTGGACACAAAAGACGTCTCTTTTTGACCCTCTTTTTCGAAGTGTAATCTCTTGACGTCAAAAACCAAGCAAAAACAAAAAGACGTCATAATGGCGTCACGTAAACATTTTGTCACTGCTTTTGAATGTCTTCCGAGAAAGTGACAAAATTTTAATTTTCGACAACGAAGTTTGTTTCGATTCAACATGTCAGCAGTAGAAACATAATGGTAACGTCACCACCAGGCTGTGTGTGTATTAGTACAGTATATAATTAAACCAGAGGTAGTGCACCAACAGCCTATCCTGTGTAGAATGATGGAGGGATATTGTAGTACCTATCTGGGTCCAGTTAACATTGTGTAACGTGGCTGAAATTTACATTTTTAACCGAACATGTTCAGTCATAGATTTTGATTCGATTAATGGATTCCATTCTAGAACTGTTCTTTTTGTCATGGGGACGGATACCTGCAGAGATTACGTACATTTCAGAAGTACATAACCCGCATAAAAAGCGCAACGGAGGATGGTACATGGATTGAATACAAAGACAATATTTAAAACGACAGAATAGTGAACATTAATGCAATGTGCAACGTTTTCATAATTGATAAATATGAGGAGAAGTGATTTAGATCAGCTTCTTTTCACCACTTGACATATGTTATGAGTATTAGAACTGAAATGTTATGTCACAAGATGCCACGGCTTAGGAGAATTATTCGCAGACTGACCCACAACGTACATACCACCGTTTACCTTATATTGACATTAAAATGACGCGATTGGCCATATACGGAACATAAATTGCAGTCAAAGAATGTATGAAAAAACCCTACTTCAAGCCACTGGCCTTCCGATTTTTGAGTAGATGGAGATGAAGCTTGGCATGCTATCCTGCTTGTCACCTGTCTGATGTCTGCTCAGTTTATGGTTAAAAACACCCGGATCTGTTTTTGAAAAAAACACAGAAACAATTTGCACTCATATAACCTTTCACCATGACAGGGTGTAATGGGTATACTTACATACTCTTTTTTGATTTCAACAAAAAAGAACTGAGCAGTTTTGGAGCCTCGATCCGTATTTGTTTGAATCACCGTAAAAACTCTTCTTTTTTATCGTCCGTTAGTGTAGTAGTACTTTTTTTTATCATAGTATAAAATAGTGTCACTAAACACGTTTCGCATACTAGGAGAGTTTAGCAGCTGAAAACGATACCCTTCATGTTTGACTTTTTATTTGACTTGAAGCGGACTGTTTTGTTGCTTTAACTGTTCTTCATGGGGCAAAACTTGAAAAGAAGAACGGCGGATATTTGCATTATTGTGACCCAGATACCAATCGGAACCAAAATGGTAATGATCCTTGGTGTTTGACTCTCCATTTGACATCAAGTGGACTGTTTTGTTGGTGTTAATTCTCTTTCTGGGGCAACACTTGAAAAGAAGAACAGCGGAAGTTTGCGGTAGTGTGACCTAGATACCTTTAAGGATCAAAACAATAACGGTGCGAGGGGGTGCAGGGTTCATCTCTCCTTCTTTTTCTTCCTTTCGTTCTTTCATCTTACTCAAGATAACGAAGATATACTCACGGTATGGTTCAAACCCTTTAGCTAGAAGAAACACAATGGTTGCGCAGATTTCACGATGATCATTATCTCTCTGTCTGTCTTTAACTCTGTACACCTGCATACACAAAAACAGTACTGAGGTTTCTATCGTTGTCAATAAGTCGTATTTTGAAAATACTGCCGAATGCTGTGTGAGACAGCATACGTTTGCTTTTCTTAGGTAGTATACACAACGACAACTGTATGACAACATCGTGTCTTTCTAATGACAACAGGTTTCAGTAACAGCATGTTTTCTTTAGCCTGTGGCATGTGCGTGTCTTGCCACATCTCTTACTCATACATACCCCCCCCCCCCTACCCCTTGCCGTAGGATCTACTTTCAGTTGTGTAAGCAGGAATAGTACACACTGCAGGTTGTGCGTCGTACAAAACTTGATATCCATGATGGGATGGGGCACGCGAATACGCTCTGCATGCATAATGGTCAATTAAATCATGTTTCAGAGCGTTGCTATGCCTCGAAGGACAGAGGTAGCTTAGAAATCACCTCACATCCATTATAAGACCAGTGGTTCCCTTTTATGTAGTGTTGGCTTTCTTAAACGTTTTATTTCCTTCTGTCTTGCAGCTAGCTGCTCCAAACCTCAAGTCCGCGGGCCGTGCACTGACTACAACATCCAGTGCTTCACTTTTAGTTATCTTCAATCTTAAATCGTTTAGTTATCTTTAATCTTCAATCTTTAAGTTATTTTTCTATTTCTCCGTTTTGCAGAGCCCAGTGGTTCTCTTTCATGTTGTGTTAGTTATCTTTAACGGGGTTTTTCCTTCTGTCCGCAGCGAGCTGTTCAAAGCCCCGGGACCGCGGGTCATGCACCACCAATAATAGTATCAATGGTTCACTTGTAACAGCTTCTATTCCTCTCTATTTTCCACCGAGCTGCTCCAAGCCCCAAGACCGCGGGTCGTGCACCAACTACAGCATCCAGTGGTTCACTTCTAGTTATTTTCAATGTTCAATCTTTTAGTTATCTTTAATCTTTCATCTTTTCCTCTCTCTGTGTTTCAGCGAGCTGCTCCAAGCCCCAAGACCGCGGGCCGTGCACCAACCACAGCATCCAGTGGTTCACTTCTAGTTACTTTCAATGTTCAATCTTTTAGTTATCTTTAATCTTTCATCTTTTCCTTTCTCTGTGTTTCAGCGAGCTGCTCCAAGCCCCAAGACCGCGGGTCGTGCTTCAACTACAGCATCCAGTGGTTCTACGACACAAGCGAGGACCCCCCGATCTGCAAGAGGTTCTGGTACGGAGGGTGCGGGGGCAACCCCAACCGCTTCGACACGGAGGAGCAGTGCCAGCAGGGATGTATCAACGCCCCTAAACTACCCGGTGAGTTCACGTGTGATTGGTTAAAGCCGAACATCCGTCCCCCGGAGCCCAAGCCTTGTTATAGTAGAAGGCCACAGAGCTAATTATAGGGTTGCCAGCACGAGAAACCAGAGCTGATGGTGGCCTGTAGGCTTGATATTAATTTTGAGGCTGTCTTTATTTGAGCCCGAAGTAGACTTTTTACCGAAAACTCAGTGCCAAAGCTTCATGCAGGAAGCCTGGTAAAGACGACTGCGCCCCATTAATATTAGACTTCACGAAGCTCGCTGCACGAAACTTTGGCACTGAGTGTTCGGTAAAAAGACTCCGCGAAGACTTTACGAAGTCAACACCGTGCTCAATTAAGGCTTGACTTGAATAGGAGCTTGATTAGTGTTAACCATACATTTACACTGTTTTTATTTGTTTTAGATTGAAATTACTAAAAACGGATTCGTCAACCGGTCAGCCATCTTGGTTTTTGCACTGCTCAAAATTTTTTTTCATAAAGTAAATATATTGGTGTGCAGGTAATATGTACATGAGAACCTTGCAGCGTGTACTGGGCCATGATTTGTGATGAAGAAGTTTCTCACATATAAATCGTGTTTATGTTACTTTCACGCAGTTCCATTTATCTCCTGACAGCTTTTGTGTTGCAACGAGTTACGAAGACGTTTGTCACACATAAACATTGTCTATTTCCTTCAGTTTGTCTTCAACAGTGTGAAGTCAATGTTTTCTTCCATCCATCATGTCAACAGCCCTATTTTCTGCCTAAATCTTGTGAGCAACAACCGAGTGATTTACCCCAGTCGGTTCTGGCAGGATTGCTGAGTGATTGTTCCAGGAATAGGTGGCTCGGAGATGTATGACTCGTCATAACACGAAATGATAAAACATCTTGCGAACGAAACTGCTCAAGGATCCTTGCCTGCAGGGCAAAGACCTTGCAAAACTTGAATTTCTATACTACCCGTCATAAATATAAAAAACCTAAACTTTGCAGATGCGTTTGAATGCAGATCTGTATGATGAGAACGTTTTTGTTCAACCAGTTATATACCTGTAGCTGGAGAGGCCATCCACCCCCCTACCAGAATCAAAAACCGGATTGATTATACATAAAGTACTGTCTATACAGTGGAACCTACAACAAAACCACGCCCGAAAATCAAATTCACAAAAGCAAGGTTTCAAGATTAAGATCGATAAGAAATCAGAACAGCTAAATCTGAACATGGGATAAGACCACCCCTTTATTTTGACTGCTTCCCGCGAAGAGTGGGGATTTTTGAAATGATGAATTTCGCATATATAAACACCAGTGACCAAGCGGAGGAACTGTCTTATCTCATGTAAAGGACTGACCAGACCTGCGATGACGATTGTGTAGAATACTGCCACCTCACACATTATTCATTGGCACAGTCATGATTAAAGCACACAAGTAAAAGGTAGAATGGATTTCAACACCAGGAGCAAATATTTATTCCGTTACAAGTCAAGTCAAGTCACTTACTTCATGATACAAGGGAGAGCACTTTTTTCTATTAGAGTAACTCCGTCAAAGGGCAGTAATTACGGACACACTGTGTCAATACACTACGACATGTAGCTTAGGATCACCACAATTAACTTATCATCCTTGACACGTAAGGTTTCGATTTAGCTTTTATGTTCCATTCGGGTGACGTTCCTAATTTTGTTTATTAAAATTGGTTTAATTTAAATATGTGTAATGTTAAACTTGTGGGGGACCTGATTTGGCCTATATGGTCCGCTGGACCCAAAAAGCAACAACTAACTAACTAACTAACTAACTAATTAGCTTATGACTTGTCGTTGATTATAAATGTCCATTTTTTTGGTGGTAGATATCAATGGAAGATTGAATAAACAATAGTGTAAACCCAAGAAAAGCATTGCAGTAGAATTCCCTCATTCTCAGTCGACGTGTTGTGTGACTACCGCTAGGCGGAAAAAATAGGTTAATGTTGGCCGTAAGCGTAAACCAATTAATGAATGCACAAAGGCTGTTGGTCTGTTGTCACCTTTACCTTGACATATTCGTTTTGAAAAGAAATGTGTAGGTGTTTATTGTGTCTGCACCACCTGTACCGTGGAACTGTCTCACACACGACGATGAGGCCGGTGTTTACGGGGGTTGAACAAAGAAAGTAAAATGTAAATGCGGTATCATCTAACCAACTTGATGCACCCTAAACCTGCATCGACAGAACGAGAGTGGTACGTAGTATAATGTTACCTTGCACAATATGCTGTTAACTACTCCAATTAAAATGCACTAACGTTCAATAAGAAAACTAAAGAGGCAACAATGGTGGCGACAAAGGGAGAGTCTTCTTCTTCTTCTGCGTTCGTGGGCTGA